>NW_020622934.1:3496961-3823836 GCF_003573695.1 Papaver somniferum
CTCTTTTAATCAACTTTTGGGCTATAAACATGTATTTTGAGCAAGTGACTAATATGAGGAGCTAAACCCCATCACTGGGACGACGGAGGAAGCCTTATTTCATAATTGTTTGGTAATTATAATTGATTTTTCATGACTTTTGCACTTGTTTTAAATTGATTTATGATTTTTACTAATTATTTGTGATTTCGTTTGATGTCGTATGCTTAGACTTAGAGCTTTGATGCGTCATGCTTGTGATTTACAATTAATGTTGTACAAAATCTACCTTTGGCAAAGAAATAGAGTCTATAAAAGAGCTAGAATTGTTTTGAGTCATTATTTGAACCAAGTGATTGGGATTAATGGTGAAATCCTAAGTCTCAATCTCTTTCGACATGTGACAAATCTTTTGTATATATATTTTATATTTTTATTTTAAGTCTAGAACCCAATCTTATCGAGTCCGAGTTGAACGAACTTTACTACCACTTTCAAAACTACATCAATTTTTGGCTCCGCTGTCGGGGACTTGTATTTAGATTTGTTTTAGGTTTCTTTTTATTATTTTTTGTTCTTTTTTACGCGTTTTGGTATTTTTCGGTTCTTTTCAGATTTGGAGCGAAGCTACAAGGGAAGAAAAAGTGTTATAAAAGGAAAGCATCGCCAAAGAAGGAAAGCAAAGAGGATTCCGAAAGGAGTGAAAAAGAAGATTTTGTATATAGTTATTTTGTTTTATTTTTAGAAACTGTAAATAGGGTTTTAGTTTTTGTAATTTTTCTTTTTATTTTTGGACACTTTTTGGACTTTATTTTTGGACTGGACATTATTTTTAAAACCCTAAGGAAGGGTTAAGATTAAATATAAACTGTTTGCAGGGAAGGACGACAGTTACGATACTGTCTCGGCCCCTCGGGTTCGTACACTGACATCGGAGTCGGTGGACTGAGTCGACTTCAACGGTTCATCGCCCGTCTGGTACGAGAGGTAAGACTCTATCCACCCACGAATCCCCTGTCAGTGGGTTTTATTTTGTGATAACTTACACCCCTACAAAAGAATGTCGAACTGGTATCACAATAGCCAATACAACGAATATCCGACTGAGTTTCAAAATGGACGTTACAATTTTAACCATAGTGTGAATAGTGATTGGGAACATCAACCTTTTCAAGGTTACGGCTCATACCATGGTGAGCCCAATTACTATACACACACACACCGGTCATACGAGCAAGAAAATAAGGATTTTTATAGTATTAGTTCCTCGTCTTTGGACAATATAATGAAAATGTTGAAAACTAGTCCCTATTATGATCCTTCTGAACCTGTTCTTCCTCTAGAAGAGTCTCTCAAACAATTAACTGAGAATACAAATAGGTTTGTGTTAGAAATGAATAAACAAAATGCACCCATGAGTGAACCTTCTATACACGATACCATAAGGAAGTCTTGTGAGTCGACTCAGAAAATGTTGTTAGAGGCCCAGAACAGAACTGCTCAAGATAGTCTTAATTTCCAATATAGTGTTTCCAATAGTACCCTTGAAAATGAGGATAGTTATTTGCATAATCAAGATGCCGAGGTTAGAATTGGTAACACTACTTTTTTAGATGAGGTTCAACCATTTTCATGTTATTATGATGATTATGATGAGGATAGTGTTGATGAAGAATTTGAAATAAGTAGGCATAGCGATCAGGAATTTGTTACTCCAGTTGAGCTTAATAATAATATTATTTCTAGTTCAAATCCAAATAATTTTAATAATTATTCACCTATTCAAAAAGACGAGGATTTGATTAGAGATACTCCCGTTTTAGACGATGTAGTATTTCCTTATGATTACGAAGCCAACGATGGTTTAGAGGAACGAGTTTTTTCTGAGAATATTGTTTTAGAGTCTAGCGATTTAGAAACATTAGTCTTAGACAAAGAAAGTGAACTCGTAGAGATGAGTGAGGATGAACCATACTTAGAAGAATCAATTGACCATTTTCAGGAATCTAATGACCTTGAAATTAGGGAAGTTGTGACTAGTCTTTCTAGAGACACTGAAAACTCTAAGTTTGGGGGTGATTATCATTCTCCATGTGCTTTAACTATTAGAAAGGTCCCTCACTTGGGACTTGACATATGTGCCTCAACCATTTTACAAGATTATCTTCATACACGTTTTCCTGAACCTAGTGATGTCCATAAGGAAGTTCAGTTGTTAGAAACCCATCCTCTGGTTGATGAGGTTAGACCAGGCTATGATACTAAGATCGACTTTGTTTTCCAACCAAATACTTTTCTTCCAAATGTGGGAATGAATGATTTTCAAATGTGTCGAATATTAAGTTTTGAGACTAAGCCTAAGTACTTTAGGAAATTAGAACTGACACATTTGTTTAAGGAAGACCACCACTCTCATTGTGGTCAGCTGTGTGAGTCAAAACTAATTGACTTTAAGGATCCACAATTATTCAGGTTATTATTATGTGCTTCTAAGTTTTTACTTGAGTTTTTTGAGACTCTAATACCTGAACCGGACCTTAGCTTTGAGAAATTCCAGCGATGAAAATATTTTATCTAGACCCTTTCATAGAGCCTGAACCTGAACCACAACTAGATGTAGTTGTCTTAAACAGGAAACTAGACAAGGGTGTGCTTTATTTGTTTATTTTCTTGACAGGTTGCAGATTCCTTTTATTTGTGATAGCTCTATTTGGTTTTGATGACCCACAGAAATTTCGGCTATTACTGTATGATTCTATGAGGTGACTAATCCTTTCTTAGTCTGGCTGAAGACTTTAAACTTAGCACTTCTTGGGAGGTAACCCAATCTCATGCGACACGATAATATATTTCCTTAACTCTTTTTCTTCAAAATGGTAACAGTTTCTTCTTGTTCGTGCTTTTAATTTATCTTTAGAACATTGAGGACAATGTTAGATTTAAGTTTGGGGGTAGGGGAGAAACTTTTTAGTTGCATTAATAAACTCCAGAGCCTAGAAATTTATGTTTATTAAGGATGGCACTAACCAATCTAAGTGGATGGAAGCATTTTGGTTGTAGGAGTTGAGGAACCAATCTGATTAGATGGAAACATCTAAAGAGTCTATTCATAAAAGCACAGAGCTCAGGTGTTAGAAATAACATGATAGTTTCACCATATCTCGTTGAGTCCTTTTCACTTCTATTTTTATTTTATTTTTAAACTATGTTTCTCTAAGTGATTAGGTGGGGCTCACGATTCAAGTTGTTACCAATGCTAGGGTGAATTAGAGTGATTGAGATACCAAAAAATAAATAAAAAAAATTGAGACTAGACCATTTGACCAAAAGGAATAAATTCAATAAAGTCGACCACTGGTACCTTTGTATATGCCAGTTGTGTTGACCTAGAGTTAGGTTATCGACCACTGGTTCCCTTGTATATGCCAGTGTGTTGATATTAGTCAGACTAATATCTCAATCCATTAGGATAGGTTCATTTTGGCGGAGGCCTTCAGACAGATATGGGAAACGCCGTTCACTTAGTAAACATCAAAACCATCTATGTTTTTCTATATCCATCTTCTTGATCTATCCATGTGATTAGTTTTGACTCCGAATATGATGTCCATAGTGCAACTATCTGAGTAGAGCTCTGTCACTTTATATGAATTTTAGTATGCTTGAGTGCAAACTCGTGTACAGAAATTGGAATTTCGCATCAGGGTACTTCCTCATGTAGTCAATAAGTATGCCAACCAAGAAGATTCTTTAGTGCCTTCCAAGGTTCTGCGTAGATAACTAAGGTCTGGAGTATAAAGGTTTTGTGGGTATATCTCTAGTAAGCCCTCCGGAGACTATAAATCGGCCACTAGGGACACCTAGGGGTTTAAAGGCTTATTGCATACGCTAAATGCAATCGACGATGCCTGCGACAGTGAGTTAGGATTTTATTTTGTAGTTTTGATTTGCTCGGGACTAGAAAATAATAAGTTTGGGGGTATTTGATAGACGCATTTATGTGTCTATTTTCATCTCTATTGTGTATATTATTAGTACCCATTTTTGTACTTATTTCGGTATTTTATCTCTTTGTAGGTGTTTTTGGAGAAATAAGCTTTTGCGGCGAAATTGACTCGAAAAGTTGTTAAAGGCACCTGGGAGGAAATTTGCTATTCGGTATATCGCTTTGGATAAGGGGTAACCCATTTTTAGGCATGTGCTAAAGGGACACCGGAACTGGATAGGGGGACACCTTTCTTCTTCACGTTTAAAACGGTTTTTGGCGGGAAAAGAGACTTCACGTCTGCAGATTTTGGACGTGAAGCTTTGGGCAGTTTTAAAGTGATTCAACACTGGAAATCGATTGGGATGGACTTGATAGAGCAAAACAGGTTTAATACATGCGTTTTTATCGATCTAATTGGGCTGGAATGGCCGGAAAAAGGAAACAGAGCAAATAAGGAAACACGATCCTGTTGGGTTTGTTTCTGGATATTCAAAGAGATTAAAGGCAAGAAATTCGTTCCAAAGGTACATATTATATCTAAGGAAGAGTTTGAGATAAGTGGGAAGGCTCAGAAACGCGTGAAACAGTTTATGGAAGGAATTATTGTCGTAACTGCCAAGGAAGGAAAGAAGAATTTTGATGCGATTTGGGAAAGATTCAATGACCCTTTTGTGTATAAATGGGATGCTCAGGTCACCTAGAAGAAAAGTCGAGAGTTTTGGGGTCGAAAGGAGAGCTCAGGAGGAGAGAATCAGAGATTACAAGAAGCCCGTCTCTGCTGCTGCTGCTACACGAAGATCCTGAAGAACACGAAAAACAGACTTTCACAGACAGTCGTTCTTCTATAGTGACAAGGACAGGCGCCTGGCATTCTTAAAACAACAGCAACAGAAGCACTTCAGTTTTATCGTTCTTTTCTGGACGCCTTCTGTGGGTCGCAGATTCACTGATTTTATTCTTTTCACTCTTTTAATCAACTTTTGGGCTATAAACATGTATTTTGAGCAAGTGATTAATATGAGGAGCTAAACCCCATCACTGGGACGATGGAGGAAGCCTTATTTCACAATTATTTGGTAATTATAATTGATTCTTCATGACTTTTGCACTTGTTTTAAATTGATTTATGATTTTTACTAATTATTTGTGATTTCGTTTGATGTCGTATGCTTAGACTTAGAGATTTGATGCGTCATGCTTGTGATTTACAATTAATGTTGTACAAAATCTACCTTTGGCAAAGAAATAGAGTCTATAAAAGAGCTAGAATTGTTTTGAGTCATTATTTGAACCAAGTGATTGTGATTAGTGGTGAAATCCTAAGTCTCAGTCTTTCTCGACATGTGACAAACCTTTTGTATATATATTTTCTATTTTTATTTTAAGTCTAGAACCCAATCTTATCGAGTCCGAGTTGAACGAACTTTACTACCACTTTCAAAACTACATCATGCGGCAGTTAATGGCCGCCATTGATTAATTTAGGGTTTAAAGCCGTGTGGCCAACCTACCTTAAGCCAAACGATTTGGAGTGTTTGCCGCTAATTTGGATAAGTCGATTGGGCAGACACAAATATGGGTGGCCGGCGAGCATGCTGGCAACTCATTGGCCGCCTGAAATTAGATCTTGGACGTCCAACTAGGCTAGCGAAGATGGACGACCATGATCGTTTTGCGACAGCAACATGCTGCGGCTGACATGAATTAGGGTTTTCAAAACGCGTGATCACCCTACTTTGGCAATCGGTTTGACGCGCTCCTGACATGTCGTGAGTAGTTCGACTGACCAGGGATGGAGGCGAGTCGCCATTGATCATACTGGTACCTCATTAATCGTTCGAAAGAACATCTAAGCCGTCCAACTAGGTTGGCTAAGTCGGGAGGATGCGATGGGTTTGAGAATGTTACGGTCAGTCTTAGCTCGTTGAGCTTGTTTTTCAAGAGAGCAATCACCCTAATTCTGGCCAATGATTGGGAACACTGCTGGCAGGTTAGAGGATTCCGGTTGGCTGGAATAGTGGTGGGCCCGCTGGTGAACATTATGGAGTTTATTTGGTCTTGCTGGGAGAAGGCCAAGCTTGTTGGGTTGGCCGGCCAAATCGTGTGGTCGTGCTTGTTTCAAGACTGATATGGACAGTCTAGGCTTATTTTCTTAAGGAATTTAAGCGCGTCGACCATGCTGATTTTTAATTAAAAGTGAGCGCGCGTGGTTCTTTTGGAGCGATCTGAATGGTCTGTGCGAAGAGAGGCCGTCAAGTAGCAACATGGAGCATGGTCGGCCAGCTACGGGCGATGCCTGCTGAGGCAAATCGGCCGGCCAAGTGTCACGGCCACGCCTCCTTTTACTACTGCTCTTACTTGCCGCAGTTCCTCTTTATTTCTTGTTTTCTGATTTTTGGTAGGATCTTGCTCCTATTAGCTCCGTGACGGATTAATTTCCTAGCTTTCCTAGGTCTGTTCTCGAACAATATGGTTCAATATATTGCACATGGTGCAAAAAACCTAATTTTTGCAAATTAATTAGGCCAAAAATTGAATCTTGTGAGCTATCACAAAATTAAATAAATTTGATAAATTCTGTGTGTTGACACATAATTTATTTCATATTTATTCTCAGAGAGCAGTTTAACGCTTCTGACTGAGTACTTTCATGCAAACATTAATCTTGATACTTCGGGAAATTCATGCTACTCAGCTGCGAGTGAACACTTATTGTCATGTCATACCAATATTAAGGGTTCAGCCGGGGAACATAGCATAGGAAAAATACTCAATAAGTCAGACATTAATGAATAATGCAGGCGGGAGATTAAATACTCATTAGGCTCTATACTAGTGAACAATTCATCTAGGATCTTGAGTTTCAATACAATATGAAAAGCGGCGTAGGCACTCATCAGATTTTGATATATCCTTCAAATTCCTTGCGGAATATAGACATATCAAGGTCTACTACCTCTGATGCCGGGTCAGGTAGACAAAATTTTACGGTTTTCGCCCTAAGCTAAAAACCACCATCAATATTAAGTCCCCTGCTTAGCACGTAACAGTGACATTGTTGCGGGGTAAGCACTAGATGGTGACAGACGAGAAATAAAATTGAAAAGACGAAGCAGGTAGATATTACCATGGAAATCCAAATCGACCTTCTGCAGCGGGATTGCGCGGCCAGTGGCTTTCGTAGTAGCGTGTTACTAGCTTAGCTATGGGGTATGAGTGCGGTGCGCCCATCCATCTATTCCCGTTCATGGAGCAAGAAGGAATCCTTCTTTTGTTCAAACTCTAGAAACTCCGTTCGTATAAAAAGAGGTATCGACCCTCTTCTGTTTATTGTTGCTCTTCCGGCTCCGTGCTTTCGTCTGCAGTGGACGGCTCCTCTTCTTCACTGTCAGCATCTCGATCACAAGCGTGCCAATCGTCAGCGACGACGTAAGTTCATCTTGTCTTCGTATTCTAGCTGTGAGTTAATATCCATGAGTAGTTGATCAAACTTGGACATTTAGCTCAGTGTGAATGACTTTCTTTGTTAGCGGCGGTAGAGCGAGCGTCAATGGAAATAAAGCAGTCTCCAATAGTTATAATCAGCAGCAAGGATATCCAGGAGAACTCAAGGTAGGTGTTGTTTTCTCTTTTGTGCATGTAGCCACCCAACAGTACCATCGATCTTATCCAGAATGTGTAATAAGGTTCTGACTCCAGAAGAATGAGTACCTAACCTCTCCAGTGGATTTCAAAGTTTACCAAAATACATTGCACTCCTAGGGTGGATGGATGAAATATATGTTTGGAAATGATCATATCATGGCTAATCTTGGAGAGTGTAGCTGCGTTGTTGATCCGTCCTTGACTTTAAGTTATTTGGTGCCTGGAAGGCTTATTATTGCCCTTCTGATTGCGATGATAATGTGTTGTGGATGCTTGTATGGTCAAAATCTTCCGGATCCGTTAGGTGAAGTAGACGAGCTGAGAGGCGTTCCGTCACCGACGTGGTGCTATCAAGTCTTCAAGGACCTCATTCCAAGCGACATCTTTTGAACCATCTTCTGAATCTTGGACTGTTGCATGGAATGGGATGCGATGAGCAGTCCCCAGTTACACTTATGTCTGGTCCCTAGAGTAGATTAGATGGCGTGGCCGGATATTTGATTATAGGTGTGCTCTTGGAGGGCAAGAAATCCTCATCAAATTGGCGGCGCTCTGGTCATCTATATTCTATGAGCTGGAAAGATTTTCGACGGTGAGGGAATTTTATGCCAGCCTTCAATCTCCCAAGTATGATTCAAATGATTCTTCCTATGCAGTTGTGCTTCATGCAACAGTCAGCCTTCAATATCCCAAGTATTAAAAACCCTTCTCCTAAAAATAATTTCTGAGAATCTTAAAAGTGAGTTGGGGAAATATCAGTGTCTCGGGTGAACATGAATAATCATGGCTATTCGAACATTTTCGACAAAATCCCCCATTTAGTCTAGGTAGTAAAAACAATAACAAGCTCAAATCTTATATAAATGTCAAGAAGAAGATGAAGTTTCTGTTACTTTAATGGTGGAGAAGAAAGACTGAAAGAGTTTCCCATTCTTATTTATCGATCAACCTGAACCCTGTCGAAGAAACTACTGAATTGATTAAATTTTTTTCCAGATATCATGATTGTTAGTGGTCAGTTATAAAATTTGGTCCATGTGTTGTTCGTTCTTCTTGTTGTTTTCCTGGTATTTTTGGGTGATCTTATCTTCCTAACTGGATTCAAGTTTGTTGTTCTTGGTATATAAAACCAATCTCCACCTGCTTATCTCTGTTGTACCTGAATCTCATCGATACCGTAAAAACACCCAACTAAGTAATCAACCTAATTAAGTTGGTCAAATTTTAACTTTTAGTTCTAGTTTTTGTTTGTTAATTTTTTCTCAACGTTTATTACAATCTTTATCATTTGAAGCAAAGAACGGTAAAATTCTGTTAATGGAGACGCAGAGCAAAGCATCTTCCAGGAGTAATTAGTAAATGCGAAATAGGTGTAAGGATTTATTATTAGTTTCTACCTTTTTAACGGCGATTAACATCTGTAACTTTGGCCAAAAAAAATAAAATATAATCGAACGGATATCAACCCGCTAGCTCATATAGCTTTTCCGCACGACCGTGCGGGATAGCACTGCCCCAATTGTTCTCGTTCTTTTCCTTTTTCTATTAAACCGCTAAGTTTACGGGCCGAGTGTCGAATTCCCGGCCACTGTCAACCAGGTCCGTCTTTCGTATCCAGATCTCAATTAGCAATTCGGGGAGGAGACTTCAGGACGGAAAAAGTTCGAATATTACAGGGAACTTGAATATGGCCAAAATCCGGCCAATGGTTACTTATTCGTCGGTAATTCAGAATGACATATATAGAAAAATATTTATCTATCAAAATTCGGCTTGTTGAAAAGGAGAAGGTGAAGGTATTAAGTACACCATCAAATTTTTTGTTCGGCAACCTATATGGACAAAACCTAATACAATTCCAAGTAGACCAGCTTAATGATCCTTAAACGATTTGTATATAGAGTTTACTAGGTATCACCGGGGCCTTACGGCCCCGACTCAACCTCTTCTTATAATCTTAAGCGTACATATTTTATTTCTTTGTAAGTCAATTATATATAATAGATGACTTTTATCATTAATTCGACGGTACTCATTCTTCTATAACATCAATAATTAAATTCCTAATAACATCAGTACGAATAGAATCTATTTATATTTGGACATTCAATTCTAGCAAAATTAAATATATCTTAAAAAATATATATATCAATTACTTGATTTGATTTCATCAATATTCATCGCTGATTAGTTTTAAATTAATTATTGTTACTGAAGACCGAAATAAATAAATCAAAACAATATATGCATTAATGTTAGCACCTATAAATTATTTCAATTTAGTATGTAATGGTCATAATGATGAGAGAGCAACAAATGAGGTGACCTTTTTCTCTACAAAACGTATTTCAATATACTTAGGGAATGATGCAGAACAGAAGTTCTCAAATTGGGTTGACTCCATGAAAAGTTGGTGCTTTCCTTCGAAAGTACAGTATGGTAGTCTTTTTAGCAAAACAAATGTGATTTTGATTATAATCTAATCTTGTCAAGCTAAGGAAAGATCTACACAAAGTACATGTAGTAGAGTGCAGGGAGTACAACAACTTAACATCGATGCATCAATACGTCTAAGCTCACAGTTTAGCTAAAAGCAATTGGTATATTAGCATGCTCAATTTGTAACTTAAAAAGTATTTCAATTTATAACCAACGATCATTGGGAAAAAGAGGACAAAATACTTCGATCTTCAATACTGTTGATACGCATTGATCTCTGTACCTTGGTGACTATTATTACAGAGGAGGAATTTTGAATAATAATAGACGAAGACTAGAAAACAGAACACAATAGAAACCAGATTCGAAGAAAATATCTTCTCTAGATTATGAACAAGAAATCTATTATAATTTTCTCTTTGTTACGCTCACAATCTCTCTAAACAGTGGATCAAACCTTAAACTGTTTGCTAAGCTTGCTTTTACAATAATTAATTGCCTCACAGACTTCTCTCAAGGTGAGTGTCTCAAAAACCTCCCTCTCTGATCTAGGTGAGTTTGTATCACAAACCACACTCTATATTGTCTTAGCTATGATCTAAACATCTCTATTTATAGCTTTAACAGTTTCCCAAAACCTTCTAGGAATCTATTTCCTTATCTAGGAATAATACCTTTTCTAGGTATATTTCCTTATCTAGGTATATTACCTTGCCTAGGAAGTATTCATTTTCTAGATATATTTCCTTATTTATGAATAATACCTTGTTTAGGAATATTTCCTTATCTAAGAATACTGCCTAAAAATCAATATTCCTTCCCAAATTACATTTCTATCCTCAATTGATCTTGAGGATCATTAGTTCCCGGAGAGAGGAAGATACACATGTATCAAATGTTCCATATGTTATTGATAATTTACTGAAGATACTACTACTCTTTATTATATTGTCTAAACTTTGACAACTCGTATTTTTGTCTTTTCTTTTCGTTGTACATGTATATGATCCTATTGTGGTGATATTTAATCCTATCTTTTTTAGATTCATAAAACTCAATTGCATAATAGTGCAAACATGATCTCGTAATAAGTAAATTTTTAGACAACCGGTTAAAATATAATAACTATAATACAAAAGAACGATCTCAAACCTTGGGAGTTTTGTATTTCAACTTGCAAAAGTGTTTTTGATAGATGTCCTGAATACAAGATCTTGCTTTTTATTTTAAGGCTACAAAGAAGCCTGATTAAGAAAATCAATATTTTCATATAATTAAAATTGTATTAATTTCTCCGATTAAGGAACCCGGTTTCCTAATATAATTTAATTTGTGGAATCTTTGATTTTTGTTATTCGATTCGAAAAATAATAGAACTACTTAATAAATTTGGGTTTCTGTGTGCCATACTGCAAGCTCAAAATAGGTTGTATTATCTCGGGGCCCATGTTTTATTGATCAAGTCAAATTAGACGATATCTACATCCCCAGTCGTAGCCCCATGAACTTTTTGGATTTGATATTTGTATTTAAAGTTAGTCGTTTTTAACTTTTATTAGTCGGATCAAAATAACGTATGAATTTAGTGGGGTATGATAGTCGTGCTTTACGGCTTCGACAGTTAGAAATCTATTTAAGTTACTCGTATCTTATTACTTAGTTCTGTACTAATTTGTGTACTATGGCCCATTAGAAATGACTATTATACACGCATTACCCAATCTTTACCTATCAACCAATAAAAAAAATCCAGTTTATTAAAACCTTAATATTACTGCTTATCGTTAAAATTTTATTTATTTTCCTTTTTTTCGTTTGACTCACATTTTTTCATCCATAAAAAATGGATTCTGTAATATAAATTTCACCTAATTTATTCTAGATTTTAGGTTTAGAATCTTGTATATGGAGTTAAAGATACTGATTTAGGAAATCGACCAAGGAATCTTAAAGAGTGGTGCTAATAAATGTTGCTTGACTTTCCAGTAACGAGAATAAAGGTAATTATCTATTAAATTATGCTAATTAGTTTTTATTTTTTATTTCCAGAAATTTTTTCCCCGGGTTTAATCAATCAGTACATCACATGCTATACTTTAGATCGTTGCATCGAATTTCAGGTTTATTGTTGTAAAATTTTCAAATATGAGCAGTATATTAACGGTATTATAAAACATGGGTTATTAAAACTGAATACTATGTTATCAAAATCTTTATTCTCTTGAATTGAGTCACCATATTGTTAAACAAATATTTTCAGATATCTAGAGTTATGTATTTGTGTATCAATTGAACTCATTTTTATTCAGCATTGTTTCAAGGGTCTTAGATATTGGTGCATATTATATATCTAACTTAGTTACCTTATCCTTTTGACTATCACTAACAAAGTCACTCCAACCTTTTTGGTTACTGGGATTAGCAGAAGTTGCATGAAATGCTACTTAGTGAACTCACCTAAGTAAAACAGTGGTGATGAGACACAGTTGTATATAGCTTGGTTAAATCCTTGGTTGTAGATATTGTCAAGGTACATGCGTGACTACTTAAGCTTAGTAAAATCCTTTGTGACAGACGTTATAAATTAGCAGTTTATAGCAATGAAAAGCAATACCTCCTTTAAGTCTGCGCTAACAACTCCAATTTAGGACCAAATAATGCATACACCTAAGATAATCCGTTGAACAATTGAAGTTATGTATAGAGTACTTTGACTTCCTAGAACATCTCTTTAGAAAATTTCTCAACAATATAGTGATTCTTTATGTAACTAATCATTTATTAGCCTCTTATTGGGCAAGGTATTGTGCTACTCAAAGACAAATTATTATTGCTCGTGTTATCAATTCATTGGTCTTCAAGCTTGGTTTTTTTTCCAACCCATCTTATGTTATAGATATAAAAATTCTATCCCTTTTAACTATGTTAGGTTATACAGGCTTAGTTTCAGACTACGGTTTAGAAATTAGGCATATGTGTGTTTCGACACATTAGGCAAAGCTGCCAAAAAACCACTCTTGTTGACATCTATTTTAATATACAACTTGTACACAACGATTTTTCAAAATATACAATTCAATAACACAAATCTATATCTAAATAAAGTTCACTTGTTATAGTTGATATATCTAACA
Source organism: Papaver somniferum (assembly GCF_003573695.1). Classification (NCBI taxonomy): domain Eukaryota; kingdom Viridiplantae; phylum Streptophyta; class Magnoliopsida; order Ranunculales; family Papaveraceae; genus Papaver; species Papaver somniferum. Next base: position 3,510,147 of record NW_020622934.1, read on the forward strand.
AAATAGGTTAAGAGAGTTTTAAACTCCAATTCTTGTTATTTATGCAATTGATAAGTACTCCATTCTAGAAATACAAAAATTTCTATAAACCATAATATAGATAATATATAATGCAACTAAAAATGAGATATGTAGTTGGAAAATTTTCTATTTTGTTGGAGATAATGATTTGTAATAATAGCACTGATGGGTTTTCAAAGTTGTTGTAGTAATTGTTCGTTCAAGACTTGTGAAAGCAGTAGATTTTAGACTTAATAAAACTTAAAAATAAAGAAAACTTAATTCAAAATTGATTTCAAGATTTAGAAATGGACTAAGACTCCGGATTCCACTATTACCTTAAGTTGATTGGTTTACAATAATATTTCAAAAATTACTATTAATCTCTTTTCTCATTAATTCACTTATTAATCTATAAGGTGTCCAAATATTGAATTGTAATCCCTAAGCATGAATTATCAAAGAATTAATTCTAAGCATAAAACATCAAATTGATTCACAACTAATTAAGAAAACCATTTTTATCTTTTTGTTGATCCATTGAATTAAATAAAATAAAAAGAAATTAACAATCAAGCATGAGTGAATAGTTTCCTCCATTGCCTCAGTCACAGGGTACTTAGCCTCTGCTCAAAAGTTGATTTCATTGCTCAAAGTGTTTACAAATGATGAAAATGAGAGAAAATGATTAAAACCGTGTTTGTAACAATTATATTTGTTACAAACCAAACTGTTACAAAGAACGATAAATAATAACTGTCACTGTCATTGTCATTGTAGCAATTACGACTGTTCCTTGTGAGTCTTATGTTCTTCGTGTTCTTCACAGCAGCAGCAATGGCAGTTCTCTGCAACTCTGATTTTTTGGCTCTGTAATGTTTTGAAATCTCCCCAATCACTTCATAACCCCTCAATGAGACCCTAACAACCTATTTATATTGAATAACACCAAGAAATATCGCTCATCCGCTCACAATAATCCTCCATTACTCGGTATTAAAGAAAATGTTTTCTTTCCTTTTGCATGCATCTGCAGCTATATAATTCGTGCAAAATATCCTTGTTTAAATGTTGCACGCTTCTTTAGCAATCCAACTCGATCCAGACACGTGAGTACACGTCTAAATTCGAAGTATTCCCGTGATTATCTCCCTTGCGAACGTGACAGCTCTGTTTCTTAAACCTACGTATAAAACTCCTTTATCTTCGATTTCAAGTCACTTACCTATCATGTTTTGTCTTAACAGGATACTCCCACATCAAATCCGCTACAAAATCTCAGAAAGTCTCGGCATTAACCAATACAGCAAAATACGCAGATTCAAAGAGATTTCCCCGCCAAAATCTTATATTTCCGCGGAGAAGATGGGGGCGTCTCTATCCAGAGTGGGGGTACCGATAGCAGGTGGCGCCCTGGGGTGAAAATAGTGAAGAAGGTGCCCCTTAGTAACTGAGTGCCCCTTATCCATACCGAGTGTTCGTTTAGCAGTTGTCCTTCGTGGGTGCTCCGCGTAATTTTTTGAGCCGATTTTTCAAACAATGTTTATTTCCAAAAAATACCTACAAACACACAAAACACCATAATAAGTACAAAATCGAGTACCAACAATACAGGAAATTGAGGACAATTTAGACACAAAAATGTGTCTATCAAATACCCCCAATCTTATTATTTTCTAGTCCTCGAGCAAATCTAATCTAGAAAATAAAAAGAAAAAAAATCCTAACTCACTATCGCAGGCATCGCGATTGCACTTAACATGTGCAACAAGCCTTTGAACTCCTAGGTGGCCATAGTGGCCGAGTTATAGTCTCGGGAGGGTTCACCAGAGGTGTACCCACAAAACCTGACTTCTAATTGGTCACAAGTATTTAAAAAAGCTATGAGGACATACGTATTCTCAACCTATCGCCAAGTAACTAGAATGCCATAGAAATTAAAGGTATCCTGCTCTATAGCTGAATAAAGAAAAGGGGAGACACATCCGCTATAGTGCTAGATAAAGAGATATCCGCTACACAGCTAGATAAACCTTATGAGATGCATCCGCTTTACAACTGGATAAGATTAGGAGAGAGATAAAGATGAGAGGGACATCGGCTACACAGCTGGACTAATTACGTGTGATGAGTTGAACCAGTGTTAGAAAGATCTTGTGCCGGATGGAAAGAGGACTAACAAAGCAACCAATATGCATCTTTCTTCGACTCTCTCATAGTGATCAGTATAAACAACATCTTCTTCGGCTTCAACTGTTGATGACAAACTCTCCAACCTCGTAGAACCTTGACAATTAACTCTTCTCTTCGATTTCTTGCTTGAAACTTCCTTATAGATTTCTACTTCCCTATGGCCTTATTGAACAAAAAGAAACTACAAAATTTAAAATTTTGATGACTATTTTTTTTTTGTTGGAAACAGAGTAATAACAAGAAGAAAAAAATTACATGGCCATGAAAGAAGGACTTTAGCACTTGGATCTTCACAACTTGTAATGTGTTGGTATCATGAACTTCAATAACTTATATCGTTTAATTTTCTTTGCTCTTATAACTTCTTGTAACTAAGTCTTCAAATTTGATTTTGAATTCAGATTTTCTATTGTTGCTTCTAAACCTTAAACGTCTTCAACTTTCTTCATAGATTTTGATGTCGCTCCGTTTGTTGATGATGATAAGTTTCTACTGAGAGAGAGTCGTAATCCAGTAACTAAGACTACATTGTGAGGTTGCTTTGTCATTCTGGAATTTCCTTCTGACCTAATTGTCTTTCTATCATGGATGGTTAGGTCCATCACGATTACCCTCTAAAAGGTACATATTCTCTCCTTATTGTCAATGATCTCTAATGTCTTTTTCTCTAATGTCTCACTTGAATGTTATCCCTAGAAAATCTAATTTCCATCTTTTCGGTGAGAAACAATCTGTTAACTTAGCTAACCGGATACTACACGACGCTAGAAGTTTCAAAAACGCAACTAACTAAAAGTTCTTACAGACCCCCAAACTTAAATCTAACATTGTCCTCAATGTTTCTAATGAAAGAGAAATACCAAAAAGTAAAGTAACACGAGGAATCAGTAAAGAGGGAAGTCGGAAAGATAGTACCTGGGTGAAGAGAGAAATCAAAACTAATATACAACATACAATCGCCTCGATGGTCAATCAAGGGTAAGCAGGGTCCTCCAGAGGGACCTCCTCAACATCACCTGTAGGAAAGGGCTCTAAAAAGGGTTTCAATCTCTGACCGTTAACCTTCCAAGAACTACTACCATCTGTTGTCTTGATCCCAACATCTCCATGAGGAAAAACCATACGGAGCACAAAAGGACCGGTCCACCGAGAGCGTAAGTTCTCGGGGAATAGATGCAAACGAGTATCATACATAAAAACTTTTCGACCTGGAGAAAATGACTTTCTTAAAATATTTCTATCATGTGAAAGTTTCATTTGTTCTTATACTCCTTAGCACTATCGTAAGCATCTCTACGAATCTCTTCCAACTCATTGAGCTGGAGTTTCCTATGGGCTTCTTGCTTGTCAAGTGAAAAATTTAGCTGATTAACAGCCCAATATGCTCTATGTTCTAACTCAACAGGTAAGTGACATGCCTTTCCATACACAAGTCGATAAGGTGACATTCCAATGGGGGTCTTAAACACAGTATGGTAAGCCCATAAGGCATCAGTAATCCTAGACGACCGTTCTTTCCGATTAGGATTAACTGTTTTCTCTAATATACGTTTTATCTCCCAATTGGAAACCTCTACCTGACCACTAGTCTGCAGATGATACGGGGTAACTACTTATATATAATACCATATTTCTTCATCAAAATCCTAAAAGGTCCAATACAAAAGTGTGACCCTCCACCACTAATTATAGCCAGCGGTGTACTAAAACGTGTAAGTATATTATCTTTCAAGAACTCAATCACAACCCTATGGTCATTCGTTTTACACGCAACCGCCTCAATCCACTTAGAGACATAGTCTACAACGACAAGGATGTATAGGTTACCAAAAGAATTAGGAAACAGACCCATAAGGTCAATACCCCACACATCAAAGACATCAACAACTAAAATAGTGTTCAAGGGCATCATGTTCCTACGGGAAATGGTTCCTAATTTCTGGCAACGTTTACAAGTAACACAATAACTATGGGAGTCTTTAAACAATGAAGGCCAATAGAATCCACACTGTGTGACCCCCACAAGCATGATCATGACAAAAGGAAATAATACTGGACTGGTCACTCTCAGGTATACGTCTCCTAATAATCTGGTCTGGACAATAATTAAATAAATAAGGATCATCCCAAAAGAAGTGCTTAACCTCGCTAAAAACCTAGAACGATCTTGTTTACCCCAATGTTGGGGCATTCGACCAGTAACAAGATAGTTCACTATATTCGCATACCAAGGTAATTAGGTAACAAATAACAGTTGTTAGAGCACTGCTCGGTCGAAGTCGCAAGCGTTGCTATCTCAAGCTTTTTGTCAAGTTTAGTTGCCAAAACTAGAAGTCTTGATTTCTAGTCTACTTATAGCTAAGTCTCGGACTAGGATAGAAAGTGTAGTTGATCTCGAAACTCCACGACGTTCATCATGCAAAGACGAAGAACTACTTAAGGAACTGGTGGAACTTCATCGACAAAAAGCTATGTGGAGACTTGAACTTATCTATCACTCAAAAGTCTATCTACTTTATCTTTTATCTTGAGACAAAAGTCGTATTGCTATATAGAATTTTATTATACACATTTGCTATTTCGAGCCGAGTTTATCTCGCTTATCTATTTCTCGAAATATGTGTTGGTAAGCTTTCGCTTTGGTCAAGTTCATCTTTACTCGTTGTTGATGGTGGTTTTTAGCTTAGGGTTAAAATCGTAAAACCTTGCATCTGACGTCACTCTGCAAGGAAACGGTGTCGTGAGTGCTAACCTCTCCACTAGCATCTTTATTGATCCATTCAATATATTTACATGAAATTTATCCATACTGGAGAATGTAGCAACCATCCCAAACACTCTGTAAATTTCGGCACCTCGCCAATACAAGACTCACTGAGTACTTTCGTGTGCTATGTTCCCCGGCAGAACCCTTAATATCGGTATGCCATGACAGATTTTTGTTCACTCGCAGCGGAATAGCATGAACCTCCAAGTACCAAAGTTAAGGCCATCGCACGAAATGCTCAGACGGAAAGCACACTGCATTCTGTAGATAAGGATTTTTGGGCCAACATACAAAATCCAGCCAATTATTTTGATAACTCACAAAAAACTGATAGGTGCCTAAATTACATCTTTTGAGTATCAATTTCGTATGCTTTTCTTAGCTATTTCTCTTGTATTTTTGTATCTTACGCTTTGTTTGCGTTTTGTAGGTATTTTGGAGTCATGTGACAAAAAAGAACGCAAAAAGAGCCTCAATTCGCTATTTGGGGACCTTAAGCATTGGCGCAGTGGAAGCATGTAATACACAAGGCTCTGATGTGTTAAAATGTGTTAAAAGAGCAGTTTAGTGAAGCAACAGACAACCAGCTGACGGATTCGCTAAAAACAGGCTACGGTTCGTTAAGGGGCATCCTCCTCCTTTATAACTCAAAGTCTCAAACTGGTCGAGTCAAGTGCACTCTCATCACACAATTATTTTCTCCTCACTGAGCCGAGAAGATGCCTCTGCACCAAGTTCTTTTGCCAGCAAGCTCAAGCCTGATGGGTTCTGATGAATGGTCAGGACATGTTAGAAGCTGAGAACATCACGGAGGTTTGATTCGAGTTTGGTCGTGGTTTGAATCCAAGAAAACAGAGAAAGCTAATGATACTGCCATTGAAGATAGGGAAGAAAGGAGAAGAGTTAAAGGGTGACTGAGAGTCTGAATAGCTCAGGAACAATATTCCTCTTGGCAGCAAAAGCAAACTCGAGATTACAAAGATTACAAGAAGATTTGGGTTCACTTCAGCTGGAGAAACAGGGAGAAAGAATTGAGCTACTGCCATTGATCTTTATGGCTGAAAATGGGTGGTTCTTAGTGTGTGATTGAATGTTTTTAAGCGTGTGTTTGCAGGGAAGGAACAATTTTTGTGGCTTCCAAAATGCAGCTAGTACCCAACAATTACTAGATATCTGCACGCACACAAGGTGCCTGTAGAAAAGCCTGACTGAGGTTCTCTTCACTATATCAACCTAGCCATGGTGCTGATGGGTGTGCACAAGGGTTCTGAGCTCGAGTGGAACAATTACAGGTGGGTATGAAGTTCAGGAATGGGTTCCAGTAGCTCGTAAGTTCAGCTGAGAGATGTTCAAGGTTGAGACAGTCCAGGACAAATGGTGAGACAGTACACAGATTTGGGTTTTAAGTTCATGTGCCGTGTAATCTAGAATGGTTTAAGGGATGCCAGATAAGGGAGTACAAGTGTAGGTCTATTACCATTGCACCAGGTCCGATGAATTGTTTGCAGTGTCCAGGGCTTGATTTAGAAGTGGAGAGAAACATGGAAGCATTGGTCGACTATTCGAAGATCGGGTTTGTAAAACTTGGGCGAAAAACCAGTAAAGACCTGGCATGTTTCCGTTGATGATTCATGTGTATCAATAGAGAAGATTGAAGATGAGGATTAGGAAAGTGGAGTCTTAGTCGGCATTGAACTCTGCTGGGAAGACGCTATAAAAGGAGACTCAAAAGCTACAGAAAATATATCATACCCCTCCTTCACGCCTGTTTTGCATCTTCAATAAAGATAATCTCTCTGCTCCTCTCCAATCCATTATCATCTCATATACCCCCATTACCAACTTCCGCAACCCTAGTTTCAGCGAGCTTTTGCTCGCTGAACAACCATCATCTCCAATACCACCTGCATCTTCATCACCATCAGCATAATCCATCCCCACCTGCATAATCCATCACCACCTGCATTACCATCTGCATAACCTCCAGTTCGCAGCTACAACATCTACCAGTCCATTATTCCACCAGCATACAGGCAGCAGGGAGTTCGGTTCCACAGTACATCCATCACCAGCACTTCACCTGTCAGCAGAAACACAAGTACCTGGACCTGTCAAGCACAGAGCCAGTACCAAGCTTTCCACTTCAGAGCAACCATTCCATTACCACGGAGCCACAGTTCCATTACCACCAGTAGCGAGCTTCCTTGGTTCTCTGTGATACCACCACCAGTTCGCATAAGTCCACCAGTCCCACCAGTCCCCTTGCTGCTGTTACTTTTGGTTTGCTTGTTTAGTTTCATATATTTTGCTGTTTTTGTGCCATGAACTCCAGTAGCTAAGCATCTTGATTAGGGACAATTTCGACGTCCGAATATGAACTCAAATTGATATTTAAATGCATGTTTTCTTGCAATTATCTTATTATTGATTAATTTCTACCGTGCTAATAATGTTTATGAATTTATTTCTCAATTGTTTGAGTTGCAAATTGAATGGTTGTTTCATAATTCTCATACTAATTCGAGAACTCTTCGACCCGTAATTGTCTAGATGTTCTGAGTACAAGTAGTAATACGTGGATATTGATGATGGGATTTTGTTAAATATCCATCTGTAGATATTGACACTAGATGAGTCGAGCCTATGTATTTGTCACTAGGAATAACCTATCTCACAGAACTTAAAGCATTTGTTTAAGTCACACCTAGAGAGCGTACTTCTAGGAAACTTGGAAAGTAGAATCTGGTAGTCGAGCGCTTCCATGTCCGGTGAATTAAGAGATTGCAGAGTATTTGAGCGTACTAAATATTCTAGGGTTATTAGTAACAAGGTACTTTGCAGAAACTAGCTATATCAATTAGATTCATGTTTCGTGACTGAGAAAGAATCCTTGATCATTCGCATACTCATATTTACATTAATATTCAGAAATTGAATTGACAACTTTAGACTCAACTCTCCCTTAGGAACAAACCTTCTTGTCATTGTACTACTAGTTAGTGTAAGAGAAGTAAGGAATTTGTTTTTGCGATTTCGACACCTCATCTAAAACTCATAAACCCGACTAATTTGCAAAATTAGGGTTTTCGCCCCCCGCGCAGTATACTAGACCCGTTGGTCGAAAAACTATGCTTAGCCGAACTAGGCGATTAAATCCGCCACAACACACTGGAAGTGTGGCCACGCCCTAGATTTCCGGCCCCACTTCCCATCGACCAATCAGGTCGCTTTAAATCCGCCACACTCACACAGAAGTGTAGCTACGCCCATGCTTGGTCGGCACTCTTACATTAACCAATCAGGTTTCTTCAAACTCGCCACAATGTTGAAAAGGAGGAAACCACGCCAGATGGTCGCAAAGCCAATTAGCTTCCCAAAACCCGCGCCAAACATGCATGCCAGACGCACATGCCAAGCAACATGCCAAACTCTCTAAACGCGCATGTCAGGCGCACATGCCAATCGACATGCCAAGCAGCATGCCAAACTCGCCAAACGCGCATGCCAGGTGCACATGTCAATCGGCATGCCTAACTTGCCAAACGCGCATGCCAGGCGCACATGCCAAACGGCATGCCATATATGCTAATTAGGGTTTCGGCATGCTAAACCCTAATTTAGACAAAGTTGCCAGGAGCCGACAGAAGGTAGCCATAATCAACGGCTATCCTTCCTCATGAGATGCAATCTCAGCCACCCAAGTTCGCCACCGAGCTGACAGACTTGTGGAAACTTTCAGGCGACCAGCCGCCTAAAACTAATGGCCATAGCTACGCCAGGCGCCACTTGCACCATCGTGCCACTGGCATGCACGGGCCATGCCGCATTGCCACTGGCGTGCACATAAAACGCCATTGCGCCATCTTCAGGTGCCAACATAAGGTAGCCATAATCAACGGCTACCTTCCTCCTGAGATGCAATCTCAACCATTCAAGTTCGTCACCGAGTTGGTAGGCTCGTGGCAAGTTTCAGGCGACTATCCAAGACAAGCCTAATAGCATCACATGCTATTTTCCTACGACAGGCATCTCGACTTTAACTTTCCACACGTAGCAAAGTGCCACATGTTTTTCACGAAAACACTCGAGACATCAAAACATGTCACCAACTGGGGGATACTCATCAGGTATTGGTCTGGAGGTTTACAGCGTGTGGCGTGCAATACGCCAGTTACAAGAAAGTGTCATAAAGCGAGGCGTTTAATAATGGCAAGAAGTAATGGTGAAACGTATCCTTCATTATGGAAACATCAATTTCAGGCGTTACCCGTTACTATTTTCTTCCATCACTCAATCGTTTCCACTACCTACGAGACCAGGGTACGTTTTGTCGCGACTTGTATAAATAGGTCTCACCTATTTTCCACCAAAGAACAAGTTTTGGTCAGGAGAACAATACAAGTCATGAAACACCTACACTTCTAGAATCAACTATTCTGGTCTCTTTCTTCGCTTCCCTCCCTAAGACCAATCCTTCTCCTTCACTTTGTGACCGAAGCAAGCCTGGAACAACCATTTCTTGGTTTAGGCCAGGATTGTACAGATTGATCTCTCGAATCAAAAGTACTCCTGTGCATTACATTGTTTAGGTTTAGACTAGTTTGTCTCCCACACACACGAAATTACCAAAATCAGCAGAAACGGTTTACACCCACAAACAATTGGCGACCACAGTGGGAGATTAATCTCTCGGTTGCAAAATCAATTTCCAATTTCTAATTCCTAATTTCAGTTTTCAATTCTGATCTCAAGATGATAGAACTCAGGTCCATATTAGCAACAAACCCTGAAAACACTAGCGCTGAAATCATCTTCGATGTTAACGTTTCTTCCAATGGCATAATGCGCTACCTGCTAACACCAGCGACGCAGAAAATGTCCCTTCAGGCGCTACACCTCTGATCACCAGATCCAGAGCCGTTGCCGCCAACCCCCAACATTTCTTCAAGTGTGACAGCTCCAACCGTCACCAGAGCCGCTGCTACTCCAGTACCAGGACGAGAGACTGGAGGAGCCAGAAGAAGCCGACCTCCTCTTACCACTGTTGATTTGATGGAAAGACAAAAGGTTCTCGTAAGGCTTAGACAGACATGGCTACAACTCAGAAAGGGATTCCTATTTTCCTGAAGACATTAACGGAGCGGCCACCACAAGAGTCATGTCAACCCCATATGGAGCTGACAAGGAATACTTTGAACATCCGACGCAGGCGCTTCAGCAGAACGCACGTTTATAGATGAAGAGGCTTGCGTTGCTCTTGAACGCCCGGTAGAAGGAAATCAGCAAGCCAATTTCATCACACGTGAAGATCAGGAACGACTTCTCCACAATCAAGGCAAAGGAAATCAGCAACCCTCCTGATTTCACGAAAACCCTCTTCCCGTCAGGAGCTGCATGATTTCTGGGGACTTGGCCCACAAAATCGTGCAGTCTATAATGAAGCATTTGTGTGAGATTCTGTATTTCTCCAAAGCGCAACGTCAAAACATATTTGCATCCCTCAACCGCATTGTATCAGGAAAACAGCTGTTTCCAGCCAGGGAATCCGTTTTCAAACCCCAAACCCTCCTGGAAATCACGATTGATAGATGGAACTGGGGACTCCTAACCACTGTTCACTTAAAGGATATCGAGTTTGACAGCAACGCGGTCACCGTCAAGACTCTGAGAGTTGCAAGGGAAAATCAAACGGAAGAAGCGTATTCTTTCCCATGAGGAGAAAAACACGACTTGCCGACCAACACTATTTGTGTGCCGTCTTCCCATATGCCATATTGTATCAACTCGTTTTTCGAAGTCAAGGGTTAATGGCGCCATCACTAGAGTTCTCTCTATAAGCCGCTTCAACATTATCTCGAGAAACCGCTCCGCTTCCAGAGCTAGAAGCCGCTCCGCTTCAACGTTTATCTCCAGAAGCCGCTTCAACATTCTCTCAAGAAGCCGCTCCGCTTCTAGAGCCAGAAGCCACTCCGTTTCAATGTTTCGCCCCAGAAGCCGCTTCAACATTCTCTCGAGAAGCCGCTACGCTTCTAGAGCCAGAAGCCGCAACGCTTCAACTTTTTGCTCTAGAAGCCGCTTCAACATTCTCTCGAGAAGCCGCTCCGCTTCAATGTTCCTCTCCAGAAACCGCTTCAACGTTCTCTCTAGAAGTCGCCACTCCTCCCTGTCAGGGATCGTGATCACAACCAGCCAAGGTTCTTAGTTGTGGCCACTTTTTGATTCATCTCTCCAAAGCTCGTGGACATGGACAGTTTACTCGCTTACGCATCCATCCAATCCCTTTACTTCCATGGACGCCCATACAATCCAGCCAACCTACTTTTTTCCCACGATAATGTAGTCTCTTCTGATCACATATGCTGCCAAGAAATGTTGTCGCTCGTTTGTTGATACCAGCCAGAGCTTCACCATAGCAACAATCACTACAAAGGTAACTCGTACTCCTCCGTATTTTAGTTTCACATGGAAGAAGTAACAAAGTCACCAGTAAAAATGCAAGATGGTGATATCATTATCATGGTCAACTCACCAACCATACAAGATAGAAATATGTAAACCACACTTGGGGACTGAGTCTCTACACGGAGTTCCTTCACTGTCAAAGCTCAGAAGACACGTTCAACCAAAAGGTCATATCCACTACAAGGTCATCTACTATTCAAGGGTGTAGCATAAGGATATCATCACCTCTCTGTCTAGAAGGCGCCTGCAACACTTTACAAGGTCGTGGCAGATCCCAATCCTGCTCAGAGAAAACAACTTCAGAAACTAAAGATAAGTGGGACTGGGGATTGCTCATCGCAATCCATCCCGACAGCCATCAAAGATTCATGAGATAACTCCAGAGACGTGGATGAAACATTTTCTTGAAGAAACATAGGAAGCCACGATTAACAACATAATACTCTCACTTCTACCTCTTCGTCGTCCAGAATATTTCGTCCATGCGATGCAATTAAAGTAGGATACACATGGGGACTACCAGCATGGGACGCTTTCAGTCCCCTAAACCAGGTTAAAGCCGTAAGCGTGCATCAAAGACTACAAAAGCACGCCACAAAGACACGTTCACATATCCGGCCACGTCATCGGATCTAACACAAGTGTAACAGGGGACTGCTAACCGCATCCCATTCCATACAATAGTCCAAGATTAAGAAGATGGTTCAAAGGATGTCGCTTGGAACGAAGTCCTTGAAGACTTGATAGCAACACATCGTAAACGGAACATCTTTCAACTCATCTACTTCACTCAATGTATATTTCGACCATACAAGCATCCACAACATGTCATTATCGTGATCAGAAAGTATAGACACCAAATAACCTAAAGCCAAGGATGGACCAACAACACAACCACAATCTCCAAGAATAGCCCTGGCATTATTTCATCCATCCATCCCAAGAGTGCAATGGAGTTTGGTAAATTTTGAAATTCACTGGAGAGGTTATATACTCATTCTTATGGAGTCGGAACCTTATTACACATTCTAGAGATGATCGGCGCTACTGTTGGGTGGATACATGCGAGGGCACCTACCTTGAGTTCTCCTGGCCCGCCTTGCTACTGATTATAACTATTGAAGATTTCTTTGTTGTTGTTAATACTCACTCTACCACCACCGAAAAATAACAAAGAGAAGCCAGACACCTCAGACGAAAGCACGAATCCATACGAGCAACAAAAAACAGAAGAGGGTCGATACCTCTTTTCATGCGGACGGAGTTTCTAGAGTTTGAACAGAATAAGGATTTCTTCTTGCTCCATGAACGGGAATAGATGACTGGGCGCACCACACTCATGATCCATGACCGAACCAGCAGCGCGCCAACACGAGGAACACCAGCCGCTCAACCTGCAACACTCCTTGGTCAAGCCAGCGTCAACGCTCCGAGCGCCAAACATCAACAGTTCGTGGCCGAAGTTGCAGCACCATCATCAGCGCTCCGTGGCCAAAGTTGCAGCGCCAACATTGTTGGTCCATGGCCAAAGTTGCAGCGTCATCCCCACTTTTCCACGGAACTGAAGCCATTTTCCACCATTCCGTGAAATGAAGCCAGTCGTCATCCTTCCACGGAACTGAAGCCAGTTTCCATCATTCCACAGAACTTAAGCCATTTTCCACCATTCCACGGACTGAAGCCAAAGCAGCGCCATATCCCCGCTCTACGTCCAAGCCAAGCCAGCAGCTCCACGGACAAGCCAAGCCAAGCCGGCAGCGCCACGGCCAAGCCAAGCCAACAGCTCCGCGTCCCAAGCCGAGCAAACGGCTCCACGCCAAGCGGACGCCAATGTCTCCACGTTCAAGCCACGTGCCAAAGGTCCGCGTCCAGGCCAGCATCCATCTCGACCATTCCGCGTCCAAGCCAGCGGCACCATCTCCGTACGGCCAAGCTAGGTGCACCACTCCACGAACATCTCAATCTAGACGCGCCATCCACCATGCCAAGCTAGCCGCGCCCACCCGCTACTCCATCTAGCAACACCATCCTAGCCATTCAAAGCAGCGCCATCTCCACCAGCCAAGGAAGCGTCATCCTTTCCGTTCAAAGCAGCGACATCTCCATACGTTCCGTAACCTAGCCAGCTAGCATTCACATCGCGAACCAAATTGCAGTACCATCTCTGCCAATAAGTAGGCAAAGTTTCGGCACCAACTTTTCCTCTCTTGACAAATGCCCTAGCCAGCAGCGCCGTGAACCATTCCCTAACCAGTAGCCAAAGACGTCGCACTAGTGCCAACATCCCACGGCTAAGAAGAATTTATGCAAAAGCCGCCAACACAAGGATCACGTATTCCTCATGCCTTCCACTAAAGGTTAGTTGAATTTCCTTTGCAATCTCTTCACGTTTTGCTCTTTCGATTTTACTCTTGTCTGTCACTATCTCATGCTTACCCCGCAACAATTCCACTGTTACGTGCTAAGCAGGGGACTTAATGTTGACGGTGGTTTTTAGCTTAGGGTTTAAATCGTAAAACCTTGCAAATCTGACGTCATTCTGCAAGGAAACGATGCCGTGAGTGCTAACCTATCCACCAGCATATTTATTGAGCCATTCGATATATTTACATGAAATTTATCCAGACTGGCGAATGTAGCAACCATCCCAAACACTTTATAAATTTCGGCACCTCGCCAACACAAGACTCACCGAGTACTTTTCTGTGCTATGTTCCCCGGCAGAACCCTTAATATCGGTATGGAATGACGGATTTGTGTTCACTCACAGCGGAGTAGCATGAACCTCCAAGTACCAAAGTTAAGGCCATCGCACGAAATGCTCATACGGAAAGCACGCTGCATTATATGGATAAGGATTTTTGGGGCAGCATACAAAATCCAGCCAATTATTGTGATAACTCACAAAAAACTCATAAACCCGACTAATTTGCAAAATTAGGGTTTTCGCGCCCCGCGAAGTACACTGGACCCCGTTGGTCGAAAAACTATGCTTAGCCAAACTAGGCGATTAAATCCTCCACAGCACACTGGAAGTGTGGCCACGCCCTAGCTTGCCGACCCCACTTTCCATCGACCAATCAGGTCGCTTTAAATACGCCACACTCACACAGAAGTGTAGCAACGCCCATGCTTGGCCGACCCTCTTACATTAACCAATCAGGTTGCTTCAAACTCGCCACAGTGTTGAAAAGGAGGAAACCACGCCAGATGGTCGCAAATCCAATTGGATTCCCAAAACCCGCGCCAAACACGCATGTCAGACGCACATGCTAATCGACATACCAAACATGTCAAGCAGCATGCCAAACTCTCGAAACGCGCATGACAGGCGCACATGCCAATCGGCATGCCAAACTCGTCAAACGCGCATGCCAGGCGCACATACCAATCAGCATGCCTAACTTGCCAAACGCACATGCTAGGCGCACATGCCAAACGGCATGCCATATATGCTAATTAGGGTTTCGGCATGCTAAACCCTAATTTAGACAAAGTTGCCAGGCGCCGACAGAAGGTAGCCATAATCAACGGCTATCCTTCCTCATGAGATGCAATCTCAGCCATCCAAGTTCGCCACCGAGAAGACAAACTTGTGGCAACTTTCAGGCGACCAGCCGCCTAAAACTAATGGCCATAGCTACGCCAGGCGCCACTTACACCATCGTGCCACTGGCATGCACGAGCCACGCCGCATTGCCACTGGCGTGCACCAAAAACGCCACTGCGCCATCTTCGGGCGCCAACATAAGGTAGACATAATCAACAGCTACCCTTCCTCCTGAGATGAAATCTCAGCTATCCAAGTTCACCACTGAGTTGGCAGGCTCGTGGAAAGTTTCAGGCGACTATCCAAGACAAGCCTAATAACATCACATATTATTTTCCTACGACATGCCTCTTGACTTTAACTTGCCACACGTAGCAAAGTGCTACATGTTTTCCACGAAAACACTCGAGACACCAAAACATGTCACAAACTGGGGGATACTCATCAGGGTATTGGTCTGGCGGTTTACAGCGTGCGGCGTGCAATACGCCAGTTACAATAAAGTGTCATAAAGCGATCCGGTTAGTAATGGCAAGAAGTAATGGTGAAACGTATCCTTCATTATGGATACATCAATTCCAGGCGTTACCCGATACTCTTTTCTTCCACCACTCAATTGTTTCCACTCCCGAGACCAGGGTACGTTTTGTTGCGACTTGTATAAATAGGTCTCACCTATCCAGTCAACTTTCTGATACAAGTCACAAAACACCTACACTTTTGGAATCAACTATTCTGGTCTCAATACTTTCTTCGCTTCCCTACCTAAGACCAACCCTTCTCCTTCACTTTGCGACAGAAGCAAGCCTGGAACGAACATTTCTTGGTTTAGGCCAGGATTGTACAGATTGATCTCTCGAATCAAAAGTACTCCCGTGCAATACATTATTTAGGGTTTAGACTAGTTTCTCTCCCACACACACGAAATTACCTAAATCAGCAGAAACGGTTTTCACCCACAAACACTCGTGACAAAAGTCATGTTGATAATTTCAATATTTTGAAAATCGCTTTGATGAAAAATAGTTTGTGAATAACAACTATATAACATCCTCTAAGAATGTTTCAATGATTGAAATGAGAGTTTAGAACATGTAACCATCTTTGGATATAAGTAAAGTGTGTTTTTCACATTTGTGTAAAAGTCCAAAACCGGGAACCCAAAGTATGCATACCCGTACGCATATTGGCGGTTGTTGGAAATCCGGGATATTATGCGTACTCGTGCGCGTACTGGCGGAAAGTTCATGTCCGTGAATTTCTGCCGGAGTTTGGAATTGAAAACAAACTCAATCCGGTTACTTAAGTACGCGTACCTGTTCGCATACTTAGGTAGGTTACTTTCTAAAATCGTTTGTTCATGAACTAAAATATTTATATAATAAGAAATGCAATCTTTGCAAACCGTGGTATAATGTTCATGAATCGATTGGAGTGAACCAAAACCCGATTTTGCTTCGATTGTGTCTTGTATACTTCTATGAGATCTAAGCAATTGAACAACTCTCTATCTAGTTAATTTGAGTCACTTGAACTAGTTGTGGTGAAGATGAATAAGGTTGATATGAAAGTGCTCAAAAGGCTAACCATTGGTTAACTATTAATGTTGAACTAACTAAGTGTACACGTTTAGGTACGGTTACTCAAACCTAAGTGAAGTTACATTTCATTCGTGTATAATAAGTTAAGTTCGATCTAACGGTTGAAAGATATTAGCTTGAATATAATCAGGTTTTCATCTAACGGTGAATATTGAATGCTTTGTTACCAAGGAAACTTAGATTGCAAACCCTGATTCAGAGACTATATAAAGGATAACTCTAGCAACTGGAAAACCTAATCCCCACCCCTAATGTGTGATACTAGTTGTAAGCTAGAGTCGATTCTCCTTTAACCTTAGGTTTCTCTCGAGACCCTGTAGGTGAACGACTTAAAGACTTCATTGGGATTGTGAATCCAAACCCAACTATTTTCTCTGTAGTTGCTTGATCTGATCTTGCTGTTTCTATCGTATTTGAGTACAATCGTAAGATTGGCTTGAGATTAATTTCTCTGATAGGAACAAACACCTTCGTATCATCGTATGTGATTCCATAATATCTTGTTTCGCTATTCTATTAGTGTTATTGTGAGGTAATTGATATTTCTAGGCTGTTCTTCGGGAATATAAGTCCGGTATATCAATTGGTTCATGTTCACCTTGATTTATCAAAAGACATAACAAAACTCGTAGGTATTTCTGTGGAAGACAGATTTATCTATTCCTTTAGACTTTTCTGTATGAGACATATTTGTTTATTAAAGTCTTCGACTTTGGATAGTAGCAACTCTTAGTTGTGTGTGTGATCAACTAAGTGAATCAAGTGCGTAGTATCCTGCTGGGATCAGAGACGTAAGGAGCGCAACTGTACTTTGGATCAGTGTGAGATTGATTGGGGTTCAACTACAGTCCAGACCGTAGTTAGTTTGTAGTAGGCTAGTGTCTGTAGCGGCTTAATACAATGTGTGTTCAATATGGACTAGGTCCCGGGATTTTTCTGCATTTGCGGTTTCCTCGTTAACAAAACTTCTGGTTTCTGTGTTGTTTCTTTTCCACATTATATTTTGTTATATAATTGAAATATCACAGGTTGTGCGTTGAATCGATCAATTGGTAAATCCAACTTTTAGTTGTTGATTGACATTGATTGATCCTTGAACGTTGGTCTTTGGTAACATACAAGTTATCTCTCTTATATTCAATCGGGCTCGGAAATTATTATTTGTTTGATTGCGGATTGAATTGATAAATTTAGATATAACTCTTTGATATAATTTTCGTAAGATTGAGTTTGACTATCTAGTTGATTCTCTTAAAAGTATATTGGAGTTAGTCCATACAGATTGCTAAGCAAAATATTGGGTGTGGTTGTTAGACCCCCGCTTTTTCAATTGGTATCAGAGCAGGAAAACACGTTAAGACCTTATAAGTCTGTGTTTGTAGCGATCTGACTCTATGGACAGAAATTCTATCTCCATAAATGTACCACCAGTCTTCGATGGTCAAACTACTTATGGTGGAAAATCGTCATGCGTGTTTTTCTTCAAGCTCGTGATTTTCAAACATGGGTACGTGTTTTTAATGGCTATAATCCTCCGGTTAATACAGAAGGCGATGTTTCTATACATAAGGATATTGGTATATATAGTCCAGAAGAAATCCTTGTTGCAAAGCAAAATTCTGACGGCTTAAATGTTATCATACATGCCATTACTCTAGATCTTCAGCATCATGTGACTAATTGCACGAAGTCTAAAGAAGCCTGTGATATCTTAGAAACCGTATTTGAAGGGAATACCTGTGAAAAATAAGTTAGGCTTCAAAACGTAAATTATGATTGGGTAAACCTTCGTATGGCAGATGAAGAATCATTTGATGAGTATAATCACAAAGTGTCTGAAATTGTTAATGCATCCTTTGCATTGGGTAAGACAATTCCTTAAAAGGACATTGTGATGAAGATTCTCAGATCTCTGCCATCCAGATACGATTCAAGAAGCATGACATCGTCGAAGGAAATAATCTCGCAACACTTTCCAGAATTACTCTGTTTGGGAAGTTAAAAGATCTTTGATCATGAGCATACATCCAAATCTGGAAAGGATGTTGTTTTCAAAGCACAGAAGAACACTAAATTACTTGATAAAAGTAAAAGTGTTTGCATATCTTAAGATGATCTTTCTGAGGCTGATTCATCATATAAAAATCTTGAGAAATAAGTCTCGATAATCACAAGACAGTTAAGGGACCTTCTTTTAAAGAGAAGTAAACGGTTCTCCAAAGATAAATCCAGGTCATCAGATAAACCCCATAATCGTGTTCCTCCTAAAAACATAAAATATGATGACTGATGACGAGGATATGCCTCAGTGCTTTAAGTGTAAAGGTTTTGGTCATTTTGCAAATGAGTGTCCAAATCGGAAAAAATACACTGGAAACAAAGGTCTAGATGCAACTCTTGATAACATGTCTGACAACTATGATTCTAATGAAGACGAAAAATCAAGTATTGTGCTTTTTTGCGAAAATATTGATTTTGATAATTGTAGCAATACATACATCAATCTTGATATTCTTTCAGAAGAGAAGTCAACCAGTCTGGAAGAAAAAATTGACCTTTCCGTTGGAAACTCGCTGTCTAATTTTTCAGGTTCCACTATGTGTCTGGGAGCTTGCACATCTCGGGAGTCTGAATCATATTTCAGGTTGACATGATCATATTGTTCACTTAAAGGTCATGAATTGTTGAAGTGTTTAAAGTACAAACACAAATTGAGGCATGTCAACAAACTTCAACGAAAAGCGAATCGATTAGCAAACAAGCTCAAACTTGTTCAAAAGACCGCTGAGGTATGTAAGATTTTATCTTCGTCAAATAAGTTAGTTTCCAATGATTATACAAGACAACTAGGAAGAAATTGATGGTATAAACACTACCAGAAATAGGGGTCTATGAATTCCGATCAAAAAGGATATGGTGGACAGATTATTGTTCACCCCAGCACAACTTAAATTATGTTGGTTAGTGCATCTTGTCTCATGTGCCTGATCAAAATAGACAAGATTCTGCATATCTCAGGCTATAGAAAACGAGAAATATTTTTATTTATTTTTTTCTTTTTAGCTTTGCCTGTTTTGCAAGATCGGAATTCTTCCATATCAAGTTGATATTGGAAAGGACTCCCCTGGTCAATCAATAAAAAGAGGGTTATTCTCGATAATTCTAGCCCTCTTAGGGTTGTGAGTTGTGCGTGCACGAACCTGTGTTTAAAGGTTTCGTAACCCTACATTCTTTTTTTTCCTTCCCTGAAACTCTTTTTAACTCAAGACTGCTTATTGAGTTTAAGTTGTGATTTCCTCTCACAAAACCGTAAGCATATGGATACTCCAAGCATCATGTCTTCTGGTGGAAAAGATGTTAATATGATTGTTAATCCATCAATCATGAAGGAAAAAGAAAGATCTCCTTTACCTCCAACTTTGAAAAGAAAAAGAAGGAATACGAGGAAGCCAGGAGCTGTTCCTTTAAATTCTCAGAAGTTTTCTGATGTTCTTGAAGAGTTGAAGGAGATTCAACAAATAAAGTCTTTTGTTGTGAAAACTCTTGAAATTCAGAAGGCCCTGGTTCGACATCATCAGCCTAAAAGGTTTGTTGGAATTGACTCCTTTCTTCACGAACCATATGTTCTCATGGCTGTTGATGACAAGGAGTTCGGGGACGATAAAGAATTTTTCAGAGGTCTCAATGTCTAGGAAACTTCTTATGAGAATTTATTCTTGTGTTTTTAAGAAGGATAACTAGGGTTCGGAATATCCATTATTGTAAGTGCATATAGCTATGTCGAACGTTTTCATCTTGCAATGTTTTAAGATTTATTTATTTAAATTTTAAAGTTTATTTGGAAGATGATTTTGCAGTATAAATCTTTATGATTTCACATATTGCAATTTGTTATGGGATATTGGTGTTTGCGTCCGTGAACTATGATTGTCATATACGTGGTCAAAAGTTAAGTCTTTCGTATGTCGATACGAAAGTATTGATGAAATATTGAATGAACTTTTGACAAACAAAAGTTAAACCTTTTATGTCATTATGCAAATATTGATGGAAGAAAGTATGAACTCTTGTTTACAAAGATTAAGTCTATTATATGTCATTGTGCAAATGGTGGTGAGAAATAGAATGAATCTTTATTTATTCCGCAGTATTGATCTTCCCTGATCCATAATATTTATGTAAATACTGTACGGATCCATAATTTCTTTATGTGAGCATTTACGATTGAATTAATAATGGGTTCTCTTATAAATTTAATTGAGTTTTTGGATAGAAATTCATGTTTCATGTGATTTGTTAATGTCCAAAGAAATCCTTCTTTTCTTGTGAAAGTAAGGTCGCTCTTGTTGTTCTTTCGGGAATGAAATTTTATGGGGGGGAGTTCTTAATTGAACTTATGCTTAATTGCCAAATCTTTGTGGGAAGTGCGGCTGTGGAATATTATAGGGGTTATCTTGTATCTTTGTAAACTCCTTGATGAATGCATATAGTTTCGGCTATATGATTGCATCTAAAAAGTTGATATGTGCCTTCTTTTGGTCATGAAGTGTCTCTATGAAAGTTTCATTAGGATCCCACTAGTTTTCGTACCTTTGCCAATTTTATTGACAAAAAGGGGGAGAATTAATGTGTAGTTCACACTACAAATACATATGGTTTTCGGATCATTATGTAAGGAGGAGTGGTTTTCATCTGAGATGAAGTATTGACTAAGTGGGAGTAATACATATCACCATAGTATTGTTGTCAAAGTTGTGATACAATTGAACTTTGATTTTGTGTAATAATACTATGACAGTGTATAAAAATTATTGAGAACTATTGTTTTCTCATTGTTATGGCTACGGATCTTCAACAACGATGATGCTAAATTGAATATCTTTGGAATCATTGGAGTACTTGGAAGTGACGAAGATTTCGGGTAATGTTGAAGAACCAAGGAGATCAAGCATGTGGATGAGAAGATGCAAAGTTTATTTATTTTGTATTCCATATGAAAAGGCGAGGGTACCCAAATATACCTCAAGCTAAAACTTTTCCTACCTATAAGTCCTTTCTCCGAAAGTGATTGTCTATGGACTGAGTCGAGACGATGCAACTAATCGGTTCACACTTCATGTGATCGTCTATGGATACGAGATCGAGACAATACAACAACGAAGTATTTTTACTTGATAAAAAGGTTCGGACTTAACCAAACACAATAGGATTGCCTATCAAGTAAATAGGAATTAACGTTGTGTAATTTACTTTAGTTATAATAAAACAATTATAATGCGGAAATATAAAGTAAATGACACAACAAGATTTTGTTAACGAGGAAACCGCAAATGCCCCCGGGACCTTGTCCATAATTGAATACTCTCACGTTTAAGCCGCTACACAAAATTAAACCTAACTTCGTATAGTTGAGACCAAGTAACTAAACCTATAGTTCACCTAGTTCCATCTGTATTTCCACGCCTCCAACTTATGAATAAGTCACGTACTTGGAACAATTCCTTTAGTTTGTATTCCAAACATTAAAGGAACATCAAATTTGTTTGGTATCAACTCTATTCAACCAAGTGATGTGAGTCGGACAAAGGCTCTTCTGTTTATCTTAACATAAACTCCTTCGTCAGGTTCTTAGATCTATTCTTATGTTCAATCACCAAAGGTAATTGTTAAGATTTTGCAATCAATACTTTTAATCATAAATAATTTTATTGATGCCGATCTACATAACCAATCAATCCAATATACCACAAGGATAACCCGATTATATTTGGATCCTCTTATACCGAAACAAGTATTGTGCACACCAAAGATTATGAACCCCAAATCAGAAATCTTCAATATCTTCTTTGTCTTCAAATCTTCTTAGATCTTCAATAAACACCTGCACATAATAACTTGAATCTCTTGTGATCAATCACGCACAGAACGGAGTCTGTTAATAATGGATTATCACAAGATCGTCTTTAGCACTAACAACAGTCTAAAGACCCCTGTCGAAACTTCGATCTAGTTTGAGTGAACATTATATTAGAAGAGAAGATTCTCAAGCATAAACAAACTAGGTGCAGTCAAATTTCAACCATCATTAGTCAGTCAAATCAATCGAAAACACAAGATAAACCGCAATTATCTAGTTTCCCACCAACGGTACTCGTAGAGCTTCTCAATCCCAAAGAAGACTTTAAACTGAGCAGCCGTAAGAGATTTCACCTAATTAGGTTACTCTCCTCTGCGAATAGGCGGCTGCTCCAGTAACAACACAACCGAGGAAGTTTGCTGTCACGAAGGATTAGTTTGCTAGAAATGCAAACTTCAAGTATTTATAGACAAGGAAGTTTGGACACCAAGGAATTTCCAAAACCGAAAATATTCTCAAAGATTTTCAATATGTCCCAAATTCGGTTTTCATAATTCCTGGAAATTCTCTGTCCAAAATAATGACCGAAAATATATTTGGAAAATCTCAACTAGTAAATGCACATTACTAATTCTCATTTTCTAAAAATAAAATTAACAACCTTAATTAAAGATTCTTAACTTATTTATATTTCGATCCTGAGATTTTCTTTCTGTAGCTATTAAGGAATAACTTTGAACATTAAAAGATAAACATTACTGTACGTGTTCAAAGTATGCCAACATCCTTACTTTGTAAGTCCTCTTTCATACTTACAACTTTGAAACCGATTTTCCACACTTCCAAACAAGTTTAGAATTGGTTAATCTGAATTTCAAGAACTATGTGATTGATTAAGAAACACTCAATCACAAATCATGGGTTTAACGGTTCTACCAAAACAAGTTTCGGTTCTACCCCCATGTGAGTATCGTGCATAGTCACACTAGCTTTCCAGAATTCGGTTGACTAGGTACTAGGATAGGTTCCCCACATATATATGTGGTATCTAACTCATATGTGTTGCACATGTCCATAGAATCGGTTCCCCTTAGCCTAAAAACGTGTTGCACATGTCCATAGGATCGGTTCCCCTTTCTGCTACCAACTTGCTGCACCTCATACAAGGATCGATTCCCCTTTGTGATGTGTTGTACCTCTTCATAGGATCGGTTCCCGTTTACCCATATTCGGTTCAACAAAACACAAACTCGATCATACCATCTCAGGTGATTACTTAAAATCGGTTTCAATAATAAAAATTATACCAATACATAAGTCACGCCTTTGTGAATAGTTTTACCAAAAACACAAACAAATCGTGAGCGGTTATACTAAATCACACATATTGGATGTTCACAAGATATGCAATGAATAAAAATCCCAATAACGCCTGACGATTTTCTTTTCGATTCATAAACAAGTTTATGAACTTACTTCCTTAAAACACATGTAAAAACATTGTTTCCTAGGATGAAATCCTCACCTCATACCCATACATAATCACAATATCATTTAAACGATTATGTCGATGTCTTATCTACAAAGTTTGATGGTATATCAATAAACTTCATATTGTATTCCTTAATATGCACGACTTGAAAGATACATTAGGGAATGAAACAGTTCAAGTCAAACATAACTAACCTCAAGTGGAAGGATGATGTTGTCGTTGTAGCTTCTTCACTTCTTCAAGTCTTCGCAATACTTGTAATGTCTCATATCCTAATACTTTCAATCTAACCTATACGAAGTTTACTCTAGTACATAATAAATCGACTCTTAAAATGAGTTTTGATTCACTAAAATATGACAACCAAACTTGACATACCAACGCTTGGTGGGTTCAACCTAGCTATGCTCTAACAATCTCCCCTTTTGTCAATTTTAGTGACAAAACTCTTACAATCATATGGATAAACAAATTACAAGAATTCATTACACATACGCTTGATTCCGGTTTCAACAACACAATAACCTGCATTCATTCAATCCCTTAAATGTCGCAGTTGACATTATAATAACAAAGCTAATTGAAAATGTGGGGGTACAACAACCCCACCCAATATTTCGATTAGCAATCTGTATGGACTAATTCTAATATAATTTTAAGAGAATCAACTAGACAGTCAGACTCAATCTTAATAAAAAGTATATCAAGGAGTTAATATCTCTATCTCTCGATTTGATCTTTACTCAAGCAAATGGAAATCTGCGAGTCTTTGTCAAATACTAGAGATATAAATTTGGACGGTACCAAAGACCAATATCCAAGGATCAATCAATTTCCAATCAACAACCAAAGGTTGGATTTCACAATTGATCAATACAACGCACAACCTGTGATATTTCAATTATATAACGAAATATAATACAGAATAGAAATAACACAGACACTAGAAGTTTTGTTAACGAGGAAATCGCAAATGCAGAAAAACCCCGGAACCTAGTCCAGATTGAACATCACACTGTATTAAGTCGCTACAGACACTAGACTACTACGAACTAACTTCGGTCTGGACTGTAGTTGAACCCTAATCAATCTCACACTGATTCAAGGTATAGTTGCGCTCCTTACGTCTCTGATCCCAACAGGATACTACGCACTTGATTCCCTTAGCTGATCTCACCCACAACTAAGAGTTGTTACGTACCAAAGTCTAAGACTTTAATAAACAAATCTGCAAAGAATTTACGATAATTGATAAATCCATCTCCCACAGATAAACCTATGAGTTTTGTTTCGTCTTATGATCAATCAAGGTGAACAGGAACTAATTGATAACCCAGACTTATATTCCCGAAGAACATCCTAGTATTATCAATCACCTCACAATAATATAAATCGTATGGTAGCGAAACTAGATATTGCGGAATCACAAACGATGAGACGAAGATGTTTGTGATTTCTTTTTATCTTGCCCTATCGGAGATATAATATCAAGTCAATTATTCAATTTAACTCGTACAATAGAAAATGACAAGATCAGATCGCTCAACTACAAGAGAAGTAGTTTCGTCTGGCTTCACAATCCCAATGAAGTCTTTCAGTCGTTAACCTACAGGGTCTCTAGAAGAAACCTAAGGTTAAAGGAGAATCAACTCTAGCAAAACCAACTAGTATCACATAGGAGGTGTGGGGATTAGCTTTTCCAGTTGCTAGATGTCTCCTTTATATAGTTTTCAAATTAGGGTTTGCAATCCAAGTTACCTTGGTAATAAAGTATTCAATATTCACGGTTAGATGAAAAACCTGATTTAACCAAGCTAATATCTTTCAACCGTTAGATCGAAACTTAGCTTGTCACACACAAATGAAATGTATTTCATTTTGGTTTGAGTAACCATACCTAAACGTGCACACTTAGTTGGTTCACAAATAGTTAACCAATGGTTAGCCATATGAGCACTTTCATATTAACTGTATTCATCTTCTTCACATAACTAGTTCAAATGACTCATAAGAACTAGTTGAAGAGTTGTTCAATTGCTTAGGTCTTTATTCATATACATAATTGAAACAAAATCGGTTTGATCCATTTGAATCAAATCATGAACAATATACCCACGGTTTGCAAAGATTGCATTCCTTATAATTTATTGTTTTAAGTTCATGAACTACCGATTTGAGAAATAACTAGCTTGGGTACGCATACGGGTATGCGTACCTTAGCTACCGGGTTTGAGTTTACAAACTCAGCAGAAATTTTCGGTTCGAAAACTTCCGTGGGTATGCGTACCTAAGGTGACTGGTTTACTAGATTGCAAACTACAAACTCAACAGAAATTTTCGGTTGAAAACTTCCGCTGGTACGCGTACCTAACCTGTCTCCTTCACCAATATCGTATGCACACATATGCACACACTTGGTTTCTTGCACATGGATTTATACACTAATGTGCGAACACACTATATATGTTTATATCCATAGTTGGTAATCTCAACTCTACATTTCAATCATTGAAACATTCTTCTATAATGTTATAACAATCGTTATTCACGACTATCGTCATCAAAGCTATTTTCAAGATTGAAAAGTAATCATAACTTTCGTATCGGGTAAAGATGAATTTGTTTAGAGAAAAATCTTACCAACACATATTTCGAGAAAAAGATAGGCGAGTAAACTCGGCTCGAAATAGCAAATGTGTATGTATGAAAACTATCATACTTATACGACTATTGTCTCAAGAGTAGGAGATAGAGTAGACTTTGAGTGATAGATAAGTTCAAGTATCCACATACCTTTTTAGTCGGATGAAGTTCCACTAGTTCCTCGAGTAGTTCTTCGTCTTCGTAAGATGATCGCTATGGAGTCTGGAGCTCAACTACACTTAACTATCCTAGACCGAGACTTAGTCATAAGTAAACTAGAAATCAAAACATATAGTTTTGATCACTAATTTTGACAAACATGCTTGAGATAGCAAAGCATGCGATTTCGACCGAACAATGCTCTAACAATCTCCCCCTCTGTCAATTTTGGTGATAAAACTATCGATACACATGGATTACAAAATAGATAAAACTTTGTAGCTTCTCATCCACATGCCTGATCTCCTTGGTGCTTCAAAATTACTCGAAAACTTCGTCTTTCCCAAGTACTCCCATGATTCCATAGATGTTCAGTTCAGCATCATAGTTGTTGAAGTTCCGTAGCCATAACAATGAGAAAACAAAAGCTCTCGATCATTGTTATACAGTATCATAGTATTATTACATAACATCAAAGTTCTTATATCACAACTTCGACAACAATACTATGGTGATATGTATCACTCCCCCTTAGTCAATACTTCGTATCAACACGAAAACCACTCCCCCTTACATAATGATCCGAAAACCATATGTATTTGTAATGTGAACTACATATTAATTCTCCCTCTTTTTGTCAATAAAATTGGAAAAGGTACGAAAATGGGATCCTAATGAAAATTTCATGGAGACACTTCAAGACCAAAGAAAAGTACATATCAACTTTGTTTAGATGCAATCATAAAGCCGAAGATAAATGCATTCATCACGGAGTTTATAAAGATAAGATAACTCCTCAAATATTCCACATCCGCACTCCCAACAAATATATGGAAATTAAGCGCAAGTTCAAAAGAACTCTCCCCCATTTGATGGCATTCCCGAAAGAACAACAAGAGCGACCTTACTTTTACGAGAAAAGAAGGATTTCTTTGGACACCAAAAACCACACAATGATTTTGTATCCAAAAATCTCAATTAAACTAACCACAAGAGAACCCATGACTAATTTAATCGGAATACACAACCAAATTAATCACAAACGAATCTATGATTATTCTAGTCGGAAATGCTCACATAAGAAGGCTTATGGAGCCGCACAGTATATACATAAAATATGGATCAGGGAAGAACAATACTTCGGAATATACAAGGATTCATTCTATTTCCCATCACTATTTTCACAATGACATACAATAGACATAATCCTCGAAAACAAAAGATTTTAACTTATCTTCCATCAAAGAATTGACATAATAGCCTTAACTTTTGTTTGTCAAAAGTTCACCGATCTTGTATCAATACATGCATATCGACATATAAACGAGATAACTTTTGACAACGTATGGGACAATAATAGTTCACGGACGCAAACACACATATCCCATAACATATTGCAATATATAAAAGATTAATACTGCAAACATCATCTTCCAAAAAAACTTTAGAATTTAAATAAATAAATCTAAAAACATGAAGATGAAAACGTTGGACATATCTATGTGTACTCACAATAATGGCTATTCCAAACCCTAGTTATCCTTCTTAAACAAAAACAAGAATAAGAATTCTCTTAAGAAGTTTTACTAGACAAAAATCAGAAAATCAATTTTCTTTGATGATTTCATACCTTTGAAATGGTCCATCATAAAAAGTATCACTGATATCCTTGATTTTCTTTGATTGTAGAAATACCATGTTCATGAGTTAGAACATTAGTTTTTCGGTCAACGATGCAGGCAAGATGCCTGGTTTTGACGTAATCAAGGATGACTTTCTTCTGGTTCCTGATCAGGATGTTTTGATTATCAAGAATCTTTGCTTGTCCATCAATAAGATGGTTTATCTGCAATTGAAGGTTAGCAAGCTCGTTCTTCACCTTATTCTGAACGAGAATTAAATCCTTGACAGATTATCCTATCCAAGAGTTATACTCTTTTCTTTCAAGCATCTTTTTCAGGATTAGATCTTGAGCTGAATCACATCCTTTGAAGTCTTCTTCCACCACAGTGTTCACTTCTTCTTGAGGCTCAACAGAGGTTCCCATAAAAATAATTTTCTGGGAAGAGGATAAACACATATAAGAAGTATATATATATGTGTTATCAATCAAGAGAGAAACACCCTTAGGTAAAAACCCTAGAGTTTTCTATAGAAGACTTGGACGTTCGTGAGCTCGAAACGGATACCAAAAGATCAAGAAGGACCCAAGAGTAAATAAGTACTGTTTTTTTTCTCTCACAATGTCTCTTCCAAACAGGGCTCAATATCTAACCAGAATAAACATAGCAAAAAAAGACACATTGGATACAGAGAGAATAGAAAACAGAAATCTCAACCTGTAAAACAGACCTCAGACTTATAGAACATATGGTAATCGACCTAAGACTTGAGCATCTCATAAACATACATCCTTGTAACTCTCAAGTTAGACGCAAGGATGATAATACCTAAGGTTAGGTAGTAGGATGATATATAATCTCACCATGAGTGTTGAGAGACGATTTTGGGATACCACCTGACAATCTGACTTTTGTATTTCTTACCTCTCTTTGACTGTTTCAAATCCATAAAAAATTCTTACAGCCCTTTTAGAGACTCCATTAAATGGAATTCTTTGATAACTAAGTCTAGGACCTATAGAAATTGGTTCTAGAGGATTTCCTGAGATAGGTCTCCATCTTCTAGACTTAGATCTACCAATTTTATTCTCATGTATACTGGGAAACTGTGTTTTTGCATCATGAGTAAAAGCACGATCCCTGTAAAGACTTTGAAATGAGTGGTCATTAAAAATCTTTTTACGAGAATTCTGGTTTTCTATGGGAGTGAAATCCATTGTTGATGCCGCCGGATGATTAACTCGTTTGACGGTAAATAGAAGAATATTTTGAAGATCAGAGATCTGTTTCTTCCTAGTAAAACAACGTTTAGCACTATGATTCCTTTTCCCACAGAAGGAACAAGTTTGTGGAAGAGAATTGTTGAAAGGTATCTGTTTCAAACCCATGTCCCGTTTGGAAGTTTGTCATTTATATTTTGCAGGGACTTCCTTTGGTGAGTATTTCTTCATGTCAGGTAACTCTTATTGAGACTCAGCACGTGACATAGAAGAATTTCTCATTACAGTGTCTTCCTTTGTCAAGGGGATAGACTGTTTTTGGGCTAGGTGAAGAGATGCGGCAATATTCTCCGTTTCAACATTAAGGTTGTTCAAATCAGAGAAGTGTGTCTCAATTAAACGTTTTTCTCTAATTTTTCCCTTTTTAACAATATTCTCAAGAATACTAATCTTTCCTTGTTGTAGAAGATTTTCTTGAGTGGGTCTCTTAATATTGTTAGAGAAGGATTCAATGATTTTATAGAGTTCACGTTCTCGACTAAGAGGCTTCTCAAATTCATCCAAGAGTTGAGAATGATTGTGAAAATCAATCGTCTCAGTTGGATTTTCTTTGGTTATGGTGTTATTCCTTTCTACTTCTGACATCCTGTTAATTGTCTCATTTCTTTCTCTGGATTCGGAAGAATCAGCTAAGGAATTATCCTTTGAGGAAAAACCAAGACACTTGACATAGTCAAAAGTATGGGAAGACATAGACTATGCGTAGATATGAGATACTACATCGTCCACAGAATCAGACTGCTACAAACACAGACTTGTAATGTCTTTTAAACGTGTTTGCCTGCTCTGATACCAATTGAAAATGCGAGGGTACAACAACCTCACCCAATATTTTGATTAGCAATCTGTATGGACTAATTATAATATAATTTTAAGAGAATCAACTAGATAGTCAGACTCAATCTTAATAAAAATTATATCAAGGAGTTAATATCTTTAACTCTCGATTTGATCTTTACTCAAGCAAAAGGAAATCTACGAGTCTTTATCAAATACTAGAGATATAAACTTGGATGGTACCAAAGACCAATATACAAGGATCAATCAATATCCAATCAACAAGAAAGGTTGGATTTCACAATTGATTGATACAATGCACAACCTGTGATATTTCAATTATATAACAAAATATAGTGCGGAATAGAAATAACACAGACACCAGAAGTTTTGTTAATGAGTAAACCGCAAATGCAGAAAAACCCCTGTACCTAGTCCAGATTGAACACCACATTGTATTAAGCCGCTACAGACACTAGCCTACTACAAACTAACTTCGGTCTGGACTGTAGTTGAACCCTAATCAATCTCACATTGATTCACGGTATAGTTGCGCTCCTTACGTCTCTGATCCCAACAGGATACTATGCACTTGATTCCCTTAGCTGATCTCACCCACAACTAAGAGTTGCTACGACCCAAAGTCGAAGACTTTAATAAACAAATCTGTATCACACAGAAAAGTCTACGATAATAGATAAATCTGTCTCCCACAGATAAACCTATGAGTTTTGTTCTGTCTTTTGATAAATCAATGTGAACAGGAACTAATTGATAACCCGGGCTTATATTCCGGAAGAACATCCTAGTATTATCAATCACCTCACAGTAATCTTAAATCGTATGGTAGCGAAACTAGATATTGCGGAATCACAAACGATGAGACGAAGATGTTTGTGATTTCTTTTTATCTTGCCCTATCGGAGATATAATGTCAAGTCAATTATTCAATTGAACTCGGACGATATAAAATGGCAAGATCAGATTGCTCAACTACAAGAGAAGTAGTTTCATCTGGCTTCACAATCCCAATGAAGTCTTTTAGTCGTTAACCTACAGGGTCTCGAGAAGAAACCTAAAGTTAAAGGAGAATCGACTCTAGCAAAACCAACTAGTATCACAGAGGAGGTGTGAGGATTAGTTTTTCCAGTTGCTAGATGTCTCCTTTATATAGTTTTCAAATCAGAGTTCGCAATCCAAGTTACCTTGGTAACAAAGCATTCAATATTCAACGTTAGATGAAAAATCTGATTTAACCAAGCTAATATCTTTCAACCGTTAGATCGAAACTTAGCTTGTCACACACAAATGAAATGTATTTCATTTAGGTTTGAGTAACCGTACCTAAACGTGTACACTTAGTTGGTTCACAAATAGTTAACCAATGGTTAGCCATATGAGCACTTTCATGTTAACCGTGTTCATATTCTTCACATAACTAGTTCAAATGACTCATAAGAACTAGTTGAAGAGTTGTTCAATTGCTTAGGACTTTATTCATAGACACAATTGAAACAAATTCGGTTTGATCCATTTAAATCAAATCATGAACAATATACCCACGGTTTGCAAAGATTGCATTCCTTATAATTTATTGTTTTAAGTTCATGAACTACCGATTTGAGAAATAACCAGCTTGGGTACGCGTACGGGTATGCGTACCTTAGCTACCGGATTTGAGTTTACAAACTCAGCAGAAATTTTGGTTCGAAAGCTTTTGTGGGTACGCATATGGGTACGCGTACCTAAGGTGACTAGCTTACTAGTTTGCAAACTACAAACTCAGCAGAAATTTTCGGTTAAAAAGTTCCGCTGGTACACGTACGGGTACGTGTACCCGACCTGTCTCCTTCACCAACACCGTATGCACACATATGCACACACTTGATTTCCGGCACATGGATTTATACACTAATGTGCGAACACACTATATATGCTTATATCCACAGTTGGTAATCTCATCTCTACATTTCAATCATTGAAACATTCTTCTATAGTGTTATAACAATCGTTATTCACGACTATCGTCATCAAAGCTATTTTCAAGATTGAAACGTCATCATGACTTTCATCACGGGTAAAGATGAATTTGGTTAAAGCAAAATCTTACCAACACATATTTTGAGAAAAAGATCGGCGAGTAGACTCGGCTCGAAATAGCAAATATGTATGTATGAAAACTATCATACTTATACGACTATTGTCTCAAGAGTAGGAGATAGAGTATACTTTGAGTGATAGATAAGTTCAAGTCTCCACATACCTTTTTAGTCGGACGATGTTCCACTGGTTCCTAGAGTAGTTCTTCGTCTTCGTAAGATGATCACCATGGAGTCTAGAGCTCAACTATACTTAACTATCTAGACCGAGACTTAGTCATAAGTAAACTAGAAATCAAGACATACAGTTTTGATCACTAATATTGACAAACATGCTTGAGATAGTGAAAAAGCGGGGGTCTAACAACACCACCCAATATTTCGCTTAGCAATGTGTATGGACAAACTCGAATATACTTTTAAAAGAATCAACAAGACCCAATCAATTAAAAGTATATCAACGAGTTTATATCTCTCTCTTGATTTGATTTACTCAAGCAAGAACTACGAGTTCTAATAAAATGCAAGGAATAACTTGAATGGTACCAAAGACCAATATCCAAGGATCAATCAATGACAATCAACAACCAAAGGTTGGATTACTCTAGTTGATGATCTAACACACAACCTGTATTATTTCAATTATATAAAAAAATATAATGCGGAAATAGAAATAACACAGACACCAGAAATTTTGTTAACGAGGAAACCGCAAATGCAGAAAAACCCCGGACCTAGTACAGATTGAACACACGCTGTATTAAGCCGTTACAGACACTAGCCTACTCCAAGCTAAATTTGGACTGGACTGTAGTTGAACCCCAATTAATCTCCCACTGATCCAAGGTACAGTTATGCTCCTACGCCTCTGACCCCAGCAAGATACCGCGCACTTGATTCCCTTAGATGATTTCACCCACAACTAAGATTTGCTACGACCAAAAATCGTAGGCTTTGCCAATAAACAAACCTGTCTCACACAGATAAATCTATCAAAGGATCAATTTGTCTCCCACAGATAAGCCTTAAAGGTTTTGTTTCGTCATTTGATAATAATCAAGGTGAACAGGAACCAATTGATAATCCAGTCTTATATTCCCGAAGAACATCCTAGAGTTATCAATCACCTCACAACAATCTTAATCGTATGGTAGCGAAACAAGATGTTGCGAAATTACAAATAATGAGACGAAGATGTTTGTGATTACTTTTTATATCTTGCCTATCGGAGATATCAATCTCAAGCCAATCAATATGATTGAACTCGTACGATTGAAGATGCAAGATCAGATCACACAACAACGATAAAAGTAATATCGGTCTGGCTTCACAATCCCAATGAAGTCTTTAAGTCGTTAACCTGGTTTTAGAAGAAGAAAACCAAAGGTTAAAGGAGAATCGACTCTAGCACGCAAACTAGTATCACATGTAAGGTGTGGGGATTAGTTTTGCACAATACTAGATGTCTCCTTTATATAGTCTTTCAAATCAGGGTTTGCAATCAATGTTAGCTTAGTAACAAAGCATTCAATATTCACCGTTAGATGAAAACTTGATTTAGATTCAAGCTAATATTTCTCAACCGTTAGATCGAAAACTTAGCTTGTTACACACGCTTCTAGGTTTGTTAACTGTACCCAAACTTATGCACTTGTTGGTTCAATAATAGTTAACCAAAAGGTTAGCCATATGAGCATTTCATATCAACCATGTTCTTCTTCACCATAACTAGTTCAAATGACTTCAAATGAACTAGTTAGAGAGTTGTTCAATTGCAAGGAAATCTTATGTACTACACAAGACACAATTGAAGCAAGGATGATTTGATTCACTTGAGTCGGTTCATGAAATTTTATATCCACAGTTTGCAAGCATTCCGTAGTCTTTTTAAGTTTAAGTTCAGAAATCATCTTCAGATATATAACCTTCTCAAGTTCGCAGACGAGGTTCGCGGACTTCAGTTACCGGGCAGAGTTTACAGACTCCAGCAGAAATTCTCGGGTATGAGAACTTCGCCGGTTCGCGGACTGAGTTCGCGGACTTAGCTTCACGCAAGTAGTTTGTCAACTCCAGCAGAAATTCTTGGGTTTGAGAACTTCGGCAGTTCGCGGACTGAGTTCGTGGACTTGGCTCACGCCATTCTTCCGGTTCTCTTGATCAACAAAGTTCGCAAACATTGGTTCATTGGTTATGTAATCTAAACTCTCATTTCAATCATTGAAACATTCTTAGAGGATGTTATATAATTGTTACACCATTTATCGTCAAAGCAATTTTCAAGATAATTAAAACATATCATGACTTTCATCACATGGTAAAGATAACTTGATCGAAGCGAAAAGCCTACCAACACATATTTCGAGATATAGATAGGCGAGGTATACTCGGCTCGAAATGCTAAATGTGTATAATCCAAGTCTATATAAATATAGCATACGACTTCTTGTCTCAAATAGTAGGAGATAGAGTAGATATACTTTTGAGTGATAGATAAGTTCAAGTCTTCACATACCTTTTTTTCGAGAAGTTCCACCGGTTCCTTGAGTAGTTCTTCAACTTGTATGATGAATCGCCATGAAATCCTTGAGCTCAACTACACATTCTATCCTTGTCCGAGACTTAGGTATAATAGACTAGAAATCAAGACTTATAATATTGATCACTAACATTGACAAACATGCTTGAGATAGCAACGCATGCGAGTTCGACCGAGCAATGCTCTAACAATCTCCCTTTTTTTCAATTTTAGTAACAAAACTATCAATACATATGGAATACAAAAAAGATAAAGAAACTTTAATAGCTCCTATTCCACATGTCTAATCTTCAATATTCCTCGAAATCTTCGTCACTTCCAAGTACTCCAATTATCACAAAGGTTGTAAGTTTAGCATCACCGCTGTTGAATATCCGTAGCTACAACAATGAGAAAACATATTTCTCGATCATTGTTATATAGTGTTATAGTATTATTACACAGCCTCAAAGTTCAATTGCATCACAACTTAAACAATAATACTATGGTGATATGTATCACTCCCCCTTAATCAATACTCCATCTCACATGGAAACCACCCCCTTACATAATGATCCGAAAACCATATGTATTTGTAGTATGAACTACATATTAATTCTCCTCCTTTTTGTCAATAAAATTGGCAAAGGTACAAGAACGGGATCATAATGAAATTTCCGAGAGAGACATTTCATGACAAAATGAAAAAATACATACCAACAAATTTAGATGCAATCATAAAGCCGAAGCTAAATGCATTCATCAAGGAGTTTAAAGATACAATATAACCCCTCTAAAATTCCACAGCCGCACACCCCTCAAGATATGACCATTAAGCACAAGTTCAAAGGAACTCTCCCCCATTTGATGTCATTCCCAAAAGAACAACAAGAGCGACCTTAATTTCAAAAGAAAAGAAGGATTTTTATTGGACACAAAAACCATGAGAATGATTTCCTATATCCAAAAAACTCAATCAAATTAATGACAAGTAAACCCATGATTAATTTAATCGGAATACGCAATCAAATTAAACACAAAAAGTGATCAATTCAATTGATTCTGCTCAATATAAGAGAACTTATGGAGACACGAAAATACTCAACTAGATTAATTACAAGAGAACCCATAATTAATCCAATTGGAATACACAACCAAACTAATCACAAAAGTAATCAATTTAATTATCATTTGTTTTGCTCGACATAAGAAAACTTACGGAGCAATAACTAAATAACCAAACAAGATGATTAATTTAGTTCAATATGCTCGACACAACATATCTCACGGAACACCAACTAAGCTAATAAATCAACTTGGTTGTATAATGCTCAACATAAGATGCATTACGGAGTCTCACAGTAATACATAAAAATATGGATCAGGGATGATCAATACTGCGAAATACACAAGGATTCATTCTATCTTCAATCACTATTTGCATAATGACAATTAATAGACATAATCCTTGAAAAATAAAATACTTTAACCTATCTTCCATCAAATGTTTGACAATATAGGCTTAACTTTTGTATTTGTCAAAAGTCCATTCATTCTTTTACCAGTACGTGAATACCGATAACTAACGACTTTACTTTTGACAAAGTATGGGACAAACATAGTTCACGGACGTAAACACCAACATCCCATAAAAAATTGCAATATAACAAATCATAGAGATTAATACTGCAACAACATCATCTTCCAAATAGTTTTTAGAATTTAAACCAAAAAATCTAAAGAAGAACAAGAAGATGAAAAATAATAGCTATGTGTAGTCTCAATCATTGCTATTCAAGCACTAGTTATTCTTCCAACTAAATTAAAAGGAAGACATACTAGGAAACTAAGCCTCTATGAAGTATTTCACTTACTTTGAACATTCTTCTCATATTCCCTTTATTCATCAAGCTCATCTTCGATTAGATCAATCCTAGATTCAAGACTGTCCATTTTTTCTTCAAGTATTTTGGAAGAAGCTTCGAGTTCATGATAGGTGTCTAAAACTCCTAATTTTATATTTAGTATTTATGCTTTCTTTACTACTTTTCTTGTAAATTATATATTTTATGTTTGCTTTTGAGTTATTAGGTGCAATGGAGTCATTTGGAACAAAAGAAGGTGAAACCATCCATTTGGAACGTAACCGACACAAAGATCACAGGCGAGTGATATTTGGAGCTAGCTACGGTTGAGTAAGAAGGAGGTTGGGCAGTCAGTTCTGAGAAACTGACAAGCCTACCATTTCAGACAGTCCTTATCCATTTTAACTTGTGCCTATATCATTTTCATTCATTACCAAAACCCTAAAAGTACTGAGAAATGATCTCTCAATCATTTTCCCATCTGGGATTCAGAGAAGACTGAAGAGAGTAAATAGAGGCGCTGTGAGTTTCAGGGGTTGAGAAATAGATAGAGCTAATGATGGAGACGAATCAGATCGAAAAGGATTTGAAGCAGAAATTGCAGGAGATGATGCTGCTGTGAAATTCATAGGAGATGGTGTATGAATCGAGAAGATGAAGAACCAAAGATGAGGAAGGAGTTCAAGTTAGGGTTTCAGTTGGAAATTCAGAAAGAAAATACGGTTTCTGAAACCGAAATCGAGTGGGTTTAGTTTGAATTGATCTCGGGAAGGTTTAATAGCATGGCTGTGAGTTGAATTAACCTGGGTCTGAGCTAGAAAAACGTTAGCAGTGATGCTGATAGTGTTGAGGAGTCTGTCAAGGTTGATTCTCGATTTAATGGAGTACTGAGATTGTATTTGAAGTACAAGAAGAATCAATTGATTCCATGGGTATTGTGGGTGTTGCAAGTGAGTATAGAAGGGTATTTGGTTCGTGGCTGTGTAGGTCTGCAAGCTAAATGGTGGTACTGAGAGTTAAAGAATGAGTTCATGAATCTGTAGCTTGAATTTGGAATTAGATGGTAATTGAGAAACACAGATGAAAAGGGGATCTGGTGAGTGATTTTGGTTGCTTTCGGAACAATAAGAGATGGGTTTGTTCTGATTCAAGACTGGGAAGAGGAAGATCAAGAAATCATGGGAGACAAGAAGACTGCTGCTGGTTGTGTTTGTGTGATGAGAAATTAGAGAAGGACTTGATTTTGTAGCTGTGAAGGAATTGGCAGCAGATGGATTTGGTTTGTGTGACAAGTTCTGGCAGGATTTGCAGCTGCAGGTACTGGTAGTGATGTTGCAGGGAATGGTTCAGGAGTGCATGAAGTTGAAGCTGCAGTTAAAGCTGAGAAGTGGAGGCTGCTGTTGTAATTAGATGCGATTGGAGATGGAATGGGTTTGGAAGACAAAGAAGAAGCAGTTGCAGGTAATGGTAGCGCAGTTGAACAACAGATGAGGCTGTAGTTGCTGCCATTGAGCATTGCAGTTGGATATAGAACTGGTGGAAAGAGTGGGGGAGTTTGAATGGTCTGTGAATGCATGAATGTTTTGTGTATGAAACTTGTTACAGGGATGGAGTTTGTGCCGCAGGAAATGGGCAGAATAAGCCTGTGCAGCTGAACTAAGACAATAAGGAGTTAAGAATAGTGGTGGAACTGAGCAGCGAGAATACTTTTGCTGGTAATGAGATTGCAGCTGTGCTTGAGAGTGGTTATGGTGCAGGTCTGATAAGAGGGTGCGACTGAGGTTGGTGGTTGCTGGAATTTGAGCAATGGTGGTTTTAATTGTTGCAGGCTTGCTGGAGGTTGATGAGCGAGGTTGCAGCAAGGAATGGAGTTGGAATTCTGAAGCTAATGGGTATTGAGCTTAATTGAAGTTTGAATTGTAGAATGGAACTGGTGGTGAGTTTAGATGAATAGCTGGAAGCTTGACTGAATTATAGGTGCAATGGTGCTATGGACTGATGCACTGAAGTAGAGTTGCAGTTGTGGTTAGATGGCTGGAGGATTTGGCTGCAATGGAGATTGAAGACGAGAAGAAAGCATGATGTTGTTGGTTCAGAGACTAAGAAGACATGCACAGAGTTTGGGAGCTGTTCTGCTGCTGAGGTTTGCGAGCAGCTATTGCAGGAGATGGAAAATAAGCAGAGAAGAATTGAGAGTCTGAAGTGATGGAGCTGTCATGGCAGTGGTGGAATTGGAGCTATAGGAAATAGATGGGAATGTGTTGCAATGCAATGAAGGCAAGGATCTGTAGCTGTTGCTGTGAATAGGAGCCTTGCTGCATTAGATATTTGTATGACTGAATGGGTATGAATGCTAGGTTTGCAGGGAAGAAGAAAATAGCCAGAAATTGGCCTGATAATTGTCTTGAAACAAAGGAAACTCTGCTGGATTTTTTACTGTAGAGAGTTAACTCAGTGACCCGGTCCGACTCAGCTGACTGGTTCGACTCGAATGGACTTGGACCTGCCTTGACTGGGCTTCATTCATGGGCTGCGCCAGAGACTGATTTTTGAGCGTGACAGAAATCAGTGGAGAAGGAAAAAAAGAGATAAAAAGGAACTTCTCTCTCAATTCTTATATTATCTCTTCTTCTACTTTTTGTTCTAGGGTTTAGAAACATGAAAGTTTTTCTTTTTCTTCTTGTGATGAACTCCTTTAACATGAGTATTTAATTTTATCATTGGTTATGGATTAGTTGGATTTCCAAACATGGGTTTTTGTTCAATAAATTAGTTTTGTCTCCATATTATCGTTTATGATTCATTGATGATATTGTTACACGATTTGAATGTTTGTTTGGTTGAGTCTAGAATCAATTGAGTTTGTTTTCATCTCTATTGCTAGACTATGATTTATTATACGCAAAAGTGATAAATTCCTGATTACAAGTAGCATAATTGTGATTATTGCTTGTAGTGATACATCCTACTAGTCACAAGTGAGTCATAACCTTTGTTAAATCGGATTAGTGCTTTTACACGTTTGATTGTTTTGATTGGCCTGATTTCATAGAACTTAATGCATCTAGGGAATTAAACTTGATTAGTGCTTTTACACGTTAGGTTGTTCTCTAATTTAGAATTCATATTCGCATCTTTTAATGTGTTTGATGATGACAAGAGGAGATTTGCGGGATATACTTGCGATCAAGGTATCCTAGGGCTTTTGATAAAAGAGAGATTAAATATCAATTCTAGTTATCGTTAAAAAGCATGTTTGTGAATGAAGATGAATCCTTAACCAATATATACTCTATTTGATTTGCTTGTTTATTTCTTTGTTTTGTTTTTATTTTATTTTAGTATATAAAAATCAGAAAACCCCCCATTGGTATTTATAGGAAACCGAAACAATTTGACAACTTTAATCCTCTATGTGGGAACGATCCTTTCTCGCCCTTGCTATATTTATATTTTGAGTAGTAAGAAAGTATAATTTATTTTTGACGCATACGACAGCGATCAAATTTTGGCGCCGCTGCCGGGGAGGCAGCGGTTGTCACTTGTTTTTGATTTTTGTTTTTAGTTTTGTTTCTTCTTTTTGTTTTCTTATTTTCTGATTTTGACATAGTTTTGAGAACTCTTGTTTCAGGTACCAATTTCTATGGACGGAGCATATTGGAACAATGGGTACGGTTATCAACCTCAACAACATTATGACAACTATCATCCTTATGGGGAATACAATCTAAACCAATTCTTTGGTTATGGTCAATATTCCACGTACCCTTTGAGTTATTCTCATACATACCAACCTTCTTACGGTAGGTATGTAAGTGAGCAACCACAAGAAGGGGAGACTAGTTGTACTCCTCTTCATATTTCTTCGAGTTTGGTAGATGAGATGCAACAATTTATGGTGGGCACGGAGTCAGTTTGTAGACAACCAAGCGTGGAACCAATTTCGTCGACCGAATATGCTCATAGTATGTTTGGCCCAATTTCTGATCGTAGTTATGATCATTCACCCATTCAAAGGGAAGATAATTGGCCTAACAATACTGAAGTAAGTGATTCTACTTTTTCCTTGTCGAACGAGCTTTACCAACAAATGGAACACTATTTTCAAAATTTGGATGGATCACTCCAAGATCTTCAAAAAGGTGTTTCCATTTTAAGACAAGGCGTTGAAGAATACAAAGAGGACATGCAAAATTCTGCGAAAGACCAATCTTTGGGAAGTGGTAGCCAATCTTATGTCAACTATGATAGTGACGATGTCTATGAAAGTACAACGCTTGAACCAACTTATGGTGACATCCCCGAGGAGTGTATAATGGAGTCTTTTTGCGATCAAGGTGAAGATGAAAAGGAATATGATGACACTAGTGCAGCTTACTCAAACATTGATCTTAATAATGATCAAGAACCTATTCAAAAGGTATATCTTGAGGATGATGCAATGCGTGTTCTTAAAAAGTTCCTTATGGAGA
Organism: Papaver somniferum; assembly: GCF_003573695.1. NCBI lineage: Eukaryota > Viridiplantae > Streptophyta > Magnoliopsida > Ranunculales > Papaveraceae > Papaver > Papaver somniferum. The sequence goes on from NW_020622934.1 coordinate 3,551,501, forward strand.
GACTTGAATCCGCAGTAGCATATGTGCCTTACAACAAAGAAGAGTGTGTTGAGAATGAAACAGATATGACCAATATTGTGGAAGACCCAATTGAGCTTGCAAAGGATTGTAATGATGATGTTTATGTCGGGACTTTGGTTAAGGCAGAAACGGACGAAGAATGGTTGCAAGGTTTGACAGAGGACCATGATATAAAATAGGTGAATAACTCACTTGAGTTTTTCAAGGATGAAGAGGATTCCGTAATACAAGAGATTGTGCAAGTTTTGTCTAACCCTTTGCATATTGTTTCTTCTCCTTTATCACTTATTGGTTTGAATGTATGTGCTTCGAAAACATAGTTGAATGACTTTGTTTCTCGATATCCGCCATTAGAAACATTTGATTCTCATGCTATGCAGGTTTGTGAACAAGAAACCATGAAAGTTCCCGAATTCTATATTTTATATCCACTTCCAAGTGTGGACAAGAATAAGTGTGGGGGAAAATTTTAACGGTTAATAGCTTCGTTTCTGTTTTATATTATTAATATGTGTGCGAAGCTAGTGTTTGCAAAACAGGTTCTATGGAAGGATCCTCAACTTTTCAGGTTATTGGTGTATGGGGAATCGGTCTTGCAAGTCGGGCTGACGACTTTTAAACCAAGCGCTAAATGGGAGGCAACCCACTGGTTTTGTGTATCTATCTCTATCTTTTTATTTCTCAAGTCTTTTATCTTTATTTTCTTATTTTGGATATTTGCATATCAAAACTCCAATTTTTAGATATTTTTGAACAATTAGAATAAACACTAGCCTTTCTAAGTAGATGAAATTTTTTCTTTACAATGAGGTATATATATTGGCTGAGTTGGGATTAGATGCCAACTAAATAGCTTGTTTAGTGTTTATCCTCTATTTTTCAGAAATAGCTATGAGTTGGAATATCAGTTTTTTATCATGCATTTTATTTTCTTATTGTGTATATATATCATGTTATGAATTTCCCATCTTAAATTTTACTTTGGATGATTTAATTTACATTGAGGACAATGTAAAGCTTAAGTGTGGGTGAGTGTTTTCGCATATAGAGTTTTTAGCCTTGTTAGTTTTTCCCTTTTATGATAAAAAAATAAAATTGCTTTATACACTCTGAAACATAGAAATATGTGCCTTTAGGATGACACTATCAATCTAAATGGATGAAACCATCTTGGCTGGAGGAGTTGAGGAACCCATTAACTACAAGGGACAATTATTCAAGTGTTAGAAATAATATGAAAGTTGTTACCATATCTCGGAATATCACCATATCACTTTCTGTTTTTATTTTTGCAAACTTTATGTTATATCTATGTGATTTGGTGGGTCACTAACATCTAATTGTTATTGCTACTAGGATGAAATAGTGTGATTGAGTTACTACAAAAAAAAAAAAAAAGAGACCGACCAATTGACCAAACGGAATAAGATTGACACTTGGATAGCAATATGTGTGTATTCTCCCTGTCTCCGTCGCCTAAGCAAGCGTGGAGTGCAGGATCCAAGGGAATTACCATGTAATCTACTGACAAGAATCATGCGCTTGGATTTCAAAAAAAAAAATCCAATCATGTTGTCGATTTAAAAAAAAATTGAAAAAAAAAAAGAAAAAAAAAAAAGTATTATTATTGTTCAATAAAATCGACTCATGGTTCCCTTGTATATGCCAGTTGAGTTGATCTAAAATTAAGATTGTCGACCGCTGGTTCCCTTGTATATGCCAGCTGTGTTGATATTATAATTCAGAATAATATCTCAATCCAATAGGATTCATAGGTTCATCTTGGCGGTGACCTTCAGACAGATATGGGAAACATCATTCACTTAGTCAACATTCGCAAACATCTACTTCTATATCCATCTTCTTAATCTATTCATATGTGATTGTGGTTTGTTAGTTTCCGAGATTGTGGCTTGTTCGACTTTCTTAACATAGATTAATTTATATATATTAATTTGGATTTGCAGCAGGGTACCTCCTCCAATAGCCATTTTGGATTCGTTCATAAATTTGTCACAGGTAGATGGAGTTGAAAATATAGGTTTTGTAGGCAGACCTCTTGTAAACCTTCACGAGACTATAACTCGTTCACTAGGGACACCTAGGGGTTCAAAGGCCTATTATTCATGCTAAGAGTAACCGTATTCTCGACGAGACAGAGTTGTTTATATATTTTGGAATTATTTTGTTTGATTTGCTCGAAGACTAGCAAAGTCTAAGTGTTGGGAGAATTTGATAGGTGTCTAAAATACCTAATTTTATATTTAGTATTTATACTTTCTTTGCTACTTTTCTTGTAAATTATGTATCTTATGTTTGCTTTTGAGTTATTAGGTGCGATGGAGTCATTTGGAACGTAAATGACACAAAGATAACATGCCGGTGATATTTGGAGCTAGCTACGGTTGAGTAAGAAGGAGGTTGGGCAGTCTGTTCTGAGAAACTGTCAGGCCTACCATTTCAGACAGCCCTTATCCATTTTAACTTGTGCCTATATCATTTTCACTCATTACCAAAACCCTAAAAGTACTTGAGAAATGATTTCTCAATCATTTTCCCATCTGGGATTCAGAGAAGACTGAAGAGAGTAAATAGAGGCGATGTGAGTTTCAGGGGTTGAGAAATAGATAGAGCTAATGATGGAGATTAATCAGATCGAAAAGGATTTGAAGCAGAAATTGCAGGAGATGATGCTGCTGTGAAATTCATAGGAGATGGTGTATGAATCGAGAAGATGAAGAACCAAATATGAGGAAGGAGTTCAAGTTAGGGTTTCAGTTGGAAATTCAGAAAGAAAATAAGGTTTCTGAAACCGAAATCGAGTGGGTTTAGTTTGAATTGATCTCGGGAAGGTTTAATAGCATGGCTGTCAGTTGAATTAACCTGGGTCTGAGCTAGAAAAACGTTGGCAGTGATGCTGATAGTGTTGAGGAGTCTGTCAAGGTTGATTCTCGATTTAATGGAGTACTGAGATTGTATTTGAAGTACAAGAAGAATCAATTTCTTCCATGGGTATTTTGGGTGTTGCAAGTGAGTATAGAAGGGTATTTGGTTCGTGGCTGTGTAGGTCTGCAAGCTAAATGGTGGTACTGAGAGTTAAAGAATGAGTTCATGAATCTGTAGCTTGAATTTGGAATTAGATGGAAATTGAGAAACACAGATGAAAAGGGGATCTGGTGAGTGATTTTGGTTGCTTCCGGAACAATAAGAGATGGGTTTGTTCTGATTCAAGACAGGGAAGAGGAAGATCGAGAAATCATGGGAGACAAGATGACTGCTGCTTGTTGTGTTTGTGTGATGAGAAATTAGAGAATGACTTGATTTTGTAGCTGTGAAGGAATTGGTAGCAAATGGATTTGGTTTGTGTGGCAAGTTCTGGCAGGATTTGCAGCTGCAGGTACTGGTGGTGATGTTGCAGGGAATGGTTCAGGAGTGCATGAAGTTGAAGCTATAGTTGAAGCTGAGAAGTGGAGGCTGCTGTTATAATTAGATGCATTTGGAGATGGAATGGGTTTGGAAGACAAAGAAGAAGCAGTTGCAGGTAATGGTAGCGCAGTTGAACAACAGATGAGGCTGTAGTTGCTGCCATTGAGCATTGCAGTTGGATATAGAACTGGTGGAAAGAGTGTGGGAGTTTGAATGGTCTGTGTAAGCATGAACGTTTTGTGTATGAAACTTGCTACAGTGATGGAGTTTGTGCCGCAGGAAATGGGAATTGCAGAATAAGCCTGTGCAGCTGAACTAAGGCAATAAGGAGTAAAGAATAGTGGTGGAACTGAGCAGCGAGAATACTTTTGCTGGTAATGAGATTGCAGCTATGCTTAAGAGTGGTTATGGTGCAGGTCTGATAAGAGGGTGCGACTGAGGTTGGTGGTTGCTGGAATTTGAGTTGCAGGCTTGCTGGAGGTTAATGAGCGAGGTTGCAGCAAGGAATGGAGTTGGAATTCTGAAGCTAATGGGTATTGAACTTAATTGAAGTTTGAATTGTAGAATGGAACTGGTGGTGAGTTTAGATGAATAGCTGGAAGCTTGGCTGAGTTGTAGGTGCAATGGTGCTATGGACTGATGCACTGAAGTGGAGTTGTAGTTGTGGTTCGATGGCTGGAGGATTTGGCTGCAATGGAGATTGAAGACGAGAAGAAAGCATGATGTTGTTGGTTCAGAGACTAAGAAGACATGCACAGAGTTTGGGAGCTGTTCTTGCTGCTGAGGTTTGCAAGCAGCTATTGCAGGAGATGGAAAATAAGCAGAGAAGAATTGAGAGTCTGAAGTGATGGAGCTGTCATGGCAGTGGTGGAATTGGAGCTATAGGAAATAGATGGGAATGTTTTGCAATGTAATGAACGCAAGGATCTGTAGCTGTTGCTGTGAATAGGAGCCTTGCTGCATTAGATATTTGTGTGACTGAATGGGTATGAATGCTAGATGAATGTTAGGTTTGCAGGGAAGAAGAAAATAGCCAGAAATTGGCCTGATAATTGTCTTGAAACAAAGGAAACTCTGCTGGATTTTTTACTGTAGAGAGTTAACTCAGTGACCCGGTCCGACTCAGCTGACTGGTTCGACTCGAATGGACTTGGACCTGCCTTGACTGGGCTTCATTCATGGGATGCGCCAGAGACTGATTTTTGGGCGTGAGAGAATTCAGTGGAGAAGGAAAAAAAAGAGATAAAAAGGAACTTCTCTCTCAATTCTTATATTATCTCTTCTTCTACTTTTTGTTCTAGAGTTTAGAAACATGAAAGTTTTTCTTTTTCTTATTGTGATGAACTCCTTTAACATGATTATTTAATTTTATCATTGGTTATGGATTAGTTGGATTTCCAAATATGGGTTTTTGTTCAATAAATTAGTTTTGTCTCCATATTAATGTTTATGATTCATTGATGATATTGTTACACGATTTGAATGTTTGTTTGGTTGAGTCTAGAATCAATTGATTGAATGTTTGTTTGGTTGAGTCTAGAATCAATTGAGTTTGTTTTCATCTTTATTGCTAGATTAGGATTTATTATACGCAAAAGTGATAAATTCCTGATTACAAGTAGCATAATTATGATTATTGCTTGTAGTGATACATCCTAGTAGTCACAAGTGAGTCATAACCTTTATTAAATCGGATTAGTGCTTTTACACGTTCGATTGCTTTGATTGGCCAGATTTCATAGAACTTAATGCATCTAGGGAATTAAACTTGATTAGTGCTTTTACACGTTAGGTTGTTCTCTAAGATAGAATTCATATTCGGGTTATTTTGTTTTTGGTACTCAGGTTTTGTCCAACTTTTGAGTTTGGTCTAACATTTGTCCAACTTGGTGTTTGGTACTTGGAAAAGACGTTGACCAGCGTTGACTCAGTTATATTTTGACTTCTGTTAAGGAATTAATAAATAATTTTTAAAAAAATGGAAAAATGGTAATTATTACAGGAGTTTACTATCATAGCCTTCACTTTCCTAATATTTCCATTAGATCCAACGGATTTGATAAACCTATTTCCTAACTCTTTCTTTTCTTCTCTTCTCTTTTCTTTTCTTATTCCGCTTCCCACTGATAAAATTCCCATGGATGAAAGATTAAACCCTTCACTAAAATCGTGAACCAAGTTATTAAAATTGTGAAGAATCTTAAGATCTTCCATAAAGCTCAAAGGAAAAACTAACAGGGAAGATCTTCATGGGGTAAAGAGGAGACGATGATTTCTGCTTCTGCTGCTGTTGATGAAAAGAGATAGTGGTGGTTGATTAAAATGTAATTCGAGATGTTAAAAGAGGGGTTTTGAGTTTGATGTTATGTTCTTGAATAATTGATGGAAATTTATAGGTCCAGGCTTGATTTGAGATCAATTTCATATCTCTGATAGCAACAGTGAAACTAGGGTTTGAGTAGGAGGAATTTAGGGCGTGCTAAAGCTTCTTCTGATGAAATTAAGAGTGAAATATGGAGCTACGGTTCTTCAATGTGAGGATTTGTGAAGCAGAATGGTGAGAGATGCTGTCGTAACAGATTGGGTTGTGTCAAAGCCTAGAGAAGAAATACAGGAAGGGTTTTCGTGTGAGAAGTGGAGCCGCAACAAGGGAAGGAAACAATTTGATTTCGAGATAGAGATGGATTGATTTCTGGGATTTCTGGGGGTATGATGTAGTGTTAATTAAGCAATAGATGTTGATCATCAACAATATTTCGGTGGAGTTAAGTTCTTCTTCTCGAATCTGTGCGTGAGTTCTAGACGATACTGTTGATTCAAGATATCGACAGTTGTGATGGGGGAATACATAAAAGCAGTGATTGTTGTATGCAGATGTTGTTGTTTGTTTTGATGATGGTGAAGAACGGAATGGACTCGATCTGAGGTGTTTGGGATTGTTTGCTCGATCTGGGAATTAAGTATAGATGGAGTTTCTCGACTGAGAAACAAACTGAGAAACAAACATAGCAGTAAGGGATTCAGATGGTACGAGTATTGGCTGTTTTGTGATTATGTAGCGAAGGTGCTTGGTTATCTGGCAAAGGTGTTGTGGTCGGTACTGAATAGGGCTTGGATTTGGTAGAATTAACTTAGAGATGGGATTTGATTGAGGTGAGAAGAATTGTTGTTGCTGTCGATTGAAGTGATAAATGGAAGAGATTAATGAAGGGTTTGATTGAGGTGATGTTGCTGCTATTAGAGTTGGAGAGGTGCTGTTACAGAAGATGATGCTCGACGGTGGCTGCGGCGGTGATGTGTTTAAAGAAAGAAGAGAAGATGAGTTTGATGTAATAGAAATGTTAATAAAGTGATGGGTATAATTGTAATCTGATTTCACAATTTAATTATATATATATTTATTAATAATTTATAAACAGAAATCAAGATTTAACCTGGTCAACGTGAGTCAACGTTATTTTCAAGTACCAAACACCAAGCTGGACAAATGTTAGACCAAACTCAAAAGCTGGACAAAACCTAAGTACCAAAAACAAAATAACCCTTCATATTCGCATCTTTTAATGTGTTTGATGATGACAAGAGGAGATTTGCGGGATATACTTGCGATCAAGGTATCCTAGGGCTTTTGATAAAAGTGAGATTAAATATCAATTCTAGTTATTGTTAAAAAGCATATTTGTGAATGAAGATGAATCCTTAATCAATATCTGCCCTATTTGATTTGCTTGTTTATTTCTTTGTTTTGTTTTTATTTTATTTTAGTATATAAAAATCAGAAAACCCCCCATTGGTATTTATAGGAAACCGAAACAATTTGACAACTTTAATCCTCTCTGTGGGAACGATCCTTTCTCGCCCTTGCTATATTTATATTTTGAGTAGTAAGAAAGTGTAATTTATTTTTGACGCATACGACATCGATCAATTTACTTTTCAGGGAACGTACTTGTTCCAAGACAAGATTCTTGGTTAACGAGAGCATATCAAACTGTGAGACAGAAGAATTCTCATCAGAGGAGGAGATACGCTTGTCATAACACATCTCATTGTCAGATGAATAAAAACGAATCTTCTTAGAGGGAAACAGAACAGTCCATACATCACTTTCTTTGCTTGAGAGACTAGAGGAGGATATGATAGAGAAGATAAATGAAATGATCATCCAGAAGAGCAGAAACTTCATTTTAAAGGAATGAAGATGAATAATTTTCCAAAAATGACCTTTTACCATACCCTAACAGCATTTGGTTATTTCCAGAAAAAGACTTTTAAAGAGTCAGAAACCGTACATGACCAATAACGGTACAAGAGGAGAATAAACAAAAACCGAAATAACAGACACATTCCAACACAACCCTCTCGAAAATCATGATTGTTTCCTAAGAGGGATAGACGAAAGAATCATGAACAACAAGATTAAAGATCACATAGGACTGGGATATATTTCGTGAGGAGAGGAAGAACTTGTTAATCCAAGTTTTTGCTTATTCTTTTGGGAAGAAGAGTTATGTACATCATTTTTTTCCCTTTTAATAACAGTTTTGAAGAACTTGATTGTTGATTTGCGCAAATCCTGCACCATTCTAGAAATCACTTTTTGAGGGAAAAAGGATTTCACATGATATTTCTTCTTCTTCAGCGTTTATCAGAGCATGACTGCTTTTGATCATTCGTGCTAAGATGATCCTGATTTTTACACATGGAAACCGAGGGTTTTGGTAGCATCTTGTGTTTTCTTGTATCACTCTTGTTGTCAAGATGACTGGAGAATGATATATAACCAGGTGACATTTGCTGACACCACTATGAGACACAGTCGGAGTTATTCGACATGTCGTATAAGAATCACGATTGTGATTTTCAGCAAAGAGATTAAGAGAACAATCACAGATTTCATCCTCAGGACAATAATCAAGAGTATTCATCCATGCTTTAGTTATCTTATTCACCTCATTATCTGGACCTTTGGAAGTATGAATACTTTTACAACAAACGAGACCAGTTTCGCTAGTACAATTTTTCTTATCTTCCTTTTTGATTGATCGAACTTCTTTTTGAGACTTTCTTTTACGTTGTCTAAGAATTTTCTTAAGCTGTTGTATAAACCGAGACAACGTAGAAATAAAGAAATTCTCATTTTTTTTATCAATCAATTTAGAACGGTGAGATTTTCCATCAGGAATAGTAACATGATTACTAGACAAGTGATGTTTATCTCTTGATTTAAGTTCGCGATCAAAAATTTTAAGCTTCCCCACAAGCGTATTTCGAAAAAGAGTATCAAGGTTATTTCCCTCAACGATGGCGTGTTTTTTAGATTCGTATTTAGATGGCAGTGATCTGAGAGTCTTCATCATAATTTCCCTTTTAGTAATAGTCCTACCCAATGCACAGGATGCATTAAAAATTTCAGACATTTTGTGATAAAATTCATCAAATGAATCTTCTTCTGCCATATGAAGGATTTCCCATTCGGAGTTAAGGTTTATAAGCTTAGCTTCCTTTTCGCTGGAGTTACCTTTAAATAGAGTTTCTAAAGTATCCCAAGCATCTTTAGACGTGGAGCATGAAGCCACATAGTGTCGAAGATCTGGGGTAATGGCATGCATGATGGCATTCATACCGTCGGAGTTCTGCTTTGAAGCAAGTGACTCAACAACAGTATATGTACCGATGTTTTTAGGCATGGTAGCATTTTCAACTATAACGACGGGAACCTCATATCCATTAACAACATAAACCCATGATTGGAAATCACGCGATTGAAGAAAAGTACGCATAGCAATTTTCCACCATAGGTAGTTTGACCCATCAAAGACTGGTGGTACGTTTACTGAGATAACACAACTGTCCATAGAGTCAGGTCGCTACAAACACAGACTTGTAAGGTCTAAAAGTGTTTGCCTGCTCTGATACCAATTGAAAAAGCGGGGATCTGACAACAACCCCCAATATTTCGCTTAGCAATCTGTATGAACAAACTCAAATATACTTTTATGAGAATCAACAAGACTCAACTAAAAGTATATTAACGAGTTTATATCTCTCTCATGATTTGATTTAGTCAAGCAGGAACTGCGAGTTCTAATCAAATGCAAGGAATAACTTGGATGGTACCAAAGACCAATATCCAAGTATCAGTCAGTGACAATCAACAACCAAAGGTTGGATTACTCTAATTGATGATCTAACGCACAACCTGTATTATTTCAATTATATAAACAAATATAATGCAAAAATAGACATAACACAGACACCAGAATTTTTGTTAACGAGGAAACCGCAAATGCAGAAAAACCCCGGGACCTAGTCCAGATTGAACACACACTGTATTAAGCCGCTACAGACACTATCCTACTCCAAGGTAACTTCGGACTGGACTGTAGTTGAACCCTAATTAGTATCCCACTGATCCAAGGTACAGTTATGATCCTACGCCTCTGATCCCAGCAGTATACTGCGTACTTGATTCCCTTGGCTGATCCCACCCACAACTAAGAGTTGCTACGGCCCAAAATCGCAGGCTTTGACAATAAAAAAATCTGTCTCACACAGACAAGTCTATCAAAGGATCAATCTGTCTCCCACAGATAAACCCTAAAGGTTTTGTTCCGTCTTTTCATAATATATGACCATTAAGGAGTTTAAAGATACAAGATAACCCCTCTAAAATTCCACAGCCGCACACCCCTCAAGATATGACCATTAAGCACAAGTTCAAAATAACTCTCCCCCATTTGATGTCATTCCAGAAAGAACAACAAGAGCGACCTTAATTTCAAAAGAAAAGAAGGATTTATTGGACACAAAAAACCATGAGAATGATTTTCTATATCCAAAAAACTCAGTCAAAATAATCACAAGTAAACCCATGATTAATTTAATCGGAATACGCAATCAAATTAAATACAAAAAGTGATCAATTCAATTGATTGTGCTCAACATAAGAGAACTTATGGAGACACGAAAATACTCAACTAGATTAATTACAAGAGAACCCATAATTAATATAATTGGAATACACAACCAAACTAATCACAAAAGTAATCGATTTAATTGTCATTTGTTTTGCTCGGCATAAGAAAACTTACGAAACAGTAACTAAATAACCAAACAAGATGATTAATATAGTTCAATATGCTCGACATAACATATCTCATGGACACCAACTAAGCTAAAAGTTTAACTTGGTTGTATAGTGCTCAACACAAGATGCATTACGGAGCCTCACAGTAATACATAAAATATGGATCAGGGATGATCAATACTGCGGAATACACAAGGATTCATTCTATCTTCAATCACTATTTGCATAACGATAATTAATAGACATAATCCTTGAAAACAAAAGATTTTAACCTATCTTCCATCAAATGTTTGACAATATAGGCTTAACTTTTTTATTTGTCAAAAGTCTATTCATTATTTTACCAGTACGTGAATACCGATCAGAAACGACTTTACTTTTGACAGAGTATGGGACAAACATAGTTCACGGACGTAAACACCAATATCCCATATCAAATTGCAATATAACGAATCATAAAGATTTATACTGGAAAAAAACATCATCCTTCAAATATTTTTAGAATTTAAACCAATAAACCTAAAAAAGAACAATATGATGAAAAAATATTTATATGTAGTCATAATCATTGTTATTCAAAGCACTAGTTATTCTTCCAATTAAATCAAAAAGAAGACATAATGGGCAAAAACAAATAAAGCAAGCTAAAAACAGACTCCAGTGCTATCCCGAACATGAAGTAAGATCATATGGACGGTTCAGAATCCTCACGAGACAAAGGATATTTTAGCTTGTGATCAACATCATTCATTGCAACATCAGATATGTGATTCTCTTTGCGAAGACCATTGATGTACGACTTTATGAGACCAAGGTCAGCAGTAACCTTTTCCAACTCAGTTTTCAATGCATCAATATTTTTCAGAGTAACAATGAGCTCTTTTTTTGCTTCCCCAAAGTACTTAAGAAAGTCATGAACAACTTCAGCAGAGATCATATCATCCTTTTCAGCATCCTCATGAACATAGGCAAAAAAACATGAAGCTTTAGGATGATCTTCATCTACAAGGGTTCTTTTCTTCTTGGAATCAACATCACAACCTTTGTCAAGGAATCCTCTTGCAAAACCACCATAGCAAGATGAAAAAGAAGACATTCTTGACAACCCAGAAGCCAACCTAGAGTATGCGTACGTGACTTTCTTAATCCAATAGGTTGATATTTAAGGGTCTCTTAGGGAGGGGATTCTTTGGTTTTCTCAAACATTTGACTCGTCCCAGAACACGGGTATCCGTTCGAGTACAACATGACCCCCCAAAAAAATAAAGCCCAAAAGGGACTTTTGCAACAAAAGACTCGAAAAATTCCATAACACAGGAAAGCAATTTTGAGCATAGTTATAGCAAGAAACAAGACTCAAATTAGGACTCCCTAAAGAAAAAGAGAAGCAAATTTAGACACAACAATACTTTTGGCACATCAAAAAGTTTAGCTATGGACGATAAGAAGATAGCTCAACTCAACAGACGCAGATGTCAAAAGTATACCTGATTATTAACACATCTTACTCAACAGGGTTTTTATGAGTAAGCTCTTCAAACCTTGTGATTAATTATCACAAGTATGATCCATGAGCTCATCAAGAGATTTGTGTTTATGGTCAAGTCTCTTTTTCCTCCTTAATCTAGATAGGGATCCCTTTTTATGTGAGAAATTATCATAAAACTTACTGTCATCAAAATACGAGACATAGTTTGAGTTCTTATCAGAAGAATCTTGGTTTGAGGAGGAAGACAACCTGTTGACGAATTCTTTATACCCTTTAATTAACTCTTTCAGATTATCTCTCATTTCATCAATTTTTCTTCTTTCTTCTAAACTTCCTTTCTCATCAGGGGCAGCGTTATTTCCAGAGACCATAACACGATCTTCCTTTAGACGATGTTTATTAAGACGTCTGTTTTGTTCTTGAGTGTTCGAGGAACTCATTGAACTGACTTTCCTGGTAACATACACAGGTTAGGTACGAAAACCAATTGGTTTAGTCATATGAATGTCAGTTACACCTTTAAGAATTAAATCTAAGGTGTGTTGAAGTTGAAACAAGGAGTTTTTCTTCAACCTAGAGGTTCCCTTTCGTTTAACAGAACTCTTTGTCTCACAGACAAGACATACTTTCTGATCATCAGAATGATTAGATAGTATAGTCTTAATAGCATCGTTAGAAGATTTCTTCCCTCCATTTGATGTGCAACATCCTTGAGTGATGGTCACTTCAGACACATACGTTTTACTAGAAGGGGCTTCTGTTTTTACTTCTGAGCATGAACCATCTTTAGTTGTGTTAGAAGTACTTGGCATATTGGATTGCTTTGAGCATTCTTGAATAGAGAGCTTAATCAAGATATGTTCAATTTCTAGGGCATCCTTTTTGAGGCTAGCCTCAAGAGTCGTGCACGAAGACTGATCTTTAGCATTACCTTTGGATTTGTAATCACTTACTACACCAAGAAGAGTATTGACATGGTGCTTCAACCGATTAAATCTATCAAATTGAATTCTAACAAGATTTAGAATCAATTAACTCTCCTCAACTGAATACCGTTCATTTCCAGAGAAGCTCTCTTTTGAAGGGCAATCGGGATCACACATGTCGATGTTAGTCTATCTCGTCAGAACACAAGTTTTTTCTATATTCGAGATTAAAGAAACTTTCTCTTTAATAGAATTTGACGAGATAGAACTTTTATTTCTGGCGACGCGTTTATCAGAGATAGTACTCTTTTCCATAGAGTTAGATCGCTACAAACACAGACTTGTAAGGTCTTGAGCGGTTTGCCTGCTCTGATGCCAATTGAAAAAGCGGGGGTCTAACAACATCACCCAATATTTCGCTTAGCAATATGTATGCAAAAACTCGAATATACTTTTAAGAGAATCAACAAGACTCAATCAATTAAAAGTATATCAACGAGTTTATATCTCTCTCTTGATTTGATTTACTCAAGCAGGAACTGCGAGTTCTAATCAAATGCAAGGAATAACTTGGATGGTACCAAAGACCAATATCCAAGGATCAATCAATATCAATCAACAACCAAAGGTCGTATTTCCAATTGATTGATTCAAACGCACAACCTGTATTATTTCAATTATAAATATAAAACAATATAATGCGGAAATTGAAATAACACAGACACCAGAAATTTTGTTAACGAGGAAACCGCAAATGCATAAAACCCCCGGGACCTAGTCCAGATTGAACACACACTGTATTAAGCCGCAACCGCTACAGACACTAGCCTACTCCAAGCTAACTTCAGACTGGACTGCAGTTGAACCCCAATCAATCTCCCACTTATCCAAGGTACAGTTATGCTCCTACGCCTCTGATCCCAGCAGGATACTGCGCACTTGATTCCCTTAGCTGATCTCATTTAAAACTAAGAGTTGCTACGACCCAAAATCGCAGGCTTTGATGATAAACAAATCTATCTCACACAGACAAGTCTATCAAAGGATCAATCTGTCTCCCACAGATAAACCTTAAAGTTTTTGTTCCGTCTTTTGATAATAATCAAGGTGAACAGGGACCAATTGATAATCCGGTCTTATATTCCCGAAGAACAGACTAGAGTTATCAATCACCTCACAACAATCTTAATCGTATGGTAGCGAAACAAAATATCACGGAATCACAAACAATAAAACGAAGATGTTTGTGATTACTTTTTATATCTTGCCTATCAGAGATATCAATCTCAAGCCAATATTATCAACAATCCCGAAGAAAAAACTAGTATCACACGTAAGGTGTGGACATTAGTTTTGCACAATACTAGATGTCTCATTTATATAGTCTTTCAAATCAGGGTTTGCAATCAATGTTAGCTTAGTAACAAAGCATTCAATATTCACCGTTAGATGAAAACCTGATTTAGATTCAAGCTAATAATTCTCAACCGTTAGATCGAAAATTTAGCTTGTTACACACACTTGACAATGTACGCTTATAGGTTTGTTAACCTTGCCCAAACGTATGCACTTGTTGGTTCAACAATAATTAACCAAAAGGTTAGCCATATGAGCATTTCATATCAACCATGTTCTTGTTCACCATAACTAGTTCAAATGACTTCAAATGAACTAGTTAGAGAGTTGTTCAATTGCAAGGAAATCTTATGTACTACACAAGACACAATTGAAGCAAATATGATTTGATTCACTTGAATCGGTTCATGAACTTTTATAGACACGGTTTGCAAACTGCATTCCTTAGTATTTTTAAGTTTAAGTTCATAAATCATCTTCAGATATATAACCTTCTTAAGTTCGCAGACTAGGTTCGCGGACTTAAGTTACCGGGCAGAGTTTACAAACTCCAGCAGAAATTCTCGGGTATGAGAATTTTTCCGGTTCGCGGACTGGGTTCGCGTACTGAGTTCGCAGACTTATATTCACGCAAGTAGTTTATCAACTCTAGCAGAAATTCTCGGGGTTTGAGAACTTCGGCAGTTCGCGGACTTGGCTCACGCCATTCTTCAAGTTCTCTTGATCAACAAATTTCGCAAACTTTGGTTCAAGGAATAAGACTTATACATAAATGTGTTTCCACAACAATGCTTATGTCCACCACTGGTTATCTAATCTAAACTCTCATTTCAATCATTGAAACATTCTTAGAAGACGTTATACAGTTGTTACACCATTTCTCGTCAAAGCAATTTTCAAGATGATTGAAACATATCATGACTTTCGTCACATGGTAAAGATAAACTTGATCGAAGCGAAAATCTTACCAACACATATTTCGAGATATAGATAGGCGAGGTATACTCGGTTCGAAATACCAAATGTGTATAATCCAAATCTATATATATATATATATATAGCATACGACTTCTTGTCTCAAAGAGTAGGAGATAGAGTAGATAGACTTTTGAGTGATAGATAAGTTCAAGTCTTCACATACCTTTTTGTCGAGAAGTTCCACCAGTTCCTTGAGTAGTTCTTTTACTTGTATGATGAATCGCCATGAAGTCCTTGAGCTCAACTACACTTTCTATCCTAGTCTGAGACTTAGCTATAATAGACTAGAAATCAAGACTTATAGTTTTGATCACTAACATTGATAAACATGCTTGAGATAGCAACGCATGCGAGTTCGACCGAGCAATGCTCTAACACTTTACTTCTGTTTTCTTGTATTAATATTTGTGTGGAGCGAGTTTTTGCAAAACAGGTTACATGGAAGGATCCCCAACTTTTCAGATTATTGGTGTATGGGGAATTCATCTTGCAAGTCGGGCTGACGACTTTAAACCAAACGCTAAATGAGAGGCAACCCATAGGATGAGTATTTCTTGTCTCGCATTTACTTTTTCTGATTTCTTGTCACATTATCATGTAGTATTTCCCACCTTGACTTTCTTTGGACGATTCAATTTACACTGAGGACAATGTAAAGTTGAAGTGTGTGGGAGTGGTTAAGCATTTGCATTGTAATTTTTTCATAAATTTTCAACTTTTATGTGAATTAGTGCATGAATAACTCCAACTTGTAGTTAGTTTAGAATCACATAGTATACATGTTGCTAAGATTACATCGAGATTCTCATAAAAGTGACTGAACTTAGAGATGATAGAGAACGTGATCGGGTTTCTTACTTGTATGAGAGTTAAAGTTGGATTTAACCATGCCAGTGGCAAATGAGGTGCAGACTGAATTCGATATTAGAGTTGTGGTCCCCTATAGTGGAGACTACCCATGTTACATCATGAGAGGCACCGACCTTCACTTCTTTGTACGTGTCTAAATTTGTGCTTTTAGAGTGTGTGTCACCGTATATAAACTCCGGGTAGAATGGTGAGATACCCAACCTCCCACCAATAGAAGCACTATTTTGATCTCTTGAGTGCTATTTTATCAATCATGATGGTGACATCGAATTGCTAACTTACATACCACTTGTAATCTTGTTCTCAGTTAGCACCATCCACCATCTCTCTCTCTACACTAACAAGTCCATAGAAACACCATCATCATCAACAAGTGGTGCATCACAAATACGAAGGAAAGTTGAAGACGTTCAAGGTTTACAAGCAACAATACAGAAATGAGCAAATTTCAGATTCAAGTAAAGTAATAAGACAAGGAGCAGAATTTTTACAAGTTGAAGACTTTATGTACAAGAGAGAAGATTATCAAGGATGAGTGTTCGAGAAGTTTATGATATCGAGACATACAAGTTGTGAAGAATCAAGCGGTAAAGTACTTACACCATGGCATTTGTAATTGCATTTTTACTTTATCTTATTTGTATTTATTTTCTCTTGTCCTAAAAAAAATTGACAAGAGAAAATTTTGTTAGGTTTATTATTAGTTTTATTATTTTGTTTTGTTTTTATTTTGTATTTGTATTTGTTTTATTTTTCTTGTCTCAATAAAATAAAATAAAAAGGAGAAAAAGAAAAAAAAAAGAAAAAAAAAAAGAGACAAGAAAAATTCATTGTATCATACTTTGGGTTTTATAGTTCGTTTTTAGTTTTGTATTCTTTCAATAAAGCCAATGGAAGAAGAAATATCAATAATGAAGTTTCAAGCAACAAGGAATTAAAGGAAAGAATCACATTGTCAAGATTCTACGAAGTTCAAGAGTTATCATCAAGAGTTGAAGATCAAAGACGAAGATGAAGACACCGATTGAACACCGAAGTCGTTTCTATGGATGATGTGAGAGTGGTGCTAACTGCACGTCAAACGGATAACGAGGTAAGTAAGCATATTCTCACATTCGTTAAGTGGTTGATTTCCTTTCCTAGCGATCGTCAGAAAAACAGGGTTTTCAAAATGAATAAAAGATGTGGGTTTTCAAAACAATTCAGAGGGTTTGCCTTCCTATCATTCAACGTGTCGCAGGATTCTCTCTTCATTCTTACCTGGACACATGTGTGACCCATAAAAAAGCTATTTATTATTGATCACTCCGAATCCGAATTTCTTTCGAGAAGGGATGATTGTTTCTCTCTCAACTTTTAAGGATGAGATTGTGTTCATATATATTTCTTAACTTCTTATGACTAGTGTGCAGAATTTCTATGTCTTCCGCATTGGATGCTATCATTTCGGAGAACTAGTAAGTTGGAAAAGTAGGTTTTGTGGGTATATCTCTAGTAAGCCCTCACGAGACTAAAACTCGTCCACTAGGGACACCTAGGGGTTCAAAGGCTTGTTATACGTGCTAAGTGTGACCGTAGCCTCGACGACACGGAGTTGTATGTATGTTTTATAATTGTTTTGTTTGATTTGCTCAAGGACTAGCAAAGTCTAAATGTGGGGGAATTTGATAGGTGTTGTAAACACCTTGATATTTATCTATTATTTATGCTTTTTTTGCGAGTTTTCTTGTAAAATATGTATCTTATTTGTGCTTTTGAGTTATTTAGGTGCTTTGGAATTATTCGGAGCGGAAGAAGAAGAAATCACTCATTTAGAACGAAAAGGACAATTTAGTTATTTCAATGGAGAGTGATAGTCGGAGCCGGTCAAGGATATGAGACATTCTACATCACCGATACAAGTTCAGAAACTGGGGCCACCTCTGCTTGGTGGCCGTTATCCATTTTGGGCGCCTAATTCTAGCTGCCACTCCTACAGGACCCTAAAATTGAGAGTAATCATCTCTCAATCATTTCTTCTATCTGAAACCGAGAGAAGCCATGGCGGCTGCCTCTGAACTCGAATCCAAGAGGAAAGAGGGAAGAATTGATGCTCAAACTCAAGGAAATTGCGTTTGCTGTTGGGGGAGCTCAATTTAGATGGGTTTGCTGAGTTAATTGGATTCTAGGGTGGTTAGATGCATGTTAGGACAGGGTAGAATTCAGGGGCTCGATCTGGGTTGAATTTGATGTTCTTAACTATTCAGATGAAGACGATGGTGTTGTTGTGTGACAGTTGGAGATTGAGAAGAAGAAATAGATGTGGCTTCCATGAATGACTGGAATTGAGACCGAGAAAGAATTGGTTTTGGTCAGGATCTTGTTGAGAAGAATTGGCAGTTAGGGTTTTGTTGTTGGCAGTGATAAGAAGACAAAGGAAATGAGATGGGGTTTACTTCGGAATCTGAAATTGAAGAGAAGCAATGATGCTAAGATGAAATGGGAAGTGATTGCAATACAGGGTATCAGCTAAGAAGTGGGATAGACTGTGTGCTTATGAGTCAGGTTTGGCTAGAAGATGATTGCTGCAATGGGTTTCAGTGGCTTGAGTTGTAGAGAAACAGGAGTTGTGTGCTGTTGGCTTCAGGGAAAGATTGGAGTAGATGGAAATGTTTGAACCCTAGCAGAAAGAAGTCAATAAGATGCTGTCAAGTGTTGTTGCTTTGTAATGAAGTGAACTGCAGATGAGGTTTATAGGTTATGTTGTTGCTTGTGATGTTCAGTGAACTGGAAATGAAGTTGGTGGATTAACTGGCATTGGTGGTGGAATTGATATTGATGAAGCATATGTGCAGTTGCAGGTGGTGACTGTGGAGTTACAGTTGAGCTGCAAATGGGTTTTGCTGAGATGCAGATGAATATTGTGGCTGTGAACAAATGGTTTATGGGTGTGCAATGAGTAACTGGTGCAGGTATATGCGGTAAAGAAGTGTTGCAGCCGAAGTGGTGAATGGTTTGCAGAGTAATGAGCTGCTGCCAGAACAAGGAATGGGGATGACTGAGAGTTTAAACAGAGAGATATGGAGTTTGTGTTGCTGATGCTGTTGAGCTCAAGATGAGCTGGTGGTTAAACTAGTCAGATGGGAGATAAAGAACATGAGGCAGATTGAATGGAGCTGTGGAGTTGGTACTAACAAGAAAAGAAGGTTGCAGTGGTGTTTAGATGAATGTTAGGTTTCACAGGTCAAGAAGCTGGGTTGGATGGCCTGAGCCGTGAAATATAAACTATATGAGAATTCCAGAACTGCAGAAACATTGCGAAAAGTGAGCGAGAATGGCAAGCCGGTGGTACTAGTTCTGGTTGCCTGATTTTGGAACTGAAAGTGGGGATCGTAAAGTTTCAGTGAATCCTGAAGGGGGTACGAGTCGGATGCAAGAGTCAACGGCGGCATATATGAGTTTGGAGCCACGCTTTGGGGCATGTTTTCGCAGGAACAAGGAATTGGTTGAGTTAGCTAGTGGTAGCTGCAGGAAATGGATCTGGTGGAATGAAAATGCAACAGTCACAGAGTTGGTGGTGCTGTTATGCTACTGCAATGGACTGGCAAGTATATGCAGTTACAGATGGTGTATGAGATTTGAATTGCAGTTGAAGAAATGGGTTGTGTTCAATGGATGATAGAGAAGCTGCTTTGAGCTGAGCTGCAGATGAACGGTGGTGGTACAAGTTTTATGAGTAGTTGTTGCATCGAGTGTGAATGATGTTGCAAGCGAGGGTTTATTGGTGCTAGAATAGCTTGTCAGTTTCACAAAACTGACAGGCATTTCAAGTAATATGTTTTAAAGGGTAAGGCTGATGGGCTCTGAATTGTGGGCTTTTTCTAGCCGAAAGCAAAACAAGTTCGGGAAATTAGGCTCAGGCCCAACCCATGGATAACCCATAATATGAGGCCCCTAGATAAAAGAGTTTTATTAGTAGGCCCTGAATTAAAAAATAAATTTAATAAAAGCGAAAAGACTAAATTAGCCTCAAGTATATAAGAGGCGTCACCTACCTTTATCTCGTTCAGACGCCATTATTTCATTTCCAAGGAGAGAGAAAACAAATCTCACTCACCTGAAACAGAAAGAAATCTAGAAAAAAACCCAAAAAATCAAGAAATCTTCCTGAAATATGTTCCAAAACAAAGATCGAGATCAAAAACTATTCATCATTTGCTAACCCCTAAATCAGAGAAACAGATCGAAAAAGTTTCAGATTCAAAAACCAAAAAAAATCAAAAGAAACAGTTTCAGATTCAGTTTCAGATTCAAAACCTAAATCGCCGTTGTTACTGATTCCTGTTGATGAAATACTCCGACGGTTAATCACTAGGTAAGTTTTGATTTGAAGCTGTTAGTTTTGATTCCTGTTGTTACTGATTCGTGGTTCGAAAATTTCTGAACTAGGGTTTGTAATGAGATTACAACAAACATAACTCATTCTGACTGATAATTTTACAGATCGGAGAAGGAGAACAATCGTTTGTGCATAAAATCCATGAAATAACTGATTAAATAGAAACAAAGGTAAGTCATGGATGTGATATAACTGATTGATTTAGTGGATTTCATTTCTGAGATGTTACTGTTTGAAAACCCTAGAAACTCTAAGTTGAATTGCAATCAACTAACTTGATTTTATTACTACATCAACTGCAGATTCAGAATCAAATTTCTTTTGGAATAAAAATGGTGAAAGGAAAAATGAATCCCCCTAGAAAAGATGATACAATTACAGGTACTAAGTTGTGAAAACTATTGTTGTCATGGTCTCATGTTTATTTCTCATATAATGCTTGTGAATATGTAATTACACAGACAAGGACATGTGTAACTATAAGTTACACACTCAAAATGTAACCACTGACTGTGTTGTGGTTTGTATATTGATTGTGTAACTTATAGTTACACATACCAAGTGAGCCTGTCACCACTGACTTGCCTAGGGATGTGTAACTAGTAGTTGCACATAAAAAATTGGTTGTGTTTAGGATGTGTAACTTGTAGTTACACATAGAAAATTGGTTGTGTAAATTAAAGTTACTCATTAATATGCATGTGTAAGTTAAAGTTACACCTTGTAGAATGTCTAGGATTGAGTGTGTAACTTGTAGTTAAAATCTACTAACTGAAGAAATTTAAAAGTTTCTAATGTAAGTGATGATTTTGAATGTATAACTACGCAAACAAGGGCCTGTGTAACTTTAAGTTACACATTCAAAATCTCACCACTATGTTGTGGTTTGTATATTGAGTGTGTAACTTGTAGTTACACATACAAATGAGCCTTGCAGAAGTGGCTGTGTAACTTGTAGTTACACATCTTAACTGTGAGTTACACATTCAAGATGTTACCAATGACTTGCAAAGTGGCTGTGTAACTATAAGATACACATTGAAAATCTAATCACTGAATTGCCAATTGACTGTGTAACTACAAGTTACACATGCATAATAACATAACTGATTTGGCAATTGCCTAGATAACTAAAAGTTACACATGCAAAAATATAACCTATGACTGTATTGTGTTTGTAAATTATAGTTGGACATAAAAAAATGACCCCTTTAAACCTTCATATGCATGTAAGTTAAGGTTACACAACACAGAATAGAATGATTCAGTTTGTGTACTTGGCAAATACACATAGTTTGTAACATGATTTTCATTTTGTAGTTAAAAACGAGTCTATTTGATAAGTACACAACATGAGAGGAAGCATGTTAACCCCGATGATATGACGAATGTTGAAGTGAGTGAAATGATAGATGAGATCGTCAGCAACATTAACAAAACTGAACATGGACCCGCAGTGACGGAGAATGCAGAACCTACCTCAACTGGTAACCACTCTTCCGTTCTATGTTTTGTTTGTAATGGAAGTGTAACTTCAAGTTACACATTGTAAAAGGCATGTGTATCTTGAGGTTACATACAGTGTGTTTTGTTTGTAATGGAAGTGTAACTTCAAGTTACACATTGTAAAAGGCATGTGTAGCTTGAGGTTACATACAGTACATTATTATTTTGGTTTGTGTAACTTTAAGTTACATACATGTGATAATTTTACTGAGATTCTGCCTATATTTGTTTGCGCAGCTACAACGCAGGAAAACGTTTTTAGCCTTGGATTAGAAAAAACTCCAAAACCTGCAGGAGAGTTACTGAAGGAAGCTGCGAATACAATAAGAGAAAGGCAACCATCATTCATACAACAACGTGTGCTGAGGAATAGAAAAATCCCAACACAAGATCTGAAACAATATCAAAGAAATTCAAAGAGGATTAAGAAGACAGCTAATGAAGAAGAAATGGCCGCAGTTCCAGAAGTAGAAGAAGATAGAATGGCTGAGGTTGATGAAGAAGATGATGGAACAATGAGAAACGATGTGAAAGGTTCAGAAGTTATCGAAAGGCTGGAAGGCGAGAAAAAGAATAAAGTGCTTGAATATTTCAATACTCATCCGAAAACGTAAGTAGCTTGACTCCAAGTAGGCTTGATTCTGTTATTGATTGTTGTATTTTACTACTTGATTCTGTTATCTTGATTGATAATAGTTTACTTCTTTGTAATGCAGAGACATTACTTGGATGGAACGCAAAGAAGATGGTAGCGAGCTGTTTGATATATCTGGAGAACTAATGATACAGCTTACAAAGAAAGAATCCTTCTTGGAGTCAGAATTCATCGACTTCTACATTAGCAGATTGAGGACGAAGATGAACTCTAACAGCAAGTATGACAAGGCGATATTCCTGTCGCCAAAAGCATACGTAAGTACTTCGATATATTTAAAATCTTATTGCATTTATAATGTGTAGTATATGTTGTAAGATTATGATAACATACTCAAGATTTTTTTTCCAGTGTAAAACCCAAGGCCCTATGTGTAACTTCTGTTTACATAATCACTTGTTCATTTGTAACTTTTGATTAAAAATGTGAGTTTGACATTCCAAATGGTTTTTGCAGATCTCTTACTTGAAGGATTACAAGAATTCAAGAAATTTTGGATTCCGAAGCTTGCGAAGGAGTATGTCAAGTACAAGAACGATGCAGTCAGACTTTTCGCCCCAATGTGCAACAACAACACACACTACAAACTGCTGGAGTATGACTTGAGGAGCTCTAATCCTTGGTCCTACATGAACTCGTCAAACGTTAAGGAACTCAAGGGTGAACACCTTCTTCAAGCCAAGAAATATGCATTTGCAATTACTACAGAACTGAGACTCCGCTGTCCTTTTGCTCTTGGGATGAATGAAAATGCCAAGAATCTCAATGCGCCCCCACAAGGTACAATTCCTGACTGTCTTCCATGTGTATGCAATTACATGAAGATCAGGATGAAGAATAAACCACTTGACAAAAAATTAACCTCAACTATGATGCTATGGTGGACTGACAAGCTGAACCGCATGAGAGGAAGCATGCTATACAAGATTCTTTCGGATCCATCTAGAGATGTGTAAAGCAGTCATTAGGATTAGAAAAAATTCTATACTCGCAAATATGTTGTTAGCCACAAACAGATGTTAGACTTGGAAAATATGTTGTTAGAAACTTTTAAATTTCGTCAGTTAGTAGATTTTAGCAGTTCTTAGTTTTGCAAAATATTTTTGGGTTGAAATTCTTTGAATTAAAAACTTTTATCTTGTTAGAACTACTACTGCTGTGTGTACAGGTTTCAGAAAGTATGCAACAGGTTAAGTAACTACACATCTTAATTTGATGCAGAAAGTGTAACCTGAGTTTACATATACATTTATCATGTGTAAGCTAATGTTACACATCCATATATTTGAGTGTAAACTGAAGTTACACAAGCCATTGATCGGATTGCCCAATAAATCAAAATAAAGTTACACCAGCATTTATCATGTGTAAGCTAATGTTACACATGCATTCACAGCAGTGTAACTTCCGGTTACACATCCATATATTTGAGTGTAAACAAAAGTTACAGAAAGCATTTGACCACTGATCAGACGTATACAATAAATCAAAAATAGAATAAAATGCATTTCAACTGTGAACTGACAAAATATAAAATCTGAATGAATCATCCTTACACATAATCAACGTTGAAGAAAAATAAAAACGTTTGGTCCATGAAAACCAACATGAAGAAAACTAAAAAAACAAATAATCAAAGATAAATAACAATCAAATCATTAGTTGCAGAAATGAATTTTGTTAGGCTCAAGCTAGTGGGGTGTGAACTTCCGAGGATTCCTGCAACCTGCCTTGTTGTGACCTGTTTCCTTGCAGTTGCTGCAATGAACTTTCCTCTTCACCTTCTTCTCGTGTTTACTTATAATCCTTTTCCCTGGTGGTCTACCTGGTTGCTTCTTCACGGTAGGTGGGTTGACGGTGTCGTCTGGATGATATTCAACAGGCCTGTTGTAGTTGGGAATCGGCTGGATGGATGGCATGCATATAAGTCTTCCTAAAATAGTCGCTTGTAAAATACGGTGAAATGAAATCAATAGCCTCACGTTTAATCTTGCGTATGGCTGCAAGAGCATGAGCACAAGGAAAACCATATACGCGCCACCTGGAAGAAAAAAAAAACAAATCAAAAATCAGTTAGTTGCACATACAAATCATAAAACACTCAAAATTAGCTAGCTACAGGTGCATGTACAGGATGTGTATCTTTAAGTTACACTTGCAAAATAAATTTGTAACTATTATTAACACATGCATATATCTAATGTAAAGTGGATATACACATTCTTAAAAAAAAGAACATACAAAGAGAAGAAAAAAGCATAAGAAACCAAACCTTTGACAGGTGCAAGTCTCGTGTTCGAGGTCCACCATGTGAGACCTTTCACTAATAACTTCAAACACGGTAGGACTAGCAACCAATACTTCCCAAGCCAAACCTTCATCTTGAAGAGCCACAAGCTTTTCTTCATACTCAGGGGTTAATGGAGTCATCATATTAGCACCAATTTCACGACGCTCCGCCATCAAACACATTATTTTCCTCCTAATCTGAAAAGGAGAAAAAAACTCATCAATGCATAAAGTGACAAAACATGAAATAAAAAGACAACAAAACAACAAAACACACACACACACTCAATTAACCTGATCAAGAAGAGCAGATGCAGGCATCTTCTTGTGAACCAGAACCCAGCTATTGACTGATTCTGCTAGAGTACTAGATGTTCGTCCATACCGACAACCTTTGAAATAGGCATTCGCATATGCTTCAGGTGGGATTGTCTCGATGTAATCAGCCACCCAATCGCAGTTCAAATCTCTAATCTTCTGTATGGCTTTCGCATGGTTTTCAGGTGAGAGTGCGTATGTCGCCTCTCGGAAATGGTCCATCACAAGTGAGTACCTAGGATCTGTTGCAGTGATGGGTATATTCTTCGTCAAATGATAGTAGCAGAAGCTGTGGAACCCATCTGGATAAACAAGTGGAACACCTTGCAAGAGTCCTTCATGGCGATCCGAAAGGAAGGTGATTGGCCTCCCATCACCAACAACTTCTTTCAAATTCCTTAAAAACCACTCCCAGTTGTCGATCGTCTCAGAATCGACTAGTGCAAAAGCAAGGGGGAAAAATCCTACAAAAAAATTGTGCAGAATCGAAAGAATAATAAGTTTCACACATGCTAAAACAAATATGTAACTTAAGGTTACACATGCTAAAACAAATATGTAACTTAAGGTTACAGATGCTGTTTTCTTAGTTACACACTGAGTAAAGTAATGTGTAACTGAGAGTTACACATGTGTAACTGTTAGTTATTTGTCAACTGAAGTTGTTCATAAAAAAAAAAACACATAGAAAAAACATACCTTTACCACCATTGATCCCAGTAGCTGCCATCAAGCAACCTTTGAATGTACCAGTAAGGAAAGTAGTATCCAAGTATACCATTGGACGACAAAACCGGTACCCTTTGATGCATGCAGCAAATGCGATGAAAATCCGCTGGAACTGTTTATTTTCACGTTCAAACTTTATCACACTACCAGGGTTGGTTTCCCTTATAGCATCAATATACCATACCAAGTGCGAGTAGGACTTGACATCGTCGCCATAAATCGTATCATAAACCTTTTCCCTAGCATTATATGCCTGGTAGTACTCCATGTTGATCCCATAGTTGGTCTGGAAATCAGCAGCAATTTGCTTGGGCTTCTTGTGAGGATTTTTGCGAACTTCTTCCTCAATCAAACTAGACGAGAAGCTGGTGGAGTAAGTTTGGTTCAAGTTGCGTCCACCAGCACCACAAATGTGCTCAGGGTTATAAGACCTGACCTGAAGAGATTCATACAAAATATAAACAATTCAACCAAAACACAATATGGTGCCAAAAACATCATGTGTAAACCAAAGTTACACATACTGTAACAAAACATAACATATGCTAAGCATTAGAAAACATAACATATATAAACAAAACATAACGCTAAGAAAACCTACCTGAAACATTTCGTTCCTTTCATCGATAGAAGCTGCATGGAATTTCCAGCCGCATTTTTCATCTGCACACTTAGCCGTGAACCTAGAACGCTCATTGTGAGTTACAATCATTTGGAAACCAGTGCGAAGACGATACTTGGTAAAAGCAACCCTGACTTGCTTAACTCCTTCAACAAACACATGGCCAATATCACCAAGAACCTTGGGCCAACCATCCGATAACAAAGGTTTCGCTGGCTTACTTTTATCTTCCAAATACATTGCAACAGTAAGATTGTTTGTGGACGAAGACGTACTACTAGACCCATTAGAAATAGAAGAATCTGCCCTAGAGCTAGAGGAAGAGGCCACACGAGGAACATTTTGCAAGAAAATATCAACACTGGTCTTCTGTTTACTATTTGTGATAGATATAAGAGCTTGCAAAGAAAAATCACAGTCAAGCGGAAAATCTTTCCCACTTTCTCGAAAGAAGAAAGTAATACCAAGTGGAGTAAACTGCTTCCATTCCTTGCAAACTTGTTCCTTAAACTCATCAAGTTTGATATCAGTATTAACACGCAGGGTAATGAAATCAGAAAAGTAGCGAACAACAAGCAATGCACACACAACAGCCATGACAACCTGAAAATATCAAATACACAATAAGAATATCAAAATTTGAAAACGAACGCAATTCACTCGGGGGCGTTGCCCCCTCGTGAGAAGTATATTCTATGCGGCAAGCTAAATATAAGTAAAAGATACAGATGATACAATTGTTTACAAATAAAACATGTTACAGGACATATATATGTAACTTCAACTTACACATTCTTAAAATACAACAGGATATATATGTGTAAACTAAAATTACACATGTTGTAACTAAAAAAACATCTGCATCTTCCTCACACATGCTTAAAAATACAAAGAGGATATATATGTGTAAAATAAATTTACACATGCTGCAACTAAAAAACATCTGCATCTTCTTTAAGCATGCTTAAAATACAACATGATATATATGTGTAACCTCAAGTTACACATACTGTAACAAAAAAAACAACATGTATACAAATCAATTTGAAGTTGTTTTTTTGAAACAAAATTGTTTCTTCATACTTCTCTCAGTATCAACAAAAAGTAAAACAACAAATTAACAGATCGCACATGAAAGAACAACAAAATAATTCAAAAAAAAAATTGAAAACAGATCTGAAATCAAAAACAACATAAAATTCTTACCTAGATTTGTTGTTTTCTTTCTTCTGAAACAATGTTTATTTTGTTCCTCTTCTCAGTATCAAACAAACATGTGTAAGCATCAACAAAAACATGTGTAAGTATCAAAAGTGACAAAAATAGATCGAAACGGTAAAATCAAAATCAATTGAATTTGAAAACTAAATCGAAATCACAATTCGTACCTATTTTGATTTATGTATTCCCAACTGTCTTCTTCCTCTTCTCAGACTCAACAAATTCGAAACAGAACAAAAATCGTAATCAGTAGAAGATCGAGATTCAAAAAATCGATGAGAAAACTAGTGAATCAAGCAACAGAAAAGCTAAAATCGAACAAACCTATTTGTTGTTCATCAATGCAGCTTCACTATCTCGTCAGATCTGAAAAACAGACGAATACACCTCAACGAATTGAGAGAAAATTCGTTTTCTTCTTCTTCTCGTTTATGTTGTTCTTCTTCTCGTTTTCTTCCTATCAAATTAACGAAAATCAGTATGAAACAATCAAAATTCACGAATTCGTCTGAAGAAAAATCTCCAATTCTGTTTCTGAACGAGAGAGGAGAGAAGAAAGAGCTGAATCTGATTTGGTTTTCAGTTTCTGGTAGGTATAAAACGTCTATAAATAGGGAAGGTTAATTTCGGTATTTTTACTTTTATTAAAAATCCTGATGACGTCAGCAATCCGGGAAAATTGAAAACCAGGCCCCAAAAAAAAAATCTGGGCCTAGAAATATCAAAAACGGAAAGTGTGGAGTTGAGGGTGTAAGATTCATTTTGTGGGGCTTGTATATGGTTGAACCCATATAGTAGGGGGTTCTAGTATTTTTCACAAACAAGTTCGTATAGCTTGGATACGGATCAGGAAGGGAGGAAAAGAGAAATGCTATAAAAAGCTGTCTCTTTTATTATTCTGGATTTTATCTCTTCTGCTTTTGTTTTAGGGTTTAGAAACATGAAATTTCTTTTTATTTTTGTGATGAACTCCTTTAACATGAGTACTTAATTTTTCATTGGTTATGGATTAGTTGGATTTCACATAACATGTTTCTTGTTCAATAAATTAGTTTTCTCTCATATTATCGTTTATGATTCACCATTATTTTTGTTACATGATTTGAACGTTTGTTTAGTCGAGTCGCGAATCGATTGAGTTTGCTTTCATCTATATTGCTAGATTAGGATTTGTTATACGCAAAAGTGATAAATTCCTGATTACAAGTAGCATAAATATGGCTATAGCTTGTAGTGATGCATCCTTGTAATCATATGTGAACCATAACCTTTGTTAAATCGGATTAGTACTACACGTTCGATTGCTTTGATTGGCCTGATTTCATAGAACTTAAAGCATCTAGGGAATTAAACTTGATTAGTTCTTTTACACGTTAGGTTGTTCTCTAAGATAGAATTCGTATTTGCATCTTTTAATGTGTTTGTTGATGATAAGAGGAGATTTTCGGGATAAAATTGCGATCAAAGTTTCCTAGGGCCTTTGATAAAAGTTGAGATTAAAATATCAATTCTAGTTATTGTGTCAAAAACATGTTTGTGAATGAAGATGAAATCCGTGACCAATACTTTCTCATCCTTGATTTGATTTGTTTACCTTTATTGTTTGCTTTTATTTAGTTTATTATATAAAAATCAGAAAACTCCCACTATTATTTATATGAAACCGAAGCATATTGACAACCTAAGTCCTCTCTGTGGGAACAATCTCTTTCTTGCCCTTGCTTCATAATATATTTTGAGTAGTAAAAAAGTGTAATTATTTTTGACGCCTACGACATCGATCAAATTTTGGCGTCGCTGCCGTGGAGGCGGTTGTTACTAGTTTTGGTTTCTTATTTTTGTTTTGTTTTATTTTTTATTTTTTGGTTCTTAACATAGTTTTGAGAACTCTTGTGCCAGACCAAAACCCTAATTGATATCCCCCATATGACGTGATTGATTTCTCACGAATCGTGGAGTCTGCATGACAGACATGTATTTAGTTAGTCAGTTGTTGACTGATTAGACAATGAGTCTAGGTTTTTTTGAATTGAGCATGAATGACAAATGCTCAGTGGTTCACTGATCGAACATGTCTGTTGAAACGTATAGTTCTTTGAATGATGTTGACATTGCGTGTATTAGCAAAGATTGTAAATTTTTCGAGAAATTACTGAATCTCGATAGTTGAATCAATATTCGAGCAATTGAGCAAGTATTGCTCAATTCGACGAATTACTGATAAATCACTGAATATTGATAGTTGGGTCAATATTCGAGCAACTGAGCAAGTATTGCTCGATTCGACGAATTATTTATTGGTGACGTGACCCAATAAAATATTAATTAAAATATTGGTAGACTATCGAATATTATATAATTAATCCAGATTTTGATTGCTGGATCAACATAAATTTATTAGTGTTTTAACTTGCTCAGAATGATGATTTGTGGAGCGTTTGTTCGATATCCTAATTTTCGATCAATTGTTCGTCAATTGATGAATTGCCAAAAAATAGGTCATGAGTGAGGGAGAGACCGACCACATGGAATAATGGACGACCATGTGGTGCCCGAGTGCTCGAGTCCTTAGTTGACTGGTTGATGAAAGAATAATGATTAAATGCCGGTTTCATCATTTATTGAAATAGTACTCGATTGAGCATTAGGTGATAAAACCTAATTATGGAAAAGTGAGGGACCGGCCAAGAGGGAATTAGACCGGCCCTTGGTGGTCGTGGGACCAGATGATGGTCGTTTGAGCAAACTCCAAGTTGATTGAAAAGAGTTTGGGCCCAATACGAGCAATTGAGCAAATTAGGTCAAAATTGTTACGATGTGTGGGACCAGATTGTGCAAGCCTTAGGGCTGACCCTGGTCGGTCAAGGAAGCATGACCGTGTCACCATAATGTCCGTGTCTCAGTCCTGAGAGTTTCAGTATTTTCTGGTGCGCGTTTGAGCAATATGTTGAATTTTCAGAAGAGTTTGATCTTTGACTGAAATTCTTGATTTTTGCTCGAATGAGCATGTGTGCTCATTTGATCAGTATCGTGTAAATATTAAAATAAGGATATTTTAACATTTAATATTGCCATGAGAATCTGCCGGCCGTGTGACCATGTCGGCTTTTGGCTTTTCATGATTTGAGCAATATTTGAGAAAATATGAAGAAACCATGATTTTTTCTCAAACTTAGGAGTTTCATGAGATGAGGAAAATAATAATTATGAAAGACTAGGGATTGTAAGGTGTGGGACCGTCCACGACTAGGGCATGGCCGGCCGGCCAGGTATCTCGGTCCCACGGCACCTTTCCCGGTTTTATATTATTATTTTTCATGAAACCATGAGTTTTGCTGAAACGGAGGAGTTTCATGAGATTAGGGAAATAATAATAATTATGAAAAGACAAGGGATTGCAAGGTGTGGGACCGGCCACGACCAGGGCATGGATGACCGGCTAGGTTGCCCCGTCCCGCAACACCTTTCCCTATTTTATATTATTATTTCTCATGAAATCGTGAAAATATGGAGAAACCGTGAGTTTTTCTCAAACAAAGAAAGTTGCTAGAATGAAGGAGTTTTCATGAGTTCATGAAAATAAAAAAATAAGAAAAAGTAATGGAGGAGGCACGGGACCGGCCACGGCTAGGGCCCGACCCATGAGTGCCTCTTTATTATTTTACTGTTATTATTTTCCCTCTCCTGTTTTGTGCAGGATTCCTCGTTTGTCCATATTTCTGAATGCTCGTTCGTGCATTCGGGTTCTCGGTCGTGCATCATTGTCGAGTGCACTTGCACCATTTTATGGGGCTTACTCAGTGATGGTCCAGATGCCCAATTATTGAGTATTTATTACTAATTTATGAAATTCAGTGGAATATGATTCATGAAACTAAGTAATAAAAGTGAGTAGTTTTTTTATTATCAATCCATAGGATAAACCCTGGATTCGACCATGAATTTGGAATAATGAAACGAGTATTACCATTCCATGGGATCGTGGATTCGACCATAGAATCAGAATAATGAAAGTAGTTATTACCATCCCATGAGATCAGTCGTGGATTCGATCATGAAATCGGAGTAATGAGATTATCTATTACCATTCCATGAGATCAGTCGTGGTTTCGATCATGAAATCGGGGTAATGAGATTATCTATTACCATTCCATGAGAATTCAGTGGTGAATGTCACGGTAAAATTAATCTATCACAGAAGGGATATTATCCAGTTAAAGCGTCATACCCATTCTGAAAGGTGCATAGTCAGGAAACAACGAGTGTTGCCGAAGTCCTGAAGGCGTTATTGATCTCAATCTTACGGAGAACCGCCTGGATCTATACACGGTCTCTCTACATATTCAGGGAACAATGAGTGTCACCGACGTCCTGAAGGCGTTGTTGCTCTCAATATTACGTAGAACCGCCTAATTACGTTATTCTACATAGAGGTCATGATGAAATGCGAGGCATCGAACGCTCAGCTAGTAGAGGCCTTTCAAGAAACATATTCATCATGGATCGTAAAATATGAATCGTCACATGCCTGAATGCGCGTCAGAAACATGCAGTATCATGATTTTATGATTTTGACCTTTGTTGAAAATCCACCATCTACAAAGCCTCATGTTTATCATCTCATGACTCACTTGGATCGTACACATATACCCGGAAGTAGACACTTATTTCCTCATCATGTTCGAGGCTCATATGTAACTCCAGGCTACATAGACTTTTGGAACCAGCAACAGGAGCATATTTATGACTTTGCGATGTTAGTTACGGCACTACCATCTCGCGGTGCTCCTACTACAGAGATGACAGCTAATCTTCCTCGATTGAAGCCTCTCCCCAGCAATGATAAGAGGAAAACATTTCCAGAGACTTCACAGGTGAGTATCTTCTTTACAACTTTCAGTGAAGTGTAATGATTTATGCTTTAATCATTTTTTTTACTTTTACTATAGAATGAGCCCGTCGTAAGGCCCCGGAATAGTGGTGATTTTACGGAGGTTGGAGTAAGTCCCCAGAGTGGAGAGAAAAGGAACAAAAGTCACAGGATATTATACAACTTTGTAGAGCCTCCGCCCGTTTCTTTGGTTAGTTGTAGATATCTGTTTCACGATAATTTCCTTTTCAACGTCATTAAAGATATAAAATAAATAATATTGGTATCTCATTACAGGTTTTAGTCCATCTAGCCATGAAGGTCTTCGATTCTCTACATTTGGACAGTCGACTCAGATTATTGGTTCATCTGAGGACGATAAAACCGAAACCGAGGATGAAGAAGTCGACGTAAGTATTCTCTTTGCTCGATCATTTACAATGCTCCTGCAAGGAGTCTCATACTTATGGGTTTTTTTTTTATAGAAGGAGATAGTGATGTATGATCAAGGCGATGATGGAACTCAATCATCTTCGGAGGAATACGAGGAGGGAAGTCACCACAATTCGAAATCGAAATGGAAAGAATGGTGATTCCAACAACAACATCGATAATTTTAATCGTCCAAATGATTTTCAGATCCCCAAAGTAAGTTCTTATCTTTTATGCTTTCATGATATAATGAATCTTGATTCCTTATGATAGAATGGATTAAAGACCATATGGATGAACGAGGAGTTTAACATAGTTCTTCTTTTGGAAATTCAGAAATTTAGCTTTAACTAAAAACGTCCTAAAATCTTCGTCCGATGTCCGTTTCTTATGGTTTACCCCAACTTTTTCATGCCCAGAAAATTTACTATCCATGTAATAGAAGCTTTTTGAGTTTTGAGCTTGTTTACGGGATCAAATCAGTGAAACGGAAAAGTTCCAGGAGAATTTCAGAAATTTTTCAGCAGTGATGATGTATATTGTTTGACCCACGGATCTTAGATCGTTTATCCGATTGATTTGAATTTTTGATATATTATAGAGGAAATACATACGAAGAGAATGGCATATGACACATGCCTTAATTCATTACCAATTACCCCCAGATCATCAGTTTGTTCAGATAGTTTTTTTTTTGCTAAGTCTGATAGTTTATTAAGAAAAAAAACGTAAGTATAAGAATTACAAGAAGGAGGCACAACCCCCCTACCCCCATAAACCAAAGGGTTTAAAAATAAATAACTACTCTAAAATCCAAAAAAGCTCTAGAAACTCATAACCGAAGAAATATAAACAAAGAAAAAGAAAAAAAAAGACTAAACGCCTAATTTTTCTTCACTTTCTATAACGCCAATGATTTCCAGCAAACACTCCTCTCAAAAAAATGAGATTAAGTGTTTCCACCTCCTTTAGCTTTCTTCTTTGGAGTCTTCATTCTTTTTGATTGATCTTGTGTTTCCTTGACATACTCCTTTCGAAAAGATAAATCCTTCAAATACTTTTGTTGAGTATCAAATTTTGTGATTGTAAAAAAATTCTCATGTTCTTCTTTTGTTAACTGAGTAGAAAAATTAGCACTCTTTTTCTTTCTTTTTTTTCTTTGATAAAGGAACATTTTATAGAAGCTAAGAAACAAGGATTACAGTGTTTGGATTACACAATCTAAGGATCCAAACATCCTTTCTATAGTTATCCCAATACCTAGAATTAATATATAAATCCTTATATCTATTAAGGATTTTGGATAATTTATCCGCAACAAATTTACATTTCCTTTTAATAAAAACGAAAGAAGAACTAGCAAGAAACTGGTTATAATCAAAGGCTTGTTGCAGAACATCTTTGGACCTCCAATCAATTGCAAAATTGTTCTTCTTCTTCATAATTATAATAACGCTTCTGTTGTCATTGAGGATGATTATTCTTTCATTTCTGAATCCTTGCATACGCTTGATAGCTTCTGTACAGGCTCTAGATTCTGCTTCTTATGAGCTTGAGCACCATCCTGTTCCTCCTGAGAAATCAATGATACAACCTGAGTCATCAGTTTTAACAATACCATAAGCATAAATTTTAGTATCTCTTTGAAAGGCAACATCAAAGTAGACATAATAAGTATCATGATGTCGATCATGTCTCATAAAAGAACAATTTGGATGAGATTTATCACAAGTCTTGACCTTATTACTACAAACATCTGTAAACTGATTCTTTTTTGTGTAGTTAGGTAAATCCTTCCTGATGAACTCTGTAGATGGTGGATTTTCAACAAAGGTCAAAACCGTAAAATCATGATACTGCATGTTTCTGACACGACTTCAGAGATCCATGTGACGATTCGTGTTTTACGAAGTATGATGCATATGTCGCTCGAAACGCCTCTCCGGAGCGTTCGACACCGGGCATTTCATCATAGCCTCTATGTAGAATAAAGTAATTGGACGGTTCTCCGTAAGATTGAGAGCTTAACGCCTTAAGGATACCGGTGACACTCACTGTTCCCTGACTACATAGAGGAATTTGCCTCTACATAGAAGAAAAATTGGGCGGTTCTCCGTAAGATTGAGAGCAATAACGTCTTCAGGACGGTGATACTCACTGTTGCTAACTATGTAGAGAGACCCGTGTATAGACTCAGGAGGTCCTCCATACATGAAATGTTGAGAGGGAAAAACGTCTTCGGGACATTAGCAACACTCGCTGATTTACTGACAATACGCAAGAGATTAAATTCTAGGACATATTCACCACTTAATTCCTAGAAGATAATCTATCTTATCTCATTGCTCCTATTTCATGATCGAAATGGTAATAGATAAATGTATTACTCCGATTTCATGATAGAATCCACGGCTGATCTCATGAAATGGTAATAGATGTTACTCCGATTTCATGGTCGAATCCACGGCTGATCTCATGAAATGGTAATATCACCACTTATTTTATTACTCCGATTTCATGGTCAAATCTGCGATTTCATGATATGATGATGAAATTATCATTTTATTATCCTGAATCCATAGTACAATCGGCTGCTGATTTTATGGATTGATAATAAAATAACTACTCATCTTATTACTCAGTTTCATGAATTATTCTCCACTGAATTTCATAAATCAGTAATAAATACCCAACAACCGGGCATCTGGACCATCACTGAGTAAGCCCCACAAAAATGGTGCGAGTGTACTCGACAATGATGCACGACTTAGCACCCGGATGCACGAACGAGTGTCCAAAAAATATGAAATAATGAGGAATCCTTCGCAAAACAAGAGAAAATAATGAATATTAATAAAATAATAAGAGGCGCCCAAGGACGGCCGTGCCCTAGCCATGGTCGGCCCGTGTCTCTCCCATTATTTTCCTTATTTTTTGTTATTTCGTGAACTCACGAAAACTCCTTGGTTTTAACAACTTTCCTTGTTTTTGCAAAACTCGTGAATTCTCCATAACTTGGTGGATTCACGAAATAATATTATTATGAAATAAGGAGAGGTGTGCGGGACCGGGAAACCTAACCGGCCGGCCATGCCTAAGCCTTGGCCGGTCCCACACCTCACAATCCTTAGCCTTTTATAATTATTATTCCCTAATCTCACGAAAATCCTCCGTTTCAACAAAAACTCGTGGATTCTCCATAACTTCAAGGATTCTCCATAACTTCAAGGATTCATGAAAAATAATAAAATAGGGAAAAGTGTGCGAGACCGATTTCATAGATTTCACGGTTCTACCAAAACAAGTTTTGGTTCTACCTCCATGTGAGTACTGTGCATAGTCACACTAGCTTTCCGAAATTCGGTTGACTAGGTACTAGGATCGGTTCCCCACATATATATGGTATCTAACTTGTACTTGCCGCACATGTCCATAGGATCGGTTCCCCTTTGCCTAAAAACGTGTTGCACATGTCCATAGGAACGGTTCCCATTTCTGCTAAAAACTTGTTGCACCTCATACAAGGATCGATTCCCCTTTGTGATAGGTTGCACCTCTTACTAGGATCGGTTCCCCTTTACCCAGAGTTGGTCATACTAATAACACAAAATCAATCATACCATCTCAATTGATTACTTAAGATCAGTTTCACTAATAAAAGTCATACCAATACAAAAGTCAGGCATTTGTGAATAGTTTTACCAAGAACATAAACAAGTCATGAGCGGTTATACTAATCACACATATTGGTAGTTCAAAATATATGCAATGAATAACAATACCAATAATGCCTGGCGATTTCTCTTTCGATTCACAAAACAAGCTCATGAATTACTTCCTTTAAAAAAATGTAAAACATTGTTTCCTAGGATGAAATCTTCACCTTATACCCATACATAATCACAATAGCATTCAAACGATTATGTCGATGTCTTATCTACAAAGTTTAATGGTTAAGCAACAAACCTCGTATTGTATTCCTTAATACCATGTCTAACTAGAGTATAATCATTCATGCTTCGCAGTTTTGTTTTCAATATGCACGACTTGAAAGATACGTTTAGGGAATAAAACAGTTCAAGTCAAATATCACTAACCTCAAGTTGAAGGATGATGTTGTCGTTGTAGCTCCTTACTTCTTCACTTGTTCAAGTCTTCGCAATACTTGTAATGTCTCATATCTTAATACTTTCAAGCTAAGCTATACGAAGTTGACTCTAGTACATAATCAAGCGACTCTTAAATGAGTTTTGGCTCACTAAAATATGACAACCAAACTTGATATACCAACGCTTAGTGGGTTCAACCGAGCTATGCTCTAACACAAACCGGTCCACGTACCATGACTCAGCTGATTCACGAACGACTCATGTATTTGTACTTTGTGCATTTGCCAACTATGTCGTTTATAATTCTTTTGCGATTAAATTATTTCTATGAGATAATTTGCATTTGATCAATTCTCTAAAATCACTAGACTTATTTGATCACATGATTGTGACTCAATATTAATGTCTTTGTGTTCAAGAAAATGAGTGTTAAGCTTTTAAGTTCAAATCGGCTAGTTTTGGCTAATTATGTTGAACATAGTCTTTGTACACGATTCGGTTACGGTTTACCTAACCAGAGTGTATATCTTGTTTATATGAATAAGATTCAAAGTTTTCATCTAACGGTGAATATTGTTTGCTTGGTTCCAAAGCTATCTTAGCTTAAACCTAAAGCAACCTATGCTTTGATTGTCTATATAAGGGGAACTCTTGGAAACTAGGATCTTTGAATCCCAACACTACTTTTTGGTGTGTCCTAGTTGTATCTAGAGCCGTCCTCTCCAGAAACCCTTTTAGGGTTTAGCAACTATCAAAGACTTCACCGGGATTCGTGAATCTAGGACCAGTTATCTTTTATCTTGATAACTTGAGTATCCTGATCTTGTTCAGTCGTTGATTTACCACTTGAACAAGATAGATACAAATAAAGTTCTCTTCATCTCAACTTTGTGATTCCACAAGTTTTATACTTGTGAGGTGAATAATAATCTAGGCTGCACTTTGGGTTGCATAAGTCCGGATTTTGGGCGTACCTAGACTTTTGTCAAATTGTTATAGATTTCCATCACCTTGATCCTACGTTTTATTTGATCATCCGTTTCAATCGTAATCAGTTAATCAACTATATATGCTTAATCTGTGGGAGTCAGATTTGGTTTAAAGTCTTCAATTGAGTTGAATCAACTCTTAGTTGGCGTGACATCATCTAAGGTAATCAATTTCCCCGAGTCCTAATGGGATTCAAGAGGCTTAAGGAGTGAGAATATACCTGAATCAGTGGGAGACTGAGTTTGGTATCAACCACATTCCAGACCGAAGTTAATTGGTAGTAGGCTAGTGTCTGTAGCGGCTTAATACAGTTTGGTGTTCAATCTGGACTAGGTCCCGGGTTTTTCTGCGTTTGTGGTTTCCTCGTTAATAAAATTTCTGGTATCTATGTTATTTCTTTTTCCGCATTATATTATTTATGTTTATAATTGAAATATCACAAGTTGTGCATTGATCAATCATAGTAGATACTTCCGACCTAGTTTGTTGGATACGACTTGTTTGATCTTTGGACATTGGTCTTTGGTACCATCCAAGAACTCTTTTTGTGATTAGGTTCACGGATTCAATTCTGTAAACGTTCTTGTTAGAGCACTGCTCGATCGAACTCGCAAGCGTTGCTATCTCAAGCTTGTTTGTCAAGTTTAGTTGCCAAAACTATAAGTATTGATTTCTAGTCTACTTATAGCCAAGTCTCAGATTAGGATAGAAAGTGTAGTTGAGAATTATACTTAACGATGTTCATCTATTGAATACGAAGAACCACTAAGGGGATCTTGTGGAACTTCATCAACAAAAGGTATGTGGAGACTTGAACTCATCTATCACTCAAAAGTCTATCTACTCTATATCCTATTTGAGACAAAATTCGTATAGCTATATAGACTTCAATTATGCACATTTGATATTTCGAGCTGAGTTTAACTCGCTTACATATTTCTCGAAATATGTATTGGTAAGCTTTCGCTTTAACCAAGTTCATCTTATATTCTTGACGAAAGTCAAAAAATGATCATGTGAAAATCTCCTGGTAACATCTTACATGATTTGTGTGAGACATTTATTTGATGTAGACTCAGAATGTTTCATATTGATCATTCGATCACTTGAAAATTGTTTTAAAGCTAATAGTTTGTGTGAGACAGCTATTGTCATCTTCCGAGAATGTTCTAATATCGGTTTGTTCATGAAGTAATACATTTATATAATAAGAAATGTAATATTTTGAAAACCGTGGCTATAATGTTCATGACTTGATTCAAGTGAATCAAAATCAAAATCCAATTTTTCTAAAATCTCATTTCAACCATTGAAACATTCTCGGAAGACGACAATAGCTGTCTCACACAAACTATTATCTTCAAAGCAATTTTTAAGTGATCGAATGATCAATATTAAACATTCCGAGTCTACATCAAATGACTGTCTCACACAAATCATGTAAGATTTACCAGGCAATTTTCACATGATCATCTTTTGACTTTCGTCAAGAATATAAGATGAACTTGGTTAAAGCGAAAGCTTACCAACACATATTTCGAGAAATATGTAAGCGAGTTAAACTCAGCTACAAATATCAAATGTGCATAATTGAAGTCTATATAGCTATATGACTTTTGTCTCAAATAGGAGATAGAGTAAATAGACTTTTGAGTGATAGAGGACTTCAAGTCTCCACATACCTTTTGTTGATGAAGTTCCACAAGATCCCCTTAGTAGTTCTTCATCTTCAATCGTTGAACGTCGTGAAGTCTAATGCTCAACTACACTTTCTATCCTAATCCGAGACTTGGCTATAAGTATACTAGAAATCAAGACTTATAGTTTTGGCAACTAAACTTGACAAACAAGCTTGAGATAGCAACGCTTGCGATTTCGACCGAGCAGTGCTCTTACAATATCCCCCTTTGTTAATTATAGTGACAAAACTATCAATACATATGGAATAAAAAATAATAAACTTTGTAGCTCTCAATCCAAATGTTTGATTTTCTTGGTTCTTCAACATTACTCGAAATCTTCATCGCTTCCAAGTACTTTAGTGATTGTAAATGTGTTCAACTCAGCATCATAATTGTTGAAGATCCGTAGCTATAACAATGAGAAAATAATCACTCTTAATCATTGTTATACAGTGTCATAGTAGTATTACACAACATCAAAGTTCAATTGTAGCAACTTTGACAACAATACTATGGTGATATGTATCACTCCCCCTTAGTCAATACTTCATCTCATATGAAAACCACTCCCCCTTACATAATGATCCATAAACCATATGTATTTGTAGTGTGAACTACATATTAATTCTCCCATTTTTTTCAATATAAGTCGGCAAATGTACGAAAACTAGTGGGATCCTAATGAAATTTCCATAAAGATACTTCATGACCAAAAGAGA
Organism: Papaver somniferum; assembly: GCF_003573695.1. Lineage (NCBI taxonomy): Eukaryota > Viridiplantae > Streptophyta > Magnoliopsida > Ranunculales > Papaveraceae > Papaver > Papaver somniferum. The sequence goes on from NW_020622934.1 coordinate 3,592,177, forward strand.
ACATATCAACTTTGTTTCGATGGTTTCACGTAGACGAAACTAGTGTATTCATCAAGGAGTTTATAAAAATACAAGAAAACTCCTAAAATATTCCACAGCCACTCCCCACAAAGATTTTTCAATTAAGCACAAGTTCAATTAAGAACTCTCCCCCATAAAATGTCATTTCCGAAAGAACAACAAGAGCGACCTTGCTTTCACAAGAAAAGAAGAATTTCTTTGGACATTTACAAATCACTTGAAACATGAATTTGTATCCAAAATACTCAATTAAATTGACCACAAGAGAACCCATGATTTATTTAATCGGAAATGCTCACATAAGAGAACTTACGGAGCCGCACAGTACTTACACCACAGAGATGTGGATCAGGGAAAGACTGCGGAATATTCAAAGATTCGTTATATTTTTCATCAATATTTTCATAGAGACATGTAATAGACTTAATCTTTGTAAATAAATGTTCATCCTCTCTTTTATCAATATTTGCATGATGACATAATAGGCTTAACTTTTGTTGTCAAAACTTTGTTCTATCTTTTATATATATTTGCATAAAGATATATGATAGACTTAACTTTTGAGCTAATATGGAACAATCATAGTTCATGGACTCAAACACACATATCCCATGGCATGTTTCTTAGAATCGTATCTAGATGGTAATGATCTGAGAATATTCATCACAATGTCCTTTTCAGGAATAGTCTTACCCAACACAAAAGATGCATTAACAATTTCAGAGACTTTTTGATTAAGCTCATCAAATGAATCTTCATCTTCCATACGAAGGTTTTCCCAATCAGAATTTAGGTTTTGAAGCCTAGCTTCTTTTTTACAGGTATTCCCTTCAAATACGGTTTCTAAGATATCCCAAGTATCTTTAGGCCGAGTGCATGTAGTCACATGGTGCTGAAGATCTGGGGTAATGGCATGGATGATTGCATTCACTTCGTCAGAATTTTTCTTTGCAGCAAGAATCTCGACAGCATCATAATCACTGATATCCTTTGGAATAGTTACATTGCGTATTGTAAAAACAGAGGAACATAGCTATTAATAATGTAAACCCATGATTGAAAATCACGCGCTTGAAGAAAGGCACGCATAGTAATTTTACACTACAAGTAATTTGAGTCATCGAAGACTGGCAGTTAGTTTATAGAGATAGAACTTCTGTCCATAGAGTCAGATCGCTACAAACACAGACTTATAAGGTCATAAAAGTGTTTGCCTGCTCTGATACCAATTGAAAAATCGGGTCTAACAACCACACCCAATATTTTGCTTACCAATATGTATGGACTAACTCCAGTATACTTTCAAGAGAATCAACTAGACAGTCAGACCCAATCTTAAGAAAAGTATACCAAAGAGTATCTCAATTTCTCAATTCAATCTACAATCAAACAAATAGGAATTTGCGAGCCCGATTGAATATAATAAATAACTTGGACGGTATCAAAAACCAATATATAAGTGTCAATCAATTTAATTAATAACCAAAGGTTGGATGCACAATTGATTGAAATTGCACACAAGCTGTGATGTTTTAATTATATAAACAAATATAATGCGGAAATAAAAATAACACAGACACCATAAATTTTGTTAACGAGGAAACCACAAATGCAGAAAAACCCCGGGACCTAGTCAATATTTTAACACCATACTATATTAAGCCGCTACAGACACTAGCCTACTCCAAGTTAACTTCGGACTGGAATGTAGTTGTGAAAAATCGGGGGTTTAACAACCACACCCAATTTCGCTTAGCAATCTTTATGGACAAACTCCAATATACTTTTAAGAGAATCAACTAGATAATAAGACTCAATCTTAATAAAAAGTATATCAAAGAGTTATATCTCAATTTCTCGATTCAATTGAATACAAATCTGCGAGTCTAATTGAATACAAGAGAAATTAACTTGAACGGTACCAAAAACCAATGTTCAAGGATAAATCAATTTCAGTCAACAACCAAAGGTCGGATTTCCCAATTGGTCGATTCAATGCACAACCTGTGATATTTCAATTATATAACAAAATATAATGCAGAAAGAAAATAACACAGACACTAGAAGTTTTGTTAACGAGGAAACCGCAAATGCAGAAAAACCTGTATTAAGCCGCTACAGACACTAGCATACTACAAACTAACTTCGTCTTGGACTATAGTTGAACCCAATCAATCTCACACTGATCCAAGGTACAGTTGTGCTCCTTACGTCTTTGATTCCAGCAGGATACTGTGCACTTGATTCCTTTAGCTGATCTCACCCACAACTAAGAGTTGCTACGACCCAAAGTCGAAGATTTTAATAAACAAATCTGTATCACACAGAAAAGTCTACAGGAATAGATAAATTTGTCTCCCACAGAAATACCTACGAGTTTTGTTCCGTCTTTTGATAAATCAAGGTGAATATGAACCAATTGATATGCCGGACTTATATTTCCGAAGAACATCCTAGAAATATCAATCACCTCACAATAATCTTAATCGTATGGTAGCGAAACAAGATATTGTGGAATCACAGACGATGAGACGAAGATGTTTGTGACTAATTTTTATCTTGCCTATCGGAGATAATAATCTCGAGCCAATTATTCCAATTGCACTCAACACGATAGAAACAATAAGATCAGATCACGCAACTACATAGAAAATAGTTGGGTCTTGCTTCACAATCCCAATGAAGTCTTTAAGTCGTTAACCTACAGGGTTTCGATAGAAACCTAAGGTTAAAGGATAATCGACTCTAGCTTACAACTAGTATCACACAGGAGGTGTGGGGATTAGGTTTACCAGTTGTTAGAGTTCTCCTTTATATAGTCTCCAAATCAGGGTTTGCAATCTAAGTTACCTTGGTAGAAAAGTATTCAATATTCACCGTTAGATGAAAACCTGATTAGATTCAAGCTAATATCTTTCAAACAATAGATCGAACTTAGCTTGTTATATACACATGAAATGTAACTTCATTTAGGTTTGAGTAACCGTACCTAAACGTGTACAAGTCGTTGGTTCCATGGTAGTTAACCATTGGTTAGCCATATGAGCACCTTCATATCAACCTTATTCTTCTTTACTACAACTAGTTCAAATGACTCAAATGAACTAGTTAGAGAGTTTTTCAATTGCTTAGATCTCATAGAAGTATACAAGGCACAATCGAAACAAAAACAACTTTGATTGACTTGAATCAGTTCATGAACATTATAGCCACGGTTTGCTAAGATTGGATTCCTTAATATATAAATGTCTTAGTTCACGAATTAAATTATTTTTAGAAAATAACCTACTTAAGTACGTATACTGGTACGCGGACTTAAGTACCCGGAGTAAGTTTGTTTTCAGTTCACAAACTCCAGCAGAAATTCACGGGATGTGAACTTCCGGTAGTACGTGGACTTTAGTTCCGGTTATCCTGAGAAGCAAAGTACGCATACTTTGGTTCAAGAGTATTGTACTTACACACATATGAGTTGTCTCATAATGTTTATATCCAACCATGGTTATGTATTTTAAACTCTCATTTCAATCATTGATACATTCTTAGAGGACGTTATATAGTTGTTGTTCACAAACTATTTTTTGTTAAAGCGATTTTCAAGTAATTGAAACTAATATGACTTTCGTCACTAGTAAAGATGAACTTGGACAAAGCGAAAGATTACCAACACATATTTCGATAAATAGATAAGCGAGATAATCTCAGCTCGAAAGAGTACATGTGTATAATCATAGTCTATATAGCAATACGACTTTTGTCTCAAGATAGGAGATAAAGTAGACTTTTGAGTGATAGATAAGTTCAAGTCTCCACATAACTTTTTGTCGATGAAGTTCCACCAGTTCCTTGAGTAGTTCTTCATCTTTGCATGATGAACATTGTGGAGTCCAGAGCTCAACTATACTTTCTATCCTAGTCCGAGACTTAGCTATTAGTAGACTAGAAATCAAGACTTATAGTTTTGGCAACTAAACTTGACAAACAAGCTTGAGATAGCAACGCTTGTGAGTTCGACCGAGAAGTGCTCTAACAAGTTGATCCCTAACCAATCTCACATTGATCAAGGTACAATTGCGCTCCTTATGTCTCTGAATCCCATCAGGACTCTACGCACTTGATTCCCTTAGCTGATCTCACCCTCAACTAAGTGTTGCTACGAACCAAAGTCGAAGACTTGATAAACCAATCTGTCTCACATAGAAAAGTCTATTGAATACATAAATCTGTCTCCCACAGATAAACTTATGAGTTTTGTTCCGTCTTTTGATAAATCAAGGTGAACATGAACCAATTGATATACCGGACTTATATTCTCGAAGAACATCCTAGAAATATCAATCACCTCACAATAATCTTTGAAAAAGCGAGGGTATAACAACCACACCCAATATTTCGCTTAGAAATCTGTATGAACTAACTCTAATATAATTCAGAGAGCACCAACTAATAAAGAGAGCTCAATCAAGAAATATATCAAAGAGTTCGTATCTCTGTTTCTTATTGTGATCAGCAAATCAAACAGATAGAAATCCTTGAGCCTGATTAATATAACAAACAACTTGGACGGTATCAAGAACCAATATCCAAGTGTCCATCAATTTAATCAATTACCTAAGGTTGGATTCACAATTGATTGAACTTACGCAGAACCTGTGATATTTCAATTATATAAACAAATATAATGTGAAAAAGAAATAACACAGACACCAAAAATTTTGTTAACGAGGAAACCGGAAATGCCTAAAAACCCCGTGACCTAGTCCATATTTGAACATCACACGGTATTAAGACGCTACAGACACTAGCCTACTACCAAGCTAACTTCGGTCTGAAATGTAGTTGAGCCCTAATCAATCCCACACTGATCAAGGTACAGTTGCGTTCCTTACGCCTCTTGAACCACGCCGGATTCTGCGCACTTGATTCCCTTAGCTGATCTCATCCACAACTAAGAGTTTCTACGATCCAAAGTCGAAGACTTGATAAACCAATATGTCTAACAAAGAAAAGTATATTGAATAGATAAATCTGTCTCCCACAAATATACCTATGAGTTTTGTTCCGTTTTTTGGTAAATCAAGGTGAACATGAACCAATTGATAAACCAGACTTATATTCCCGAAGAACAACCTAGTATTATCAATCACCTCACAATAATCTTAATCGATTAACGAAACAAGATATTGTGGAATCACAAATGATGAGACGAAGATGTTTATGACTACTTTCCAATCTTGCCTACCGGAGAATAAATCTCGAGAAAATCTTAAAGAAGATAGTACTCAGCACGATAGAAAACATCAAGATCAGAATACACAACTACAGAGAAATTGGGTCTGGCTTCATAATCCCAATGAAGTCTTCAAGTCGTTAACCTACATGGTTTCGTGAAAAACCTAAGGTTGAAGGAGAATCGACTCTAGTCACAAATAGTATCACACGGGAGGTATGCCAGTTGCTAGAGTTCTCATTTATATAGTCTTGAAATCATGGTTTGCAATCAATGTTACCTTGGTAATAAAACATTCAATATTCACCGTTAGATGAAATCCTGATTAGATTCAAGTTAATATCTTTCAACCGTTAGATCGAACTTAGCTTGTTATACACAAATGAAATGTACCATCATTTAAATAAAGGTAACCGTACCTAAATGTGTACACTTAGTTGGTTCAACAATAATTAACCAATGGTTCTCCATATGAGCACTTTCATATCAACCTTATTCGTCTTTATCATAACTTGTTCAAATGAAACTAGTTAGAGAGTTGTGCAATTTTTTATATTCTCATAGAAGTATACAAGACACAGTTGAAGCAAAATAGATTTTGATTCACTCGAATCAAGTTATGAACATTATAGCCACGGTTTGCAAGAGATTGCATTCCTTATTATATAAATGTATTAGTTCATGAACAAACCGATTTTTTAGAACATAACCCACTCAAGTATGCAAACGGGTACGCATACCTTAGTGCCCGGACTAACAGGGGGTTAGTCCACAAGTGAGTTTGGGGGAGTTTAATGTATTTTGAATCTTGGGGATTTTGAGGGAGTGTAAGAGAGTGTGGGGAGTTTGAGAGAGTTTGGTGTTTTGAGTGTGGGGAGTTTGAGAGACTCTCCAGAAATCTCTACTTTTTTGAGAGATTTGGAGTGAGGAAAAAATACACTATAAACTCCCCAGAACTCCCCCAAAAACACCAACTCCCTAGCATTCTAATTTTAACGACTAACAGGGAGTTTGAGAGTTTCTTTCAAACTCCCCCACGACTAACAGGGTTTTCTAGGGAGTTCGAGAGACTCTTCTAAACTCTCCCACGACTAACAGAGATTTCGAGAGACTCCTTTGAACTCCCCCACGACTAACAGGAAAAAACCAAACTACACCCAACTCCTTTGAGGACTAACACCCTATAAGTTTGGGTTCGCCAGTATGCGAACAGGTACGCATACGAACAAACTCAGTAAAGTCACGGAACTTGAACCTCACGCTAGTATGCGTACCGGTATGCGTACTTAGTTCCTAGACCTCTACTAAACCAATCAGTACGCATACAGGTATGCATACCATGGTTCCCGGACTTGGATTACACATATGAATGTACGCATACTATGCTTATATCCAATTTTTCTAAACTCTCATTTTAACCATTGAAACATTCTCGGAAGACGGCAATAGCTGTCTCACACAAACTATTAGCTTCAAATAAATTTTCAAGTGATCGAATGATCAATACGAAACATTCCGAGTCTACATCAAATGACTGTATCACACAATCATGTAAGATGTTACCAGGCGATTTTCACATGATCATCTTTTGAATTTCGTCAGGAATATAAGATGAACTTGGTTAAAGCGGAAGCTTACCAACACATATTTCGGGAAATATGTAAGCGAGTTAATCTCAGCACGAAATATCAAATGTGCATAATTGAAGTCTATATAGCTATACGACTTTTATCTCAAATAGGAGATAGAGTAGATAGACTTTTGAGTGATAGATGAGTTCAAGTCTCCACATACCTTTTGTTGATGATGTTCCACAAGCTCCCCTTAGTAGTTCTTCGTCTTCAATCGATGAATACCGTGAAGTCTAATGCTGAAATACACTTTTTATCCTAATCCGAGACTTGGCTATAAGTAGACTAGAAATCAAGACTTATAATTTTGGAAACTAAACCTGACAAACAAGCTTGAGATATCAATGCTTGCGAGTTCGACCGAGTAGTGCTCTAACAGTTATCTTTTGTCACATCCTAAGTGCTTTATTGGTTTAATTTTGTGTATTTTGCACTCTCGAGACTTTAATAATTATATTTGGTAAATACTAATAATTGATGTTTGTCTGGTTCTATAGGAGAACTAAGAGAAGTGTGGTCGGTATAAGAACTACATAGTGGAAATGTTGCAACATGATATGCGAAATCTATGAGAAAAAGCAGAAATATGCAGCCGTGTTGTTAGACTTGCCTGAGTTAATGGAGCAAACAAATGGCTAAGAAATAGGTCAAAGTGTAAGGTTGTCATGTGAGAAAATGGATATGAAAAGAAGACTTATATTGGAAGACAAATTCACTGTGCTGAGCTTTTCACGTTTGGAAGTAAACAAGCAAGTTTGACCTGAACACCAAAGCTGGGTATTAATGTTTAACACCCAAGGCAAGCCATTTATAATATTTTCCAGTGAAAGAAAAGTCACCCACCAATTTCATTTTCCCATTTCTTCCTCTCTGTAAGTCCAATCCTTTTTACTACCAAGCCACCAGCACCCGCCGACCTCTCTTTCTCTCCGACGGATAAACCCATACCCTACTTCCATCTTTCTCTAAATCAATCAGTTGTTCAATTCGTACTCTAATTTTTAAACCCATTTCACACTAGCCCTAATTAACGGTGAGCTATCAGTAGCTAGGGAAGCGTGAGTTGAGAACAAAAATGAAGAATAGTCTAATCTTGTCTGCACAACATGCAATGGAAGGGGTGTTGGTTGCCATAATTTCATGATGGTAACAACAGTAAGTATCGGCGTTTCCTGATTTTCTATTGTTATTTTGTAGACTACACAAAGATTGAGGAGGGGAAGAAACTTGTATAAATGGGAAGGAGTTTTCATTTTGTAAAACGAAGCCCGAAGTAGCCGGTGCAAGCTGTAGTAGTATCTTCCAAAAGGGTAAACGAACAAGAGTTCCATACAAATCATCTCGAAATATTCTCACTAAAGCTCCACTTGATTTGGATCTCTAGGTCCTCTTCAACAACCTACTGTTCCTGGGAATAAGTACGCTTTAGTTATGGTAGATGATTACACCAGATTCACTAAGGTGGCATTTTTGTCCCATAAAAATAAAACTTTAAGTGAGTTCAAGATTATTGTAATAAAATTCGGAATGAATAGGGACGCAAGATAAAGAAAATTAGAAACGATCGTGGAACTGAATTCAAGGACACCCAAGTGCTTGAATTTTGTGATAAACTGGGGATTATTCAACAATATTCACCACCCATAACTCCACAAGCCAATGGAGTTGCAGAAAGAAAGAATAGGAATATTCGGGAAAAGGCAAGGGTAATGCTCCATAACATTTTTTTTGGGAGAATATTTTTTTACAGCATGTTATTTGATCAACCGTGTTTCCTTACGGTCTAGAACCCTAAATATTCCTTATGAGTTGTGGTACGATAAGTGTTAGAGCATTGCTCGGTCGAACTCGCATGTGTTGCTATCTCAAGTATGTTTGTCAATGTTAGTGATCAAAACTATAAGTCTTGATTTCTAGTCTATTATAGCTAAGTCTCAGACTAGGATAGAAAGTGTAGTTGAGCTCAAGGACTTCATGGCGATTCATCATACAAGTAGAAGAACTACTCAAGGAACCGGTGGAACTTCTCGACAAAAAGGTATGTGAAGACTTGAACTTATCTATCACTCAAAAGTCTATCTACTCTATCTCCTACTCTTTGAGACAAGAAGTTGTATGATATATATATAGACTTTGATTATACACATTTGGTATTTCGAGCCGAGTATACCTCGCCTATCTATATCTTGAAATATGAGTCGGTAAGCTTTTCGCTTTAACCAAGTTTATCTTTACCATGTGACGAAAGTCATGAGATGTTTCAATCATCTTGAAAATTGCTTTGACGAGAAATAGTGTAACAACTATTTAACGTCCTCTAAGAATGTTTCAATGATTGAAATGAGAGTTTAGATTACATAACCAATGGTGGACATAAGCATTGTTATGGAAACACATTTATGTATAAGTCTTATTCCTTGAACCAAAGTTTGCGAACTTTGTTGATCAAGAGAACCGGAAGAATGGCGTGAGCCAAGTACGCGAACTGCCGAAGTTCTCAAACCCGAGAATTTCTTTTGGAGTTGGCAAACTACTTGCGTGAAAATAATTCAGCGGACTCAGTCCGCGAACCCATTCCGCGAACTGGCGAAGTTCTCATACCCGAGAATTTCTGCTGGAGTTTGTAAACTCTGCCGGGTAACTTAAATCCGCGAACCTAGTCTGCTAACTTGAGAAGGTTATATATCTGAAGATGATTTCTGAAGTTAAACTTAAAAAGACTAAGGAATGCAGTTTGCAAACCGTGGCTATAAAAGTTCATGAACCGATTTAGTTGAATCAAATCATCTTTTCTTCAATTGTGTCTTGTGTAGTACATGAGATTTCCTTGCAATTGAAAAACTCTCTAACTAGTTCATTTGAAATCATTTGAACTAGTTATCGTGAAGAAGAACGTGGTCGATATGGAATTCTCATATGGCTAATCTTTTAGTTAACTATTGTTGAACCAACAAGTGCATACGTTTGGGTACGGTTAACAAACCTAGAAGCGTGCACTGTCAAGTGTGTGCAACAAGATAAGTTTTCGATCTAACGGTTCAGAAATATTAGCTTGAATCTAAATCAGGTTTTCATCTAACAGTGGATATTGATTGCTTTGTTTCCAAGGTAACTTAATTGCAAACCCTGATTTGAAAGACTATATAAGGGAAACTCTAGTATCTGTGCAAAACTAATCCCCACACCTCGCGTGTGATACTAGTTTGCATACTAGAGTCGGTTCTACTTTAACCTTTGGTTTTCTTCTTCTAAAACCAGGTTAACGACTTAAAAACTTCATTAGGATTGTGAAGCCAGACCGATACTACTTTTATCGTAGTTGTGTGATCTGATCTTGCATCTTCTATCTTACGAGTATAATCAGATCGATTGGATTGAGATTGATATCCACGATAGGCAAGATATAAAAAGTAATCACAAACATCTCCATCTCATTGTTTGTGATTCCGCAACATCTTTTTTCGCTACCACACAATTAAGATTGTTGTGAGGTGATTGATAACTCTAGGCTGTTCTTCGGGAATATAATACCGGATTATCAATTGGTTCCTGTTCACCTTGATTATTATCAAAAGAAGAAAGAAAACCTTTTAGGGTTTATCTGTGGGAGACAGATTGATCCTTTGATAGACTTGTCTGTGTGAGACAAATTTGTTTATTGTTAATTATTTGACTTTGGGTCGTAGCAACTCTTAGTTGTGGGTGAGATCAGATAAGGGAATCAAGTGTGCAGTATCCTGCTGGGGTCAGAGGCGTGGGGAGTATAACTGTACCTTGGATCAGTGTGAGACTGATTGGGGTTCAACTACAGTCCATTCCAAAGTTAGCTTGGAGTAGGCTAGTGTCTGTTGCAGCTTAATACAGTGTGTGTTTAATCTGGACTAGGTCCCGGGGTTTTTCTGCATTTGTGGTTTCCTCGTTAACAAAATTTCTGGTGTCTGTGTTATTTCTATTTCCGCATTATATTTGTTTATATAATTGAAATAATACAGGTTGTGCGTTTGAATCAATCAATTGGAAATCCGACCTTTCGTTGTTGATTGATATTGATTGATCCTTGGATATTGGTCTTTGGTACCATCCAAGTTATTCCTTGTGTTTGATTAAGGACTCGTTGATTTCAGTTAGCTCGAGTAAATCAAAACAAGAGAGAGATATTAACTCCTCGATATACTTTAATCTAGATTGAGTCTGACTATCTAGTTGATTCTCTAGCAAAGTATATTGAAGTTAGTCTATACAGATTGCTAAGCGAAATATAGGGTGGTGTTGTTAGACCCCCGCTTTTTCAGTAAGAAGCCCAACTTATACTATCTCAGAGTGTTTGGCAGTAAGTGCTATATTCTGAAAGATCGAGAACAGAAAGGGAAATTTGACTCCAAAAGCGATGAAGGTATTTTTCTTGGCTATGCATCTGACAGTCGAGGTTTTCGAGTATACAATTTCGGAACTCATGTTATGATGGAATCGACAAATGTTATCATTGACGATTTGAACGATTTCCATCATGATGACCCTCCTACTGAATTTCCTCCAACGGAGACAATTGAGAAAGTCAAAGAAATCCCAAAATCAGTAGAAGTTGTTCCAACTGTTGCAGATCCTGACATTTCCAGTGACGAGGAGAAAATCCCTAGTCAGGTTGTTCTTGTTGAACATGCACCACCACGGCATTTCTGGGTTCAAAGGAAACATGTTACTAATAGTAATATTGGAGGAAAAGATTTCACTGCTAAGACGAGATGACAACTTGAAAATATTTGCAACTTTGGATGTTATCTATCCAAGTGGAACCAAAAAACCTTGATGAAGCTCTTAGTGATCCCTTCTGGGTGAATGCAATGCATTAAGAGTTAAATCAATTCCAAAGACAAGATGTATGGGAGCTCGTACCTTGTCCCTCTAATGTAAATATTGTTGGTACTAAATGGATATTCAAGAACAAGTCGGATGAATTTGGCAAAATTTCAGAAACAAAGCTAAACTTGTCTCTCAAGGATATTCACAGATTCAAGGTATTGACTTTGATGATACCTTTTCTCCTGTGGCACGTCTTGAGTCCATTAGGTTATTATTAATTTATTCTTGTTTTCTCAAGATTAAGCTATTTCAAATGGACGTAAAATCCGCATTCTTAAATGGATGTTTAAAGGAAGAGGTTTATGTTGCTCAACCTAAAGGATTTCAAAGTTCAGAATTTCGTGATCATGTATTTATGATCAGAAAGGCATTGTGTAGATTAAAACAAGAACCCCATGCCTGATTCGAAAAACTTACCACTTCTCTTCTTAGGAAAGGCTTTTCGAGGGGTGGAGCCGATAAAACGCTTTTTATCAAATGGAGCGGGAAGGAGGTTGTTATTGCTCAAGTCTATGTGGATGATATCATCTATGGATCAACTTCCGAGAAACTTGCAAAGGATTCTCAAGTCTCTCTTGGAAGGGAATTTGAGATGAGCAACGTTAGTGAATTAAAATTCTTTTTAGGATTACAAATTCAACAAAACAAGGATGGAATATACTTATTGAAAAAACGAGGGTATCCAAATATACCTCAATCTAAAACTTTTCCACCTATAAGTCCTTTCTCAAGTGATTGTTTATGGACTGAGTCGAGACAGTACAACGAATCGGTTCACACTTCGTGTAATCGTCTATGGATACGAGATTGAGACAATGATAACTTGCGTGATTGACTATGGATACAAGATCGAGATAATACAACAACGAAGTATGATTACTTGATAATAAGTTCGGACTTGACCAGACACTATAGGATTGATATCAAGTAATTAGGAATTAAAGTTTGTATATTTTACTTCTAATTATAATAAATCAATTATAATTGCGGAAATAGAAAAGTAAAAGACACACAAAGATTTTGTTAACGAGGAAACCGCAAATGCAGAAAAACCCCGGGACCTTGTCCAGAGTTGAGTACTCTCATAATTAAGCCGCTATACAAAATCTAAACCAACTTCATATAGTTGAGACCAAGCAACTAAACCTATAGTTCACCTAGTTCCCTCAGTATCCATGCGCCTCCAACTTGCAATAAGCCACGCACTTGAAACAATTCCTTTGGTTCGTATTCCAAACAATATAGGAACAACAAATCTGTTTGGTAACAACTCTTTTCAAACAACGTGATATGAGTTTGAAAAGGCTCTTCCGTTTAACCAATAAACTCCTTTGTCGGGTTCTTAGATCAATCTATTCAACAACTACCAAAGTAATTGTTTAGACTATACAATCAATAATAGGATCTGATCAAGATACTAAATACTGATGCCGATCTACACAACTAACCAATTCAATCTATCAAAAGACAAACCGATTATAGTTGGATCCCCAGCTGATCAAATTTTGTGCACACCAAAGATTATGAACTCAAATAAGAAATCTTCTTTGTCTTCAAATCTTCTTAGATCTTCAATAAACACATGCACACAAACAACTTGAATCTCTTGTGATAAATCACACACAGAGCGGAGTATGTTAACGATGGATTATCACAAGACGTCTTTAGATCTACAAACAGTCTAAAGATCCACGTCGAAACTTTTATATAGTTTGAGTGAATCTTATATTAGAAGAGAAAATTCTCAAACATAAACAAACTAGGTGCAATCAAAGTTCAACAACCGTTAATTAATCAAATCAATCAAAAACTAATAATAAAATGCAATTATCTAGTTTCCCACCAGCGGTACTCGTAGAGATTCTCAATCCCAAAGAAGTCTTTACAACGAGCGGTCGTAAGAGATTTCGCCTTATTAGGGTACTTTCCTCTCCGAATAGAAGGCTCCACTAGTAACAACACAACTAGGTAGTTTTATTTGCTCTGAGGATTAGTTTGCTCGAAATGCAAACTTCAATATTTACAGACCAAGGAAGGTTGGACACCAAAGAATTTCCAAAACCGAATATTCTCAAAGATATGCAATAAAGCCAAAATTGGTTTTCATAATTCCTGGAAATACTCTGTCCAAATATTGACCGAAATATCAGTAGAAAATCTCCAATTAGTAAATGCACATTACCAATTTTTATTTTCTAAAGATATGCATTTAATTGCTGGAAATTAAAAACATACAAAATTAAAAACCTTAACTACAAGATTCTCAATTTATTTCGATCCAGGATTCTCCTTTAGTTATAAAAGAATTTCTTTGAACAATAATAGATAAGAATTATTGCACATATTCAAAGTATGTCGACATCTTTACTTTGTAAATCCTTTTTCATATTTATAATCTTGGAACCGATTTGCCACATTTCCAAACGAGTTTAAAATTGGTTCATCTGATTTCCAAGGACTATGTGATTGATCAAAAATATTCAATCACCATTCATGGGTTTAACGGTTCTACCAAACACAAAGTTCGGTTCTACCTCCAAGTGGCTACTAGGATCTGTCACACTAGTTTCCATAAAATGTCTAACTAAATACCAGGATCGGTTAACACTATTTATGGTACTTACTTGTGATTGGTTTCACAAGTCATACGATTGGTTACACCAATTACTAAAACTTGTTAACCTACTACAAGGATCGATTAAACATCTTGTGATTAGTTCCACCAAACTCTAGGATCAGTTACCCAACGACTAGGAATGGTCACACCAATTACAAATATCGATCATACCATCTCAGGTGATTACTTAAGATTGGTTTCACTAATAAAAGTCATACCGATACATAAGTCAGGCATTGTGAAGAGTTTTACCAAGATACATAAACAAGTTATGAGCGGTTATACTAAACACACATATTGGTAGTCCAAAGATTTGCAATGAATACCAATACCAATAAGCCTAGCGATTTCCCTTTCGATTCATAAAACAAGTTTATGAATTGTACTTCCTTTAAAAGAATGTAAAACATTGTTTCCTAGGAAGAAATCTTCACCCATACCCATACATAATCATAATAACATTCATACGATTATGTCGATGTCTTATATACAAATTTCAAAAGATAGGTGTTATACTTCGTATTATAATTCCTTAATACTACGTCTAACTAGAGTGTAATCATTCACAGCTTCGCAGTTATGTTTTCAATATAGCACGACTTGAAAGATACGTTAGGAATGAAACAGTTCAAGTCAAAATATTACTGACCTCAAGAGGAAGGATGATATCGTCGATGTAGCTCTTTACTTCTTCGCATTCTTCAAGTCTTCGAGTAATACTTGTAATTCTCATATCCTAATAACTTTCTAGCTAACCTATACGAAGTTGACTCTATTAAATAATCAAGCGACTCTTTAAATGAGTTTTGGTTCACTAAAATATGACAACCAAACTTGACATACCAACGCTTGGTGGGTTCAACCGAGCAATGCTCTAACATTTATCTCAAGAGAAGTACGCTAGGGATCTTGTAAAAAGTTTCGGTCTTATAAGTCTACTCCAAAACTTACTCCCATTCCCATACTGGTAAACTGCACAGAGATGAGAAAGGAATCAATGTGGATCAGAAACTTTATCGATCGATCATTGGAAGTTTTTTATATCTTACAACTACTAGACCTGACATTTCTTTTGTCCTTGGTTGTTGTGCTAGATTTCAGGCTAATCCGAAGGAATCTCATCTTGTTGTTGCAAAATGGATCATGCGATATGTTCAAAATAATGTTGGTTATGTTCTATATTATACTTTTGATACTAACACTGATCTTACTTCTTAATCAGATGTTGATTGTGCAGGATGTGTGGAAGAAGAAAAAGTACATCAGGGGGATTTTATTATGTGGGATTGAATCTTGTGACATGGCATAGAAAGAAACAAAACTCACAATCTCTTTCAACTTGCAAACAGAACATATTGCTACAGGTTCGTGTTGTACTCAACTACTTTGGATGAAAAAAAATGCTTGCTGATTATGGAATTGACACTGGAACAATGAAAATCTTCTGTGATAACTCCAACACGATTCGCATCACTGAGAATCCTGTTGAGCACTCAAGAACTAAGCATATTGACATAAGGTACCATTTTATAAGAGATCTCTATGAAAATGGTATTATTAACATGGATTTTGTGCCTTCAGAACAACAATTGGCTGATATTCTCACTAAACCTTTAGACACTGCAACGTTTCAACACTTACGGCATCCTATTGGTGTTGTTTTGGTTCATTAGATTTCTAGCTTTTTGCTCCTGGGTCTATCTATATATTTTGGGAACTGAAAGCTTGAAGTTACAGTGAATTGTTGTCTCAATTCTGTATTTGTTTCTAGTAGTTTTTTTGTATATATCTTTTTAGATCGGTGAAGTATCAATCGTCCAAAGAAATCCTTCTTTTCTCGTAAAATTAAGGTGTCTCATGTTGTTCTCTTGGGAATCGCATAAAATGGGGGAGAGTTCTTAAATGAACTTGTGCTTAATTTCCATATCTTTGTGGGGATAGAGGTTGTGGAATTTGAAGGGGTTAACTTGTATCTTAATAAACTCCTTGATGATACACTAAGTTTCGACTATGTGAAATCATCGAAAGAAAGTTGATATATTTTATTTTTAGTCACGAATTATCTTTTGTGAATTCATTATGATCCCAAACTTTGCCAATTTATATTGACAAAAAGGGGGAGAATTATTTATTTTTCACGCTACATACATATGGTTTACAGATCATTATGGAAGAGGGATTGGATTTCATTATAATATGGAAGTATTGACTAAGGGGGAGTGATACATATCACCGTAGTATTATTTCAAAGTTTGATTCTATATAATAATATTATGATACTGAATAATAATGATTGAGAGCTTTCTTTATCATATTGTTATTGCTATGGATCTTCAATAACACTGGTGTTGAGTTGAACACATTCAGAATCGATGGAGAACTGGAAGTAACGAAGGATTCAAGGAAGTTGAAGAGCCAAGGAAATCAAGCATGATGGATCAGAAGCTAAAAAGTTTATTTATTTTGTAATCCATATGTATTGATAGTTTTGTCACTAAAATTGATAAAAGGGGAGATTATTAGAAGATTTCCCGGTCGAACTCTCAAGCGTTGCTATCTCAAGCTTGTTTTCCAAGTTTAGTTGATCAAAACTATATACTTGATTTCTAGTCTACTTATAGATATGTCTCGGATTAGAATAGAAGTGTGTAGTTGAGCTTAAGACTTCACGAAGTTCACCAATTGAAGAAGAAGATCCACTGAAGAGCTTGGAGGAACTTCATCAACAAAAGGTATGTGGAGACTAAAGTTTATCTATCACTCTATCTTCTAAAGAGACTAAGTCATATAGCTATGTAGACTTTTACATTATACACTATTGAAATTTCAAGCCGAGTTTATCTCATTTATATATTTTTAGACATACGTGTTGGAAGCTTTTAGCCTTAGCTTAAAATTCGTCATCTACTTGACGAGTTTAGTTTATACAATTTATGTGTTGGAAATTAAATATTAAGTCAAGATGATCATGTGAAAATTACCTCGAACATCTTACATGATTTGTGTGAGACAATTATTTGATGTTAACTTGGGAAGTTTCGTATTGATCGATTAATCACTTGAAAATTACTTGAATCTAGTGGTATGTGTAAGATTACCATTGTTGTCTTCTAAGGATGTTTTCAATAATTAAATGAGAGTTTGGAACTACTACCAATGTCTGGATATAACACAAGTTGTATACTTTGTATGCTAACTGTAAAGCTCTATTTCAGGTCCGGAACTCTTGTTTGCGAACTTTGTTTGCGAACGGGTTAACCTATGAAAAGGTCCGAAATTGTAGTTCACGTACTCTCTTTGCGAACGTCTAGACAAGGTTAAGTCCGGAACTGTGGTTCGCGTACTCTGTTTGCGAACGACACGACAAGGCCAAGGTACGAAACTGTGGTTCGAGTACTCTGTTTGCGAACACATTAGTAAGGTTCTAAAATTGGTAAGTATGAATTTTAATACTCATGAACTCGGGTTCATTTGCGAACTCAGTTTGCGAACCAAAGTCCCTGAAACTTTAATGAAATAAGGTATGCGAACTTGTTTTGCAAACCGTGGCATTATGTTCATGAATTGGTTCTTGTATAAGTACTTTGTACAATTAAAAACCAAACTGATTCTGTTTTAAATGGTTCATATTTATTTCTATGAGATGATGAACATTTGAACAACTCTCTTGAAACACATTTAGATTCATTTGATTATCTATCATGATTGATTGATCATCATATTTGATCTAGAAGTGTTAGATGAATATGGCTAGACTATAAGTGTTCATGTGGCTAACTTCGGTTAACTGTTATTAAACCAACAGGTTATACACGTTAAGGTACGGTTCATCCATATATAAATATAGGTATATTTCATTTGTGTGTATCAAGCTAATACCATCTAACGGTGGAGATTAATTGCTTAGTTTCTAAGCATACTTAGATTGAATCTTATATCAGGAGTTCATCTAATGGTGAATATCAATTTCTTTGTTACTAAGCTATCTTAGGTTTGATTGTAAGCAACCTTGATTTGAAAGACTATAAAAGGGATAACTCTAGCATCTGGGAAACCTAATCCCGACACGCCCGTGTGTCCTAGTTGCAAAATAAAGTCGATTCTCTATTAAACTAGGATTTTCCAAAACCATTATTAGGTTAATGACTTGAAGACTTCATTTGGGATTCGTGAAGCCAGATCCAACTATTCTGTAGTTGCGTATTCTGATCTTACTTATTCTATCATACTGGGTTTTATCTTCTCTAAGATTTACTCGAGATTTATCTCCGATAGGTAAGATATAAAAAGTAATCGCAACAGTTCTTTGTCTCACACTCTTGTGATTCCGCAGTAACTTCTTATGTTAATCAGTTAGGTTATTGTGAGGTGACTAATATTTCTAGGATGCTCTTCGGGAGTATAAGACCGGATTATTAGTCGAGTTTCCTACTCACCTTGATTTATCTAAAAACGTAAACAAAACTAGAATAAACATTTCTATGAGAGACGGATTTGTTTATAAGTCGACTTTGGGTCGTAGCAACTCTCAGCTAAGAGAATCCAGTTCGGAGAGTCCTGCTGAGATTCAAGAGATGTAAGGAACACGATTGTACTTTAATCGTTGTGAGACTTGGTTAGGGCTCAACTACATTCTACTCCGAAGTTAACTTGTAGTAGGCTAGAGTCTGTAGCGGCTTTACACAGTATGGTGTTCAAATCTGGACTAGGTCCCGGGGTTTTTCTGCATTTAAGGTTTCCTCGTTAACAAAATTTCTAGTGTCTGTGTTATTTCTTTTCCGTATTATATTTGTTTATATAATTGAAATATCACAGGTTCTGCATTGTTCAATCACAGTTGATAAATCCAACCTTGTTTGTTAGATAGGACTTGATTGACACTCGTCCACTGGTCTTTGGTACCATCCAAGTTATTCTCATCTCAATCAATCTCACGGATTTCTATCTAGTTGATTTACTGATTGTACTATACCAAAAACACGAATTTACCACGTTTATAAATGGTGCTAACAATTTAAGCAACGCTTACCACACAGCGTCATAAATTTTAGGTAACGTTTATAAACGTTGCTTAAATTAATTAAAGCAACGTATGAAACGTTGCTTCATTCCGTTGATTTAATTCGATTTAATGCAATCTATAAAATAATTTAAGCAACACGTATATACGTTGCAAAATACATTATCAGAATAAAAAAAAGGATTTACAGAATCTGTATTGGTATTTATGAATTTCCATTATTACAAATATATTATTACCCTTATTGGATAAGACAATCAGTCATCCTTAAAACTTCTACAACAATATGAACTTGCACGTGAAATTTTATCCCGAACAAGGTATTAAAGCAGGGATTCATTAGTAGCAAACCTAGTTCTTTTTCTGCACTTGGCAGAACGGACATGATGTAATGATCCATCACTAACATTACTAAGCTTCATAAACAACTACCTCTTTGAATCCTTCTTAACCAGAATCTTACAGTAGGATGATGAGAGAGCGGAAACAGGTTGAACAACGTGACGCGAGATTGATGCTTGGAGATTCGGAAGACATCCAACAATTAAATTGTTCGCTCCTGCCATCTGAAATTTGTATTAATATTCCATCAAAGCAAAATTACAAGCACGGAATGCAAAATGAACAACATGATATGAGAACGTAATTTAACAGAAGTAACGGTGAATTATCAGTGCGGCATCCACTCGAACAACCTAGAAAAAAACATTAAATTCTTAAGATTGATTGCTTAGTAAAATACCAGAAAAACTATCCAACCCGGATGCACATATATGTTGCCTACTTTAGAACAAGAACTGGCACATAATCATTGATGTCCAGCAAATAAAGTAATTGATTTATTTTGGTTTCTGCAAATGTAAGTACACTAGTATAAGGTAAGAGGTTAACTAGTGTATAATAATTTATGCTTCAAATAGAAGAACATTACAATAAAGATTGAAGTAACTGGCGCGGGTGGTGTATTAGGTGAACACGACGATTCACAACATGGAGAATTCCCACATAACGACAGGAAAAAAGAAGCATGGTCATAAAAGTTAAAATGGATTTTGATTTCTGAGACATCCACCTAGGAATTGTTAATATAAAGGAGAAGTACCTTTTCAGTCAAATCTAAGACATTTTATTTGTCAATGAACTCAATGTTGCTCCGGTAAATTTTTCCTTGCTGTATTCTTCCTGCTCCATCTTAAACGTGCTGAAATGAATGTAGGTGTCATGTACCTGGGTTAGGATATACATGGTCGTTTATTGTTATCTGAAGGGTAATTTAGGTACTCGTATCTTGAGAGGAGTAATCCGGCTATATTAGCCAGAAGAGCTGTATTTGTGAGAAGCATTGAATAACGTAAAACTCTATCATCTTCTCTAATTGCTTCTGCAACTTCCTTGTTTACAATGTCTTCTTCTTATTCTTATCCTTATAATTCGTCTATTCTTCTCTTAATCCTCTGTTATCCTCAATCTATCCCAAATCATCTCTATCCTTAGAGATCTCTAGTACCACTGATGATCCAATTTTAGTGAAGACCACTACAAGTGGTATCAGAGAAGGGAGATGCTTGTAAAGACTAATAGTGGGAAAAACAGATGGTATGAGTTGTAAACTCAAATTTTAGAAACCCAAGCTACTAAAGATCACTACTGCAGAGCGCAACATACTAGTACAAAAGAGTATAAGTTATGTATTCGGTGTTAAAATTCTTAGACTTCGTTTGTCCCATCAGGATCATTATGGCCAAACTCAAAGTTGTTGTCAAAGCAATCTTACGCATGGGTCAAGTTATAGATACGGGGTTCGAGTTGCTTGTCTGCAGTGAAGTAGTTACCCTCTTAACAGTGGGAATATATTTGCGACAACAACCCCTACACATGCAGGGTTGTTTCATGGAACTAAACATGAAGATTCGTGTTCAAGCCTCAACTCGTAATGAAGAAGATAGTTCAAGGGGGCTTATACAGTCGGTTGCACTACCGTTTTTGATGTTAATTGTTACTGCAATAGAACCATGACCAGGCTTGGGCTCTGTCGTTCTATTGTAAAAGATCAATGGGTTGTGAATTTCGGCTCAATGTTTATCAGGGATACATTCACGTTCGCTACTAGTTGTACGATGCAACCATAGCAACAGTGCCTCTCCTTACCCGAGCTCAGTTCTTATTTTTCATCTTTGAGGACAAGGATGATTTGGAGGAGTGGGTATTTGTCATGTACCTGGGTTAGGATATACATGGTCGTTTATTGTTATCTGAAGGGTAGTTTAGGTACTCGTATGTTGAGAGGAGTAATCCGGCTATATTAGCCAGAAGAGCTGTATTTGTGAGTAGCATTGGATAATGTAAAAATCTATCATCTTCTCTAATTGCTTTTGCAACTTCCTTGTCTACAATGTCTTGTTCTTCTTATCCTTATAATTCGTCTAATTCTTCTCCTAATCCTCTATTATCCTCTATATATCCCAAATCATTTCTATCCTTAGAGATCCCTACTACCACTGATGATCCAATTGTCGTGAAGACCACTACAAGTGGTATCAGAGTGGTCGATTCTCCTTATGATGGCCGCTGCAACATCTAAAGTTTCACAAGTAGAAGCAGAAATTTCAACAAAACAAGATTGTCTTCACAAGTTACTGATGGAAAATCACAACAGTTCGGAGTTTATTAAAGCTTTTTGTGGTGATTTTACTGAATTATTTTGGGCTACATGGAAAAGCTATCACCGGGACATCTCAACACCAAGTTTCAACGATGAGATCGGTGGCGTAGCTATTGACTCGCAGGTAGAAACTGATATTGAGGAATTGGAGTCAATTACCAAAGATAGATATGATTTAGTGGGAGCTAGAGTTTTAGATTCTACCGCAACAACAAATTACTCTCACAGATCTAGTGAATCGGAGTTGAAGATAACCGAGAACGAAGTTGACATCAAATTGAAATCAATTTCACTTGACTCAGGAGATTTAAGTTCAGTAAGAGAATCAATTCAAAAATTTTCAACTCCAAGTGCAACAGATGAAGGTAAATTTTAATCTAGTTTTAAAGTTGTTCTCTCTGTAACTGATGGACTGCTACTAATGAAATTCAGGAACAAGGAGAAATTGAATTTTCTAGATTATCAAGAGGGTAAACCCTTCGTTTCTGAACATAATTCTCTTAATAATGTTTGAATTATCAAGTTGGAAGGGTTACAAATGCTGAGGTAAATGAATTCAAACTCATTAAGAGGTATTCCTATTTAGTTGGTCCATATGAATTCAGGTTTGATACAACTACTTCCTGCTCGTTTTCACTATATGTATGTTCAATATTAATGGCCAAATACAATGGCAATTGTGTTCTTGAGATAATTAGGAAATATGGGTGTCAACCAGATGTGTTGAATAGTGAAACAGTTGCTTGTATGTCATCTAATGGTGGTTTTACTAATATTGCCTAGGTGTTATTTGGTAAAATTTCTGAGAGAGAAGCTTGGTGTCTGTATGGTGGTGGAGCTGTTTAATCTTTTAACTTATGAGTTACGCATTGATAGTTGATGAAGATCTGCTTGTTATTATCAATTTTGCTCGTTGGATATACGATCCTGGCAAGGTGTTAGATGGTGTTAAAGGGTATAATTATTTTGCTAATGCTTATGAATTGTATGTTAATATCATTACTTCATGGGATACCGTTCTTGTTTGGTCTCTTAATGTGCTATAACTTTTCTATCAAATGCTTTTTAGAGATATTAGTCTCCCTGCAGAAATGAAAGAGGCTTGGAAGGTAACCATTAGACAACTCAATATTTTGGCCTTCTTAACAGAATATGAGTTAATGTTGTTTTCCTTCGGTTCAAGGAGTATGAGAATTGGTAGTGGTTACAAATGGATTTTCATCGAGTTACTTAGCTCTATTGTTTATGGAGGTAATGGTTGGAGTGTCAATTGCGATGAGAATCACATGTTACAGCCTCAGAATGGTGATTATGTGAAGACAAAAGCAAAGAGAAATCAATTGCTGAGTTATTGTGGTTGTGAGGTTCCCAAGCTGAGATATTTCATGGATGCTTATGCTGTCAAATTTATTTACGAGATAATTCTATCACATAGGTATTGTTCAAAATACCTATGGGAGCATTCAGATGTGTTTGTGTTGGTGAAAACTGGTGACAGTCAGGTTGTTTGCAAGTTCTTTGAAGAAATGTTGCAGCTAGTTATTGGTCTCTAGACTAAATTGAGTATTCAAGGGACAAGGCAAAAGAAGTATAACCTTTTGGGTTTCTTATTTGAGCTTGAATCCACCTTGTTATATTCTTGTTTATGGAGTAAGTGGAATGGCAGTGGGTTTGTACTAATTGTCACCGAGTTACGACTTAGAGTACCTAACTCTATATGCTGTGACGATAACACTTGGTGTTTAGGCCGGAAAGAATTCATTGTAAGAGTGGTGGAAATCAAGGAGAGTGGAAATCCATGGGCTGTAGTGGGTCTTCTCACTTTAGTTACTGCTCGAGAACACCTTCCTTGTGCCTGTAAAGTGTTTGGGTTGCTGTTACGAGACAAGAAGCATTATAGAGGCGTGGTGTTCAGTGAAAGAATTATGAGAACTAAAAAGATATCGATACAGGTTAAGGGTTGTGAAGTCTTCTGTATGGGTTCTTGGCAGGTTAATGATAGTGGGGAAAGGAATGAACAACGCGGTGTAATAAAGACTCAGTTGGAAGTTTCAGTTCTGAGGTGTGCTTTCACTATGAATAAGGTATTTCTTAATTATACTCTAATAGGCATTCTCAACTGGGTTGATGCTCAACACCACAAACCTGTCTACAGCCAGTTATTAGTTTTGCTAATTCGAAAAAGAAGATATTATAGAGGAGTGGGATTCCACAAAAGAAGAAAGGAAAGCAGGGAGATGCTTGTAAAGACTAATAGTGGGAAAAACAAATGGTATGAGTTGTACACTCAAATTTTAAAACCCAAGCTACTAAAGATCACTACTGCGGAGAGCAACATACTAGTACAAGGGAGTGAAGTTCTATATTGGGTGTTAAAAATTTTAGACTTCGTTTGTCCCACCAGGATCATTATGGCCAAACTCAAAGTTGTTGTCAAAGCAATCTTACACATGGGTCAAGCTGTAGATAAGGAGTTCGAGTTGCTTGCCTGCAGTGAAGTAGTAACCCTCTTAACAATGGGAATATGTTTGCGACAACAACCCCTACACATGCAGGGTTGTTTCATGGAACTAAACAGATTCATGTTCAAGCCTCAACTCGTAATGAAGAAGATAATTCAAGGGGGCTTATACAGTCGATTGCACTGACGTTTTTTATGTTAATTGTTACTGCAATGGAACCATGACCAGGATTGGGCCCTTCCGTTCTATCAATGGGTTGTGAGTTTCGGCTCAATGTCTATCAGGGTCACATTCACGTTTGCTACTAGTTATACGATGCAGCCACAACAACAATGCCTCTCCTTAGACGAGCTTAGTTCTTATTTTTCATGATTTGAAGGAGCGGGTATTTGTCATATACCTGGGTTAGGATATACATGGTCATTTATTGTTATCCGAAGGTAGTTTAGGTACTTGTATGTTGAGAGGAGTAATTCGGCTTTATGAGCCAGAAGAGTTGTATTTGTGAGAAGCATTGAATAATTTAAAACTCTATCATCTTCTCTAATTGCTTCGCAACTTCCTTGTCTATAATGTCTTCTTATTCTTATCCCTGTAATTCGTCTAATTCTTCTCCTAATCCTTTATTATCCTCTATCTATCCTAAATCATCTCTATCCTTAGATATCCCTACTACCACTGATGATCCAATTGTAGTGAAGACCACTACAGTAGGAAACAGAATGAGAAGAAATTATTGAAATAAATTTTAAGTTTTTTCATATGAGCAGCTACCCTTAAAGATGCAGATCTTGAATATTCGTGTAACTACTAATTTTATATACTAGCAGAACAAGGGAGAATACGGTCTTCGCTGATGTATCTCAGGAAAACTACAAGAAGAAATACTTGAAACGGATCTTATAGAAAACTACAAGATACCTGATAGACTTTGGAGATATTACTCAAGCTGCCAACACGCCATTGCATGAACACGAACGTGCTGCTGTAATTGCTCTTTAAAGGAATGGAGAAAGAACTGCACACCATACAAAACTAGTTTGATTAGAAAACAATAAAAATCGGACAGGTTAAGCAAAACAAGAATTGGAAGTATTAAGCATTGTTAGTAAGTGGTCACCAAGGAGTAGCAAAGAAAGAATTTAATATGCATGTGTACTCCAGTTTGGGAAGATAGTAACTGTCAATGATTGAAAACATGAATTGCATATGTGAAAAACAAACTCTTCGAACAAGGGAGGATGGTTAAACTACTACCCGCTAATAACTAGAAGTTGGAAATTGTTTGGACAATCTCATTTCTTTTCTGATAAAGTGGTCTCAGTTCTCGATTACATTTCTACTCAATAAAAACTTGTGGTTCCAATGCCTTCTCCCCAAAATTTGTATTCTTCGCCATCATCCTAAAAAGCAAAAAACATTCATAATCAGTGGCGGAACCAGCATTTCATGATAGGGGGCTAAAAAAATAATCTTATTGCAACTAAATTTGTGTCTAATTGTTTTATTCAAATGATTAACATATAAGAGTGTAGCTGAGATTAAGAACTTCACCTTGTGTTATACGCGAATACGCAATCAATTTGAACAAAGAAAACTGGCAAACTGTAGGCATCAAAAGTAAATGACAATTTTCAGATTCTATTTAGAGGTAAATAACAGAAACTTTTCGATGCAAGCGAGAGCGAATAATTGATACTACCACTTCCTAATGGAGCTTCAATGCTACTAGAAATTATAGTTTAGCAAAAGAGAAACATAGCTTCTGAAAAATTGATATGTGGGACAGGTGCATACCCATCATGTGGTGGTAGAGGGGCTGATGCAGTCATTGCTAGTGGAGGCACGGGGTATCCTCCATGTGGATCGTATGGCGGAGCAAATGGAACAATCATTCAATCTCCAGGTGGTGTACATAAACTGCGTAAGTAGTGACTCATATGTGACACCATTAGCTTTCCCCCGCCCGCCTAACCATGCATTGTTAGCTAGTATCACGCTCATCTACAGGTGTACTCAATCCCAGTGTTGTACTCATCACTGTAGCGCACACTTGTGAATTAACAGAAAGAAAAATTCAGTCAACAATGAGCCTTTGTCGCAGCTAAGGTAATGTCCAGTTGGAATAAGAAACGTACCTTGCATTATATGTGACTATGCCGAGAGGAGAAGCTTTCAGACCATCCTCCTATGCAATCCTGTATATAAGGATGTATTTCACATGGTTAACCGCCAACGGAATCCCTTGATATTAAGCTTCTAGATTACATAAAAGAAGAGAACCCTAAGTAAAATAAAATCATTAAACCTAAGAAACGTATTATATAAATGCCCTCATTTATAAAAAGCTAAGAATTGAAATTATCTCTTGATTAAGAAACAATCAGGATTTTTTCATAAGGACTTAAAAATAATAAGAAGGAAAAAAATAAAAACAAATCTGAAAACGTAATGGATCTATGACTACAAAAATTTTACCCTGCACACCTTACAGAATCATTTAACGGTACAGAAAAAAAATTGAACACCATACACACACATACACATCGAATAAATCAAATAATGGACGGACTATAGTACCTTCTGAAAGACCCTTTCATCTTTCCCTAAGCAGCATAAACTTTAAAACTAGCAACTCTTTTATTTCTTTGTAATTCAGGATCGTCAACTCCAAATCTTTGATAACGATGAACCACCATTTTTACAATTCTCAGATCTAAAATCCTCCATTCGAACTTTCTAACCATGAGAAAAACCACAAATCTCGGATCTAACATATTTCTAAGGGTTTCGATTGATGAGATTCGAATTTAGGAGAGATAAATTTTTGATTTCTGAAAACTTGTGTTGAATTTGAAAATCTCGATTTGGGTTTTGAAGAGTAAAAACAAGAAAACAAGATAGCATTTTGGAGAGATGAGGGTTTAGATTTACCAGGTTAGGGTTCAGGAGAGATGGATTTTGATTTCTCAGAACCTGGTTTTCAATTCGATTTAGGAAGAAAATAAGAAACTAAAAATATATGGATAATAAACCCTTGATAATAAGAAACTAAAAGAACCTGGTTTTCAGAGTAGCGGCTTAGGTTTAGAAGGGGAAGAAAATAGAAAAAAGAGAGAGGAGAAGAAGATAATTTTCTGTGAGAAAGAATTAAGAAACTAAAAGAATATGGATAATAATTAGGTGGTAATATACGCTTAAACCCTCAACTATATTAATAAAGACAAGCGTATCCTTTAATCCAACTTTTTTTTTTAATATTCAGGATTAAGTGCAACGTATGTTATATGATATGCAACGGATAAAATTCAGCAACATAAATATCCGTTGGAAACCTAAAAAACCTAACGTTGCAAAATCCTGGATTTGGTGTATATTGAGAAATAGATAAAGCTCTTTGATATATTTTTTGATTGAGTCTCACTTTTAAGTTGTGCTTTCGGAATTATATTGGATTTTAGTCCATACGGATTGTCGAACGAAATATTGGGTGTGGTTGTTATACCCCAGCGTTTTCAATTCTAATCGTAAGAGATATAGAGATATAACTCTAAACACTTTCCTTGATTGAGTTTTAACTCTCGGAGTTGTGTTGAGTTTGTCCATATAGATTGCCTACGAAAAAGTTGGTGGTATATTTTGGTACCCCTAGTATTTTTAATTGGTAGCAGAGCATGCAAACACATTAAGACCTAATAAGTCTGTGTTTGAAGCAGACTGACTATATGGACATAAGTAAAAATCTCAGATAAATGTTGCATCGAAAGTAATTGTTTCTATGGATCCCTTAGAAGAGTCTGATTTGTCAAACTCTCTTAGAGACGAACACCGTGTTTCCATAAAATAGTTAGATGTTGATAAGTGTCATTCCTATTGTTTTACAGATGAGTCTGACTCAGAAGTAGAACGGGAAGCAGCCATGGAAAGCTCTGAAATTTTCAAGCGAATAGAATTTCAGAATTTTTAGGTCATTCGGCTGAGACACAAAGTCAATACTCTTATTGGTATTATTTCTAAATATGATTCCAAAACAAGGATGTCTCTTGCAGATGATTCCTTGGAGATCGTTCAACCAACGAGTAAGAACACTGCTCTAAGTTGCGATAGTGAATCCAAAGAAACTACCATGATAACAACTTCTGAACAAGGCGATGAGTTAGAAAAATTAAGAGAAAATTATGTTCATGATGCACTAAAAAAATCGCAGTCAGAAACTAATAAACAAAGTACTATTGCTTTGATAGGAGATGATCAGTTAAAATTCTTTGACCAAGATAAAACTGTGTCTCCAAGGAGGAAAAGTTCTTTACAAAATGGAGTTATTAAAACTACCTGTTCTGATTTCTTTGAAACTCAGAAAGTGTGCTTCTATTGCAACACTAAAGAACATGTTCAAAGAAAGTGTAAACCGAGGTTGGAAAACTATCAGTTTG
This sequence comes from Papaver somniferum, assembly GCF_003573695.1. Lineage (NCBI taxonomy): Eukaryota > Viridiplantae > Streptophyta > Magnoliopsida > Ranunculales > Papaveraceae > Papaver > Papaver somniferum. The sequence goes on from NW_020622934.1 coordinate 3,621,113, forward strand.
ACCGTCTTCAAAACACCTTGGATTTAATTCTGAAAGGTGTTACTGATACTCGGATGTCTAAACCTCTTGAAGTGAGACCACATTCAAGCAAATATGCTTCTAGGAATGTCAGTACTTCATATTCCACGAATATTCGAACAAACCAAAAGGGTAGTATACAAAATCTGTTTTAAGAAGAACTTGGTGAAACCATCACAAATATGGGTTCGAAAGGTTTCGTATACACCTTCTAAAAGGGCTGAGGATTTTGTTGATAAAACAACTCAACAAGCTAACTTGAATTTCATCATTACAAGCTATAAGGATCTTATTGATAAACTATCTTTTTCTTCAAGATAAGCAATCTCAGGTAAGGGTTCTAATCGTATCTCTTATTTTGATGACATAATTTCTATGATCGTTTTTCACGTTCCAAAAGGGTTTTCTTAGAAAAAAGTAAAAAAAAAAAAAAAAAGAGCAAATGAAAGCATAATTCCTGTGGCGAGCATATGGCTCACCCTTGTGCAAACTAGACACAAGTTTCGGGACCTTATCCAGGAAAAATCCTGCCGGATAAGGATTACTGCTTGACAGGTGTACTATTTACTCTAAGTAGTATGAATATTTGATGAGCTATAATTTTTTCATATTGCAACCTCTTCATATTCTTTGTGACAATCTTAATCAGACACGAATGATAATTCTTGTAAGAGCCAGCTCCAACGAGGAAAAACATTCTCTGATAAAGATCTTTGTATAAACATTAAGTCTCTTGTGCTCTAAACTCATGGTTGTTGATCTAAGAATGCATTAGTCTTCCAAGAAGAATAGTTGTCATAGAAAAATAAGAAAAATTACAGTATTAAGAAAATTATTATTACGTGCTCTTTGAAATTGTTTTCTCTACTCACAAAATGTGTCCAAAAAATATAATGACGTCCAGTCCCATACCATGAGAAAGTTCATGTACTTATTCATGACCGTACGAAAACCCTAATGTTTAGATAGTCACGAACCCAGCGACATCCCAGAAAAATTCTCTAAACAAACTCTTTTAAATACTTTGACTTGTGATTGAGGAATTCTCATCCAAGGTTCCGCAACCAAGCATGTATCATGTGTCACGAATCCTTGAATGCATGGAGAAATCTCTTAATCGCGATGGTATTAAAACAAGAGGAAAGAAGAGAACTCTGGTCGATTACAAAGCTGTTGATTCATCCGAAATTCCGCCTGATGTGAATTGCTACTTTTCTTATGATCATCCAGATGTTGAACTAGAAGAGATGATCTCTTCTGATGTTATTTATGATTTTCTTAATCAATTTGAAGAAGCAAAACTAGAACTTGTTAAAACACTAAAAATTTAATACATGTTAAAGACTGAGTTGAAAAAGGTTTCTGCTGACCTTGTTCTCATGAAATCTCATGCTCGTGAACTTCTCAATGAGGATATTTTCTCTGAAGAGCTCGTGGATACAGTTGATGACAAATTCAAGGGTCTTAATACCAATGAAGAGTCTGGAAAAATCTAGTTTTTTTTTTCTTATCTAGGAAACTTCTTTTGAGAATTTATTCTTGAGAAGGATAACTAGGGTTTGGTACAGCAAAGATTGTGATTACGTTTTTCATCTTGCATGTTTTTAGATTTATTTTTTTAAATTCTAGAGTTGTTGGAAGATGAACTTGCAGTATGTAATCATTATTGGTTTAATTATTGCAAAAGTCTTATGAAATATTTGTGCTTTTACGTTCTCGTGAATCGAGCTAATATTTCATATATGCTCATAAGTTAAATCTATTATGTTTTTATATATGTAAAATAGAACAAAATCTTTGAATTTTTCTCGCATTATTGATCAACTTGTGATCACACTTTTGTGTTTTTGCTGCTTGACACACTCCGTAAGATTCTCTTATATTGAATAAAATCGAGTAAAATTGTCTCTTTGTTCGTAATTGTCCTTGAGATTAATTTATGTCGATACATTGGATACAAATCCTTGGGATTTGTTAATGTCCGCCAAAATCCTTTGTTTTCGCAAAAGCAAGGTCACTCATATTGTTCTCTTGGGAATGGCATTTAATGGGGAAGAGTTCTTAAATGAACTTGTGCGTAGTTGCTATATCTTTGTGGGGAGTGTGGATGTGGAATTTTAAAGGGGATGCTTGTATATTATTAATATCCTAGGATTAACCCTAAGTATTTATTACTGTGTGATATCATCTAAATAAGTTGATATGAGGAGTTGCATTTTAACTATGTTATTATGTAGTATCTTTATCTTCCTTAAAACTTGAGATATTTTTGGGTTGCATTCATTAGGATCCCGCAATTTTCGTACCTTTGTTAATTTTATTGACAAAAAGGGGGAGAATTATTTAGTAGTTTCATACTATATACATATAGTTTACGGATCATTATGTCGGGGGTGGGGGGGGATGAGATGGGGGGTGAATCATTAACAGGGAGGTAGTCAAACAAGATTTATATGGACTTTCATAGATTTGTAATTTGAGTGACTCCCAGAGATTCTCTGAAAATCTAGAGACTTCTAGTGATTCTCTGAGAGTATTTTAGAGAGTCTTTGTGACTTATAGAGACAAAAAAAAAGAGATTTGCAAAGACTATCTATGATTTGTAGAGACATAAAATGTATAATATCCCATGAAAAATTAAAACATCTACCAATATTTTATTATCCATGTTACAATGTTTATAATAGTACCATTAATATCTAATTACTATCTTCCAAATCATTTGTTGCATGGTGGAATATACTCATCATTCACGACATTGTAGACGGAGGCTCCATTTGGATCCATGATAATTTCTTCACATCTAAAGAAGTTGAATAAGATTCAGGAAGATTTCTAGGTTGGATAGTCTAATGATAACTAGGTTTGATAAGCATGAAACAGTGACACTTGTTCGTTGGATATCCATGACAAAAAAAAAATTATAATAATTGGGTCAAATGCAATCCTCTATAATTCGGTTAAAGGGAAGCAATGTTATCTTGACTCTCATGTTTACCAAGTTTTTTTCAAATTTTCAAGTTTCCCAAAATATCACCTCTTGAGGAGAGATTTCAACCATGCCTATTATCATAAAAAAGTCACCCCAAATCTCTAAAATCAACAAATCTATGACTTTCAATTCTTATTCGAATAACACGGGTGTTAAAGTGACTCTTACAAATTCCTGATCCAGTAACATGGAGCTTTAGAGAATTTAATTGACTTAAAAAAAGTCTCTAACGAATAACAAGAGACATTGGGAGACTCTCCAAAAATCCTTATAGACTAACAGTAGATTTGGAAACTCCCCAGAAATCCTCTGAAATCTCTTTTAACTACCCCCTTGTAAGCTATAGGTTTCACCTATTATACAAAAGATGTAAGTATTGATTAAGGGTGAGAAACATATCACCGTAGTATTACTTATGTATAACGACGCAAGTTGTTATAGCTGTGGATCTTCAACAACAACGATGCTGAGTTGAACACGTTCATAATCATTGCAACTTGAAATAACGAAGAGTTCAAGGAGAGTTGTAGAAACCAAAGAAATCAAGGCATGATGGATCGAGGAGATTTCCGAAGATTTAATTTTGTTATCCATAATATATAAATAGTTTTGTCACTAAAATTGACAAAGGGAGGGATTGTTATAGCATTGCTCGGTCGAACTCACAAGTGTTGCTATCTCAAGCTTGTTGTCAAATTTAGTTGTCAAAACTATATCTTGATTTCTAGTCTACTATTAGTTAATTATTGGTTTAGGATAGAGGTAGTTGAGAAACGAAGCAGTCATCATTTACGTTCTATGCAAGTGTACTCAGTATCTAGAATTAGAGAAAGTTCTATCTGAACTAGATACTGAGTACATTTTTCTTCAAGATCTCTAATTCTAGAGGTTTGGAGGTCAATGTACTCGGCAGCCTTTTTTAGGCTTCAAGTGAGTTCCAACTCAGATTCTGAAATTAACCCATTAGTAACTAAGGGAAGCATATCATCAGAGACTGATAGCATTGTATCGTTTCCTCTGGATTCGGAAGAATCAAGTAAGAAGTTAACCTTTGAGGTAAATCCCAAACACTTGGAGTAATCAAAATCGGATAGAGACATGTTTGTACGTAAATACAGATTCTACTAGATTTCCAAACACAGACTTACTAGGTTTTTGAAAACGCGGGGGTATAACAACCACACCCAATATTTCGTTCGGCAATCTGTATGGACTAAACTCCAATATAATTCCGAGAGCACCAATTAAAAGTGAGACTCAATCAAGAAAGTTATCAAAGAGATTTATCTCTTTGTCAATACAATCAGTAAATCAACTAGATAGATATCCGTGAAACTGATTGTTATGAGAATAACCCGGATGGTACCAAGGACCAATGTCCGAGTGTCAATCAAGTCATATCCAACAAAAAAGGTCGGATTTATCAACTATGATTCAATTACGCACAACCTGTGATATATCAATTATATAAACAAATATAATGCGGAAAAGAAACAACACAGACACCAGAAATTTTGTTAACGAGGAAACCGCAAATGCAGAAAAACCCCGGGACCTAATCCAGATTTGAACACCACACTGTATTAAGCCACTACAGACTCTAGCCTACTACAAGTTAACTTCGTACTGGAATGTAGTTGATCCCTAACCAAGTATCACACCGATTAGGTACAGTCGCGTTCCTTACGCCTCTTGAATCCCAGTAGGATTCTGCACACTCGATTTCCTTAGCTGATCTCACCCACAACTAAAAGTTATTACGACCCAAATTCGAAGACTTACAAACAAATATGTCTCCCACAGATGAGTATATTCTGATTGTTGTTTCCGTTTTAGATAATGATTAAGGTGTATAGGAAACTCAACTAATAATTCGGTTTTATACTCTCGAAGAGCAGCCTAGAAATATTAGTCTCCTCACAATAACCTAACTGATTAGCATAAGAAGTTATTGGGGAATCACAAGAGTCTGAGACGAAGAACTATTGTGATTACTTTTTATATCTTACCTATTGGATGTAGCGCCCCCTAAGCTAGCAGCTGACTAATGCAAGAGATTAACCAAATAAAGAGGCATTACGAATCTAATTCAAATACTTAAACATTCAATTAAGAAATATGTTACAAAACTTATCCCAAAACTAACCCCGCTCAGAATATATATACATGAAATTCTCTCAAATGATACATATACAATGGTCAATTGGTTTACGGATACAATAAACAACATAAACAACATAGCAGAAGTTAACTAATTAACGGAGTCAACACTTGTGGCTTTCGCTGCGCAACTCTGATCTGTCTCTGAAAACTGAAAGTGGGAACAATTAACATTTAACTTCTAAGTAATCATAAACAAGATTAAGAAAAACAATAATGTTTCCTCAGACATTAAATAGTGACCAAGTCACTGAGATACACAAACACGAATATGGACAAGCTCTTTCTTCAAACAATGTATACTATGGTTGTGCAATTCCGAACTCGCAAATCCACACCTAAACGTAAATATGGATGTCGACAATTCCGAACTCGCAAACTGTCGACCGATATAAGCATAAAAGCTGAATTCATGTAGATATAAATGTGAAAGAGCATATCCTCACAGAAGTAAACAAACATGTATATGGACAAACTCCTTCTTCAAACAATGTATATTATGGTTGTGCAATTCCGAACTCGCAAATCCACACCTAATCATAAATATGGATGTCGACAATTCCGAACTCGCAAACTGTCGACCAATATATCATAAAAGCTCTAGGTATAAATGTGAAGGAGCGTATCCTATATACCACACGTGGAAATTATTATTTCCCATAACAATTCATATGACAAACAAGCATCACAAGTCCTTTCCAAACCATGGAAAGATTAAGAAAATCAACAGAAGTATAGTAATGCAATTTAAACAAAACATGGAATGCACACTAGACAATGCATGAGTTTGTTAAGCATAAACTTTTGTAAAAGAAACAACAATGGTTACAAAAGAGTCAAATGCATTCCCACCTCTTTTGATGACAAGCCACGCCTACCTCGAGATCCACGATCCACTGGTTCATCATTTGAATCGATCGTTGTTAATAGACTAACTGTTAATCATACAAGAACTCTAAGAGTTTAGCCAAAAAGGCTCACACAAGAATCATACAATTCTATTTAATGGTTCTAAACTCATTTGTGGTTTAACACATCTTCATTATCCATCTCTTGCATATCTAAAGATTTACTAATTCCATTAGGTTGGTTCTATAGTTTATTAGCTAAGTCTTATGAATGTCTACAACTTTGTAAAAGAAGTCAAAATCTAATTTGGACCACAAGAAGTCCAAAACATCTAATTAAGAAAACTACCCTAAACCAAAGTCCACTAAACAAGCCCACAACACAAGGCCTGGTCCAAAAGAATCTATTAACGGTCAAATGGGTCAACTAACAGTCAACGTAAGGTCAAAGTCCAGGGTCAAGTAGTCAAAGTTTAAATTGGTAAACTGAGTCAAATCGGTCAGAAAGAATCAACTCAGTCAATTAGGCTGAGTCAGGTGAGTCGACTTAGTCAAGTTTCTGAGTCAGAGACAAGCTAGACCAGTCAGGTTCTGCCTTGAACTAAAAACACACTGGCCTGAGCCATTGCACAGGCCAAAAGACACTAGTGCATAAACCTAGTGCAACACATAACCTGGTAAGACTAGAGTGATGCAAACATTACAATTATACTAACAAACTCAATACACTAAACAAACTCTGAATTCCAATTACAATAAAATAACTATGTCTACCTGCAATTGCAACTTTTCCAAGCTTTTACAAGAGAGGTTCAACTCCATTTCAAACCACAATTTGTATCTCCAATTTCAGCAATACCAAAACAGTATGACTCCATTTGCACTTCAGTTGAGACCATACTCTCCACCACCAATAGTGTACCTATTTCAACTCCATTCAAACCCATTTTACTTCATCTTCACAAACAACACCATCTCCAGCTACCATTACTAACTCCAACAGTTCTATATAATACAGCTCTCCTCCCTGTAAATGAATACAACTCCAAACTATAATCTCCACCACAGTAATTCCTAAACAACCACAACCTTATCTTCTCTACTCCACATCACCCATCTTCATTATTCTCTGGTCACAGAACACTAATTCTAAACCACCAACAGCTCTTGAGTTGTGACTGCAACTCTAAACCTTCACACTCACAATCATCTTCAAACTACCCACACAGTTAACTGCCACCGCCTGCTATCCACAGTTAAGAGCCAACACAAACAACATTACCTATACTCATACAAACTCAATCCATTATCCACATTTATTCTCAACAATACATCAAACATTACATAGCCACAACCATAACCTACATCTGCGACAATCAGTCCATTCAACTTCATTTCTTCTTCCCTGCAGTTCCATTCTCAACACCAACAACACCATTAAATTCACATTCAACTCTCCTTACACATTTTACTTCATGGCTGTCATATCCACTCAACATTCGCCAATTCCCAATCCATTCATCTAATTCCCCTACAAGTCTGAGCAGACCCAGCTATAATTCACTAGACAACCACCAACACTCTAAATTATAGTTACCTGATGTAGTATCTCATGACTCAATATCATTTCAGCTCATTTAACCTACCAACATACACAACAACCATTAACCCTTTTATAATAATATCTTCAGTCCACAACACCACCAATTACAATTATTTTCATCACCACCTGCAGTATCACTTCATTCAACTGAGTTCAAATGAATGAACTTACCCTGAAATTATACAGCACCACCAGAACTAAACTCATCTCAACAATTTCATTTAAGAGACCACCTAAACCATGCATAGTTATCACCACAATCATATACAGCATACCCAACCAAAGAATTCCAAACTCAAACTCAAATACATACAACTTAATAATAAACCAACTCTGCAATCTTAAATTCAACTTACCCTTTCATCTGAGTCAGCCATGAAGATCGAATCAGCACCCATGACAATCTCCTCACTTCCGTACAAGCACAATCAAACCAGAATCAACCCTTACTTCATCAATTCACTACCAAAACATCTCCCCAATGTCAGTTAAACATAACCCATTCATTTTTCATCTCTTAACAACTCAATTACTCATCAATTCAACACAATACCAAAACCAATTGCAGAAACCCTGATTATCTTCATCTGAACTTACCCGAAACCCTAAGTTCATTGACTTCTTAGATTGAGAACTTCTTTGAAACCGAAACTCCAAATTGACTTAATAATCTTCTTATTTAGATCATATTATTCAATCCCATCTCTAATTCATCCTGTAGACCATCAATTCCACATTCAAATTCGTCTCATAATCAAACTCAGAAACCCTAATACTCGACTCATAACACCGACTCAATCTTCCTCTTCATAATTAATAGGAACACCAACAAAAATCACTGCTTAATCGAACCCTAACTCTTTCGATCTCAAAATCTTAATTTCATCTCTTGAAAACACGGTAGAAGAAGAAAGAACAGGGGAAGAAAGAAGAGAGAAGAAGAAAGAAGATAGAACGAGAAAGAAAGAGAAAGAATAAGACCGAATGATCTTATCTGCTCGACTTGGTCTGATAAGGTAAAAGACGAATGATAAAGGTACACTACAAAATGATATGGGGATACCATGCCGGCTAAGCCGAAAAATGACTATTCTGCCCTTCTCATAATTCCGGTGATATCTTCTTCGTACGGTATCCGATTGACACGTTCGTGCAGTCCATTCCGCATAACTTCCCGAGATCTATCTAATGATACTAGTTTCGTAACTAAATTTTTGTTAGATTAATTTATAATAATTAACGTTCGTGTTAAACTAATCGAGTTATTAGCGGCTAAATTGTCTCTTCACCATCGCTAGATCAGTCAAATAACGTTGAAGAGCTTAAGGGTCCTTACATTGGAGATAAATCTAGAGCAAATCTTAGAGAACATTAAACTCAACATGATAGAAAAAGTAATATCAGAATACGCAACTACAACAAAAATAGTTGGATCTGGCTTCACGAATCCCAAATGAAGTCTTCAAGTCGTTAACCTAATAATGGTTTGGAAAACCTAGGTTAATGGAGAATCGACTCTAGTTTGTAAATTGGACACATGAGAGTGTCGGGATTAGGTTTTCCTGATGCTAGAGTTATCCCTTGTATAGTCTTTAAAATCAGGGTTACTTACAATCAAAGCTATGATAGCTTAGTATCAAAGCAATTGATACTCACCGTTAGATGAACTCCTGATTTAAGATTCAAGCTAAGTCTGCTTAGAAAATAAGCAATCAATCTCCACCGTTAGATGGTATTAGCTTGGTACTCACAAATGAAATATATTTATATTTAGATATGGATGAACCGTACCTAAACGTGTATAACCATTGGCTCAATAATAGTTAACCGAAGTTAGCCATATGAACACTTTTAGTTTAGCCATATTCATCTAACACTTCTAGATCAAATATGATGATCAATCAATCTGATAGATAATCAAATGAATTTAAATGTGTCTCAAGAGAGTTGTTTAAATGATCATCATCTCATAGAAATATATATGAACCATTTGAAACATATTCGATTTGGTTTGTAATTGTACAAAGTACTTATACAAGAACCAATTCATGTACATGATGCCACGGTTTGCAAAACAAGTTCGCATACCTTATTTCATCAAAGTTCCAGGGACTTTAGTTCGCAAAAGAACTTGAGTTCAGGAGTATGAATTGTCATACTTACCGATTTTAGAACCTAACCACTGTTTTCGCAAACAGAGTATGCGAACCACAGTTCCGGACTTACCTAGTCTTAGCCGATCGCAAACCACAATTTCGAATCTTTGACAGTTAAACCTTTTCATAAACACAGTTTGCAAACAAGAGTTCCGGACCTGAACTAGTATTCACAGTTTGCATATTAGGTACGCGTACTGTGTTATATCCAGACGTTGGTAGTAGTTCTAAAATTCTCATTTAATCATTGAAACATCCTTAGAAGACAACAATGATAATTGATAGGCACCTAATATTGTATGTATTTTTATCATTTTGTAGGTGTTTATGGTATCTTGTTGCACTAATTGCTTATATTTTGCCAATTCATGTATTTTGTATCACTTGTTCGTTTGCGAGTAAAATCTATGGTAATTGTCCCTGATTTCTTGTTTTGTAATGCTAGGGGATGAAACAATGGAGTAAACATGGGATCTACATAAAGTGGAGCTGGAGATGTTATGCCTTGTATAACGAGATGTCAAGTCGGCTTTGAACAGATACGCGTAATGGAGAAGGCTATCAAGGTGTGGGAAGATTGATGAGGTGAATGGAGCTAGTAGTGAACAATTTCTGATCTTTAAAAAAATTTATGGGACGAAATTCAAAACTCAAATACATGGAAATGAACTCAAGCCCAAGGTCCTTTCTTGCATACCAAAATGAGGTATTCATGCTTTACACCAAAGTACATCACCATCTTTCTCAACCCGATCTAACACACGAGAAACAAGTTTCTTTCTCTGTGTTCTTCTTCCCCAAAATATCAATTACCCATCTTTTCTTTGTCCCCCATCTCTACCGGCAGGTCAAATATCTCTCAGACTCTCAATCCCATCCCCTCAACTGAAAACACTTTCCCAATTTCCTAACAATTGCCGGCAACAGACTCTCGAACCCTATTCCTATTTTACCCTATTTTTATATTTCTAAACCTATTCCTCCATCCATTATCAATCAGTTGTACTACACATCGCATTAACCTAGCAAATAGGTAGGGTAGCTTGCACAGAGCACAACAGAAAGGAAAAGATGTTGATTGGCTCTCTCTACAACACCAACAGTGGCAGCATAAAAATGACGAATACATGGCGGTTGTGGTGAACAAGCAACTGGAGATTAGGTCTGAACTCAAACAGCAACAACATCAGCAATTCAGTGAAGATAATGTCGTGGCTATGCAGGATAAAAGTACTGTTTTCAGTGGTGAGTTTGAATGACATGAAAACCCTAAATTTTATATTGTAATTGTTGTCAAGAGGGACTGGTAAAAGAGGGGGAAAACTGTATAAATAGGAGTGATTGTTGTGTAATGGGGGTATGAAGGGGAGTGAGGAGAAAGAGTAGAAAATTAGTTTCCATTTTTATCTTTTGCTTTTGTTGTTGAGTGACTTAGTAGAACTCAATTGATAAAAGAAGAACTTGCATCAATGAGTTTATCAATATCAAAACTTCATATATTTCAACTGTTTCTATCAAAGCCATGTTCTAAATCTGCAGCTATGGTTGAGATGAAGGTCTTAATCTAGTTAGATTATTTTGGATGATTTTGTTGTTCAAATTGAAATCTATTGCATATGGAATGGTTCAGTATTTGTGTGCCATCATATAAATTTCACTTCGAATATCTTGCATCTGTAGTCGTTAGAACATTTATATATTGTTACTCCAACTCGTGCTTCATTTGATATGGTTGGTCTGTGATTAGTTGTGCTATAAAAAGACATCAAATTCTAGGGATTAATTCTTTAGTTGATAATAAAAATTCTACTTAAGAATCTTTACAATATAGGAATAACGGGAGACTCGTATCTTTATGGCCGATTCAAGGGACAACATTGTTAGCTAAATTATATAGCCTAGGTTAAGTACTAGATTCAACTGCCCTAGTACTTCTTGTTTGTGTGTTTAAATCCTCTATTTCATTTGCTTTCTGCATTTTAGTTTGCACTTCATATCAACTGTTTCGTCGTATCGACAACAACCTCTTAATCTGTATTAGTATTGGTTAGACAGTAGAATCAACTCAGCATTGCCCTAGTCTCTATGGGATTGACCTGTATTTTCCCTGTCTATTATAGATGTTGTGCACTTGCAGTATAATTGGAGGTATCTTTCCCGACCTACCAATTTCTATACCTGATTTCAGATAGCAAATGGGTTAGTCGTATTCAGGTTGTGCCGAAAAAGTCAGGTATTACTGTAGTTCAAAATGATAAAGATGAGTTAGTTCCTACTCGAGTAACCACAGGGTGGCGAGTTTGCATTGATTATAGGAAGTTGAATGCAGTTACAAGAAAAGATCACTTCCCTCTCCCTTTCATAGATCAAATGTTAGAAAAGTTATCTGGACATAGTAATTACTGTTTTTTAGACGACTATTCTGGTTACAACCAGATTCACATAGCACCTGAAGATCGGAAAAGACTACTTTTACATGTCCTTATGGTAGATTTTCTTAACGTCGCAGGCCTTTTGGGTTGTCTAATGCACCCTCTACGTTTCAACGTTGTATAATGAGCATTTTTTCTGACATAGTTGATAAGTTTCTTGAGATATTTATGGATGATTTTTCTGTGTTTGGCTCTTCTTTTGATGGATGTTTGCATCTTCTTGCACTTGTCTTGATCAGATATAAAGAAAAGAACTTAATTCTGAACCGGGAAAAATGCCATTTCATGGTTCTGTCAGGCATAGTTTTAGGACATATCATCTCTGAAAAAGTCATAGAAGTAGATAGAACAAAAGTCGACCTAATCCAAAACCTTCAACAACCTCGCTCCATGAGGGAGGTTAGATATTTTTTAGGCCATGCTGGGTTCTATCGTAGATTCATTAAAGAATTCAGTAAAATATCTAGACCACTTTGTAATCTACTTGGTAAAGATGTTGCTTTTGAATTTGATGATGCTTGTGTGCGTGCATGGGAAGAACTCAAAACTCTTCTAACTTCATCCCCTATAGTCCGACCACCTGACTGGAAATTGCCATTTGAAATCGTGTGTGACGCGTCTGATTTTGCTGTTGGTGTTGTTTTAGGACAGCGTGTCGATAGACTTCCGTATATTACTATGCTAGCAAGACTCTTAATGATGCTCAACTTAATTACTCAACTACTGAGAAGGAATTGCTTGATGTTGTTTTTGCATTGGACAAGTTTAGGTCATACTTGATAGGGTCTAAGGTAATAATATACACTGATCATGCTACTCTGAAATTCCTTCTTTCTAAGAAGGATGCTAAAGCCCGTCTTATTCAATGGATACGATTATTGCAGGAATTCGATCTCGAAATTCGAGATAAGAAAGGTTCGGAAAATGTTGTTGCTGATCATTTGTCGAGATTAAATGTTGAGTCTTTTGATGATTCCTTGCTTATTAGAGAGTTTTTTCCTGATGAACAGTTGATGCTTGTATCTGAGTTTCCTTGGTTTGCTGACATTGTGAACTATCTTGCCACGGGAAGAATGCCTTTGCATTGGTCTATACAAGACCGTTCTAAGTTCTTGTCTGAAGTAAAATACTTCTTTTGGGATGACCCATACCTGTTTAAGTACTGCCCGGAACAAATCATTAGGAGATGTGTCCCCAACAGTGAACAAAAATATGTGATATATTTTTGTCATGACCAAGCAAATGGAGGCCATTTCAGTGCCAAGAAAACTGCTGCAAAAGTCTTGCAGAGTGGGTTTTATTAGTCATCGTTGTTCAAAGACTGTCATGTTTATTGTATTGCTTGTGAACGTTTTCAGAAACTATGAAGTATTTCGAAGAGAAATATGATGCCATTGAAACCTATCTTGATTGTTGAACTGTTTGATGTGTGGGGATCGATTTCATGGGTCTGTTTCCTAGTTTTAAGGTAAGCTATACATCCTTGTTGCCGTTGATTATGTTTCTAAGTGGGTAAAAGCGATTGCGACCAAAATAAATGACCACAAGGTACTCAACGGAAACTTCATCTCAATGAATTGGAAGAGATGAGAAATGATGCTTACGATAGTGCTAAGCTGTACAAAGATAGAATGAAAGTGTTCCATGACAAACGCATCTTGCGCAAGTCATTCACGGCTGGCCAGAAAGTTCTATTGTACAACTCTCGCTTGCATCTTTTTCCAAGTAAATTGCTTTCTAGATGGACAGGCCCGTTTTGTTGGTGCGCACAATATTCCCTCATGGAGCTGTAGAACTCGAAGATGTAGCAACGAAGAACGTTTTCAAAGTCAATGGCCAGAGACTAAAGCCATTCCTTGAACCAATTCCACCTAAAATTGAAACAACTGATCTGGAAGACCCTGTCTATCTAGATTGAACTGGCTCACCCCTTGTACACACCAGGTTTAGAATTCCATTTTCTGTCATTTGCTTTCTTTTGGTTTACTAGTTTTTGTTGTATATAATCTCTGTTTTTTGTGATATCTACCTTGCTGCTCAACTATCTGGTTTGGAAATACTTTTTGGATCTGGTACTCTCTAACCTCTTCTTTATCTTCATGAACTTCATGGCATGTTATAACTTAGTGAATCCTTAGAAACATTGAGGACACTGTTTAACATAGGTTCGGGGGTGGGAGTAGATATCACATGAACTTTGTAGTGATTTGGTACGCTTGAATCTTGTGAATAGATAACATCTTAGAAGAAAAAAATGAAAAATGGAGCTCATTTACCTTGAATTGTGATACCTGTGCATGTATGATATCTTAGGGTTCTTAGTCTAGATGATGAGGCACCCCTGATTCTAGCACAATTCACATGTGATGTAGAAAATTTGCACATGCACGATCTACCAAGCGTGTATAGCGTCGGTGTTTTATAGGTTAAGTAGGCTTCCAATCATCTAGAATACTGAATGAGCCTTGACTAGCTTGTTCTTTGGTTGGCTGGGATAGAAGGTGGAGGATACGTTAAGAAAAGCAACCATTGAATTTTACCGGGTGCATCGAAAAGGGCTGCCTCTTGATAAAAGTGTCATGTAATATATGTTTTATGTTCTTGTGTAAATTTGTTGTGTCAGTTTGTATCTTTCATTATTCCAAAATCGGTTGGAAAAAAAATGAAAAGAAAGAGAAAGAAAGAAGAAGTATCCATTGTTTGTTATGTTCTGTTTCCGTAAAAAAAAAGGTTAAAGTTCCTTTCTTGCCTCAAATTCAGAGAGTAGTCAATGTAAATATGCAGTCAATGTTCCTTTTTGTTATATGTTGTAAATAATGTTGTAATAAGCAAGGAGGGTGTAGCCATTGATGTACAACGCAGGTAAACTGAAATATCACCAACTTTGAAGGTGAACATTCACAATTCTCGTAAATCCGGACAGCGCGCTAGCTTGACTTTCAATTCAGTTCTTAGCCTAAAAAACTATCTCTTAGTAATTGGAAGTCAGAACTTCCTACAATAAATCATTCTTTATGCATGTCTAAGGCAGATACACTTTACACTCTTATCACATGTCCTTAGTTGTTTCCGTGTTATAATTGTGCCTTTGAAAGCTAGATTGACATATCCATTTGATGTGAGCTAAAACTGAATGCAGGTATTACTTTCATGAAATCTGAGCTTATATTTTTTCCTAGAACTTTGTGGGTATGTTCTAAGCAAACCCTCACGAGACTTCAATTCCTCTACTAGGGACACTTAGTGGTTTAAAAGGCTTACTGCATTCGCTAAATGCAATCGAGAGACCAGCGACAGTGGTGTAGGTAGGACTTTTCTTTTAGTTTTTATTTTACTCGTGGACGAGCAAAATTCAGGTTTGGGGGTATTTGATAGGCACTTAATATTGTATGTATTCTTATCATTTTGTAGGTGTTTATGGTATCTTGTTTCACTAATTGCTTATATTTGTGCGAATTCATGTATTTTGTATCACTTGTTCGTTTGCGAGTAAAATCTATGGTAATTGTCCCTAATTTCTTGTTTTGTAATGCTAGGGGATGAAACAATGGAGTAAACATGGGATCTGCACAAAGTGGAGATGGAGCTGCTATGCCTTGTCGAGCAAGATGTCAAGTCGGCTTTAAAAGCGTAATGGAGAAGGCAGTCGGGGTGTGGGAAGATTGATGAGGTGAATGGAGCTAGTAGTGAACAATTTCTGATCTTGAAAGAATTTTATGGGCCGAAATTCAAAACTCAAATACATGGAAATGAACTCAAGCCCAAGGTCTTTTTTTGCATACCGAAAGGAGGTATTCATGCTTTACACCAAAGTACATCACCATTTATTAGGGTTCTGAACTAAATAAACCTAAGAACACAAGCTTTGATCCTTTGAGTTGGAGATCAACCACCAAGTTAAAAAGAAAAAAATAAAAAAAATAAACTTAAGTTGTTTTTGATTGATTGATAATCGTTCGTAAACAAGCTAGCATATATTTATATCTAACCAAGTTGCAGCAATTAAGGCAACTGCATGACTTGTTAACCAAACTAAATGAATTAAAGGAAACTGTCTATTGTAGGAAATAAATAACTAAACTAGGAAATACTAATTAAGGAAATAGAGAAGATGTAGTGTTGGTGCTGCAACATCCCATCCCGCCTGAAACATGACTTGTCCTCAAGTCTGGAAATCTCTCAAGAAACACATCTGCATCTTCCCAAGTGGCTTCATCATTAGAGCGATCCTTCCACTTAACGAGCCATCTAGTTCCAACAATATCACCTTTTTTGAACATCTTACGATCCAATATCTTCTCAGGTTCCCATTTCTCATAGTCCACAGTAGTGGGAAGAACAGTATTGACAACAGTTGAAGAGCCAAGTTTCAATTTTAACTGAGAAACATGGAATACTGGATGTATGAAACTTGTTGCTGGTAAATCTAATCTATATTCCACCGGACCAATTTTCTCAACAATACGAAATGGTCCATAGAATTTTGGGGATAGTTTAGAAAAAGACTTATCTCGAACTGTTTTTTGACGATATGGTTGAAGACGAAGTAAAACCCAATCATTGACAGCAAAATATCGTTCATTTATATGACTATCAGCATAAGTTTTCATCCTAGCTTGAGCATCATGTAAATTAGAGTGAAGAATTCTCAGAATATGATCTCTAGCTCTTAATAACTCATTCACAGCATGCACAAGAGTTGTTCCAGGGAGATAAGTTGAAATTGTTGGTGGAGCTCGACAATACAAAGCTTGATAAGGAGTCATCTTAATAGCTGAATGATAACTGGTGTTATACCACCATTCAGCCCATGGAAGCCATTTGAACCAATCTGTTTGCCTGATTCCAGTAAAGCAACGTAAATAGCATTCTAAATTTCTGTTTGTTACTTCAGTTTGACCATATGTTTGAGGATGATATGCTAAACTTCGACAAAGTTGAGTATCTTGTTGAGAAAACAATGCTTCCCAAAATTGACTCATGAAGATAGGATCTCGATCACTAGTTATTGTTTTAGGAATTCCATGAAGACGAACAATTTCTCGAATAAATACATCAGCAATGGTAGAAGCAGAATAAGAGTGTGATAATGCTATGAAGTGAGCATACTTAGATAGACGATCCACAACCACCAGTATAGAGTTCTTCCTGTTAGATAATGGAAAACCATCAATAAAGTCCATTGAAATATCAATCCATACATCAGTAGGGATAGATAATGGTTGAAGTAATCCAAGAGGAGTTGAAGCTTCATATTTATTGCATTGGAGGACATCACAATGTTGTATAAATAACTTGACTGAAGTTTTCATACCCTTCCAATAGAAGTTTTGCTGGAGACGTTTATAGGTTCTCAAATAACCATAATGTCCACCTAATGGAGTTGAATGGAACTCATAAAGTAGTTTGTTGCACCACTCATAATTAGATACCACAACAATACGACCTTTAAATCGTAAAATTCCATCAACATAAGAGTAATTATACTTGTATCTTGAGTCTTGGCACAAATTTTGAATAAGAGTGCCTAAGACAACATCTGCATGGCATTCTTGGACAATTTCATTGATTCCAGAAAAAATGGGAGTAGTGATGGCCAAAACTTGAGGATTAGCCAGTCTTGATAAAACATCTGCAACTCTATTTGCAGTTCCACACTTATATATGATCTCATAATCATAACCCAACAATTTGGAAAACCATTTTTGTTGTTCCAAAGAAGACAATCTTTGCTCAAGAAAGTATTTAAGACTTCTGTGATTTGTGTAGATTTTAAAGTGTCTTCCAAGCAAATAAGGTCTCCATTTGTTTACTGCAGAGACAATAGCAAGCATTTTCTTATCATATACAGATAGATTCAAATTCTTACCAGATAGTAGTTTGCTGAAATATGCAACATGTTTGTTAGACTGCATTAAAACTGCACCCAATCCATTACCAGAAGCATCACATTCTAAAGAAAACTCTTTTGTAAAATCTGGTAGCGCCAAAACTGGAGTGCTTGTTAAGGCATATTTGAGTTGATTAAATGCATTCGTAGCTTGCTCAGACCATTTGAAAGCATCTTGTTTTAATAACTTAGTTAATGGAACACATATTTTTCCATAATCTTTCACAAGTTTTTGATAATAACCTGCCAAACCCAAGAAGCCTCTAAGGTCTTTAATTGTAGAAGGAATTGGCCAATTCTTAATAGTTGAAATATTATCTTCTTCCACAGCAACACCTTCAGCTGAGACAGTATGGCCAAGATAACCAATGGCTGACTTTGCAAAATCACACTTAGATTTCTTCAAAAATAACTTGTGTGTTAGTAGTAACTCAAATACAATCTTCAGATGCTTAAGATGTTCAGACAAAGATTTACTGTAAATCAATATGTCATCGAAAAACACCAAAATGAATTTTCGAAGATAAGGTCGAAACACATCATTCATCAAACTCTGAAATGTTGCAGGTGCATTAGATAATACAAAAAGCATTACTAAGAATTCATAGTGACCATCATGCATTCTAAAAGTTGTCTTATGAATATCTGCATCAAACAATATGATTTGATGAAAGCCAAATCGCATATCTACCTTTCAAAAAATTATAGCTCCATTCAGTTCATCAATCAATTCATCCACTACTGGAATTGGAAATCTATCCTTCACAGTAACTTTGTTAAGTGCTCGATATTCAACACACATACGCCAACTATTATCTTTCTTTCGAACCAATAACACGGGAGAAGAATAAGGGCTAGAGCTTTGACGAATGAACCCTGCTTGCTTAAGTTCGGGCACAATTTTCTCAATTTCAGCTTTTTGAAAGTGTGTATATCTATACGTTCTAACATTAACTGGTGCAGTGTTAGGAAGTAAAGATATGCGATGATCATGAACTCTAGAAGGAGGTAAGGATGATGGAGGCTCAAAAATATCTGAATCGTGCAAAAGTAATTCTGAAAATTCAGTGAATATCATACCAAAAGGTGTTGTTGATAAATTAGGAGTGAGCTGAAGTAGAAAACCATTGTGTGCACAATCCAAAAATCGTTGCAGTGGAGAACTGTCCACGAGCATGATTGAAGCAGAAAAATTCCCAACCAATAAATAGTCATTATTATGCAACTGGAATTTCATATGAAGTTTCCTAAAGTCCCATGTGATTTCTCCAAAGGTTTGCAGCCACTGAACACCAAGAACTGCATTACACCCACTAATATTCAAGAGAAAGAAATCAGTAGTTGACTGATAATCTTGTAACTGAAGTGGTATATCAAAACAAGAGCCTTGAGTTTCCAAGAATCCACCATTACCTACCATAAAATTCAAAGCAGTGCCACTAGGTTTAGTAGAAAAACCATATTCTGTAGCAATATCTGGGTGTAAGAAATTGTGAGTAGATCCTGAATCAATGAGAACTGTACGAGGTTCTCCTTTGATATAACATGTGAGTCTCATAGTTTTAGGGAAAGAAGAACCCATTAAAGAATGGAGAGAAATTTCTGATTCTTTATTAACGTCAGCTGCGTCGATGGTAGTATCATCCATAACTTCTTCTTCATAGCAATCATTGGAGTTGTCATCATTGTTTGGAGCCATATACGGAATTAATAAACGAGATTTAGCACAAAAGTGACCAGGAACATACAGTTGATCATAATTAAGACATAGTCCTTTATCACGTTTCTCCCTTTGTTCTTCAAGAGATAATCGTTTAGCTCCTGGAGGAATTACACTTTTCCTAAATTGCTGAGCATTAAGTGCTTGTCAGAAAGGATTAGGTCGAGCTATTTTGTAAGAGGAAGAAGTTTGAAGTAGCACATCCTCCTGTTTAAGAGCTTTATTGAAGGCTACAGATAAGGTTTAAGGTTCCAGTACTTCGACCATAGATCTTATCTCAGTATTCAATGAATTAATAAAGAGATCAACAATATAATCCTCAGGAAAATCCGTAACAAAATTCGAAATTTGTTCAAACTCTGTAATATGGTCACGAACTGATCCCTTCTGAGATATTGAAGATAATGCCATACGAGGATTTGTAAACTTTCTGTCAGCAAAACGATCACAGATACGGGAACAAAAGTGCAGCCATGAAGGATCTGTTAACTTACCTTGAATCCATCTATACCAGGCGTTGGTTTCACCATTAAAGTGAGCAGTGGCTAAAGGTATTTTGAGAGCTTTTGCTATGTTATGCAGACGAAAGTATTGATCTGACTGAAAAATCCACCCTGCTGGATCTGTACCAGCAAAAGTTGGAAATTTCAAATTGATAGAAGCTGCCCGAACACCAGAATTGTTATCAGAAAGAGAACCACTATTTAGACCAGTAGTTCCAATGTTTCCATTAGTGTTGGTATTGAAACCAGGAAGAGTAGTATTGAGAGGAAAACGGGCCAGAAGAAGTTTTGTCATACTTCTATCGATAGTATCACCAAGGGAAGCTATGTCATGCTTATTTTCTTGCATCATAGTAGCCATTGCTCTCCTGTTGTCGTCCATTAGCGCAACCATATTTTTGGTGTTTGAAGTCTCTAATCTAGTAAACAAAGTATCTAAAGAGCCTTCTAAATCATCATGACTTTCTGCCATTGCATGCATGAAATCGTCAACTGATTTGGTGAGAGCTTCCTGACTTGTTTTAAAACTTTGAACCTCCTCAGTAATCGTCATTAGAAAAAAAATTGGGTGAAAATCGAAGCTGCTCTGAGATACCAGATATTAGGGTTCTGAACTAAATAAACCTAAGAACACAAGTTTTGATCCTTTGAGTTGGAGATCAACCACCAAGTTAAAAAGAAAGAAGAAAATAAAGCTGTTTTTGATTGATTGATACTCGTTCGTAAACAAGCTAGCGCATATTTATATCTAACCAAGTTGCAGCAATTAAGGAAACTGCATGACTTGTTAACCAAACTATATGAATTAAAGGCAACTGTCTATTGTAGGAAATAAATAACTAAACTAGGAAATACTAATCAAGGAAATAGAGAAGATGTAGTGTTGGTTCTGCAACACCATCTTTCTCAACCCGATCTAACACACGAGAAACAAGTTTCTTTCTCTGTGTTCTTCTTCCCCAAAATATCAATTTTACCCATCTTTTCTTTGTCCCCCATCTCTACCGGCAGGTCAAATCTCTCTCAGACTCTCAATCCCATCCCATCAATTGAAAACACTTTCCCAATTTCCTAATAATTGTCGGCAACAGACTCTCGAACCATATACCTGTTTTACCCTATTTTTCTCTTTCTAAACCTATTCCTCCATCCATTGTCAATCAGTTGTACTACACTTCACATTAACCTAGAAAATAGGTAGGGTGGCTTTCACAGAGCATAATAGAAAGGAAAAGATGTTGATTGACTCTCTCTACAACACCAACAGTGGCAGCAGAAAAATGACGAGAATAGGGTGGCTGTGGTGAACAAGCAACTGGCGATTAGGTATGAATTTAAACAGCGACAACATTAGCAATTCAGTGAAGATAATGTCGTGGCTATGCAGGATAAAATTAGTGTTCTCAGTGGTGAGTTTCAATTACATGAAAACCTTAAATTTTATATTGTAACTGTTGACAAGAGGGACTGGTAAAGGAGGGGGAAAACTGTATAAATAGGGGTGATTGTTGTGTAATGGGGGTATGCAGGGGAGTGAGGAGAAAGAGTAGAAAATCAGTTCCCATTTCTATCTTTTTCTTTTTGAAAAGACGAGGGTACCCAAATATACCTCAATCTAAAAAATTTCCACCTATAAGTCATTTCTCCGAAAGTGATTGTCTATGGACTGAGTCGAGACAATACAACAAATTGGTTCACACTTCGTATGATTGTTTATGGATACGAGATCGAGACAATACAACAATGAAGTATGTTTACTTGATAAAAGGTTCGGACTTAACCAAACACAATATGATTTCTTATCAAGTAAATAGGAATTAACGTTTTTGTAATTTACTTTAAATTATAATAACAACAATTATAATTACAGAAAATAAAAGTAAATGACACATCAAGATTTTGTTAACGAGGAAACCGCAAATGTAGAAAAAATCCCGGGACCTTGTCCAGAATTGAATACTCTCAGGATTAAGCCGCTATACAAAATCAAACCAACTTCGTATAGTTGAGACCAAGCAACTAAGCCTATAGTTCACCTAGTTCCGTCTGTATTCCCACGCCTCCGACCTGTAATAAGTCACGTACTTGGAACAATTCCTTTGGTTCGTATTCCAAATAGTAAAGGAACAACAAATCTGTTTGGTATCAACTCTTTTCAACCAAGTGATATGAGTTCGACAAAGTCTCTTCTGTTTATCTCAATAAACTCCTTCGTGAGGTTCTTAGATATATCTTATTATCAACTACCGAAGTAATTGTTAAGATTTTGCAATCAATACTTTTAATCACAAAGAATTTTATTGATGCCGATCTACACAACTAATCAATCTAATCTAACACAAGGATAAAACGATTATAGTTGGATCTACTTTTACCGAAACAAGTATTGTGCACACCAAAGATTATGAATCCCAAATCAGAAATCTTCAAAGTCTTATTTGTATTCAAATCTTCTTAGATCTTCAATAAACACCTGCACACAATCAACTTGAATCTCTTGTGATCAATCACGCACAGAGCGGAGTCTGTTAACAATGGATTATCACAAGACGTCTTTATATCTACAAACAGTCTAATGTCCCCGTCGAAACTTCGATCTAGTTTGAGTGAATCTTGTAGCAGAAGAGAAGATTCCCAGGCATAAACAAACTAGGTACAATCAAAGTTCAACCACCGTTAGTCAATCAAATCAATCGAAAACAAAAGATAAACCGCAATTATCTAGTTTCCCACCAACGGTACTAATAGAGCTTCTTAATCCCAAAGAAGACTTTAAACTGAGAGGCCGTAAGAGATTTCGCCTAATTAGGTTACTCTCCTCTCTGAATAGGCGGCTTCACCAGTAGCAGCATAACTGAGATAGTTCTTGTTGTACGAGGATTAGTTTGCTCGAAATGCAAGCTTTCATATTTATAGACCAAGGAAGTTTGGACACTAAGGAATTTCCAAAACAAAAAATATTCTCAAGATATGCAATATATTCTAGATTCGGTTTCCATAATTCCTGGAAATGCTTTGTCCAAAATATTGACCGAAAATCTCTTGGAAAATCTCCAACTAGTAAATGCACATTACTACTTTTCATTTTCCTAAAATAAAATTAAAAACCTTAAATAAAAGATTATCAATTTATTTTATTCGATCTGGGTATTTTTCCTTTAGTTATTAAGGAATAACTTTGAACAATTAAAGATTAGCGTTACTGCACATGTTCAAAGTATGTCGACATCCTTACTTTGTAAGTCCTCTTTCATACTTACAATCTTGAAACTGATTTTCCACACTTCCAAACAAGTTTATAATTGGTTCATCTGACTTTCAAGAACTATGTGATTGATCAAGAACACTCAATCACAAATCATGGGTTTAACGGTTCTACCAAAACAAGTTTCGGTTCTACCTCCATGTGAGTACTAGGATCGGTTCCCCACATATATATGGTATCTAACTTGTATTTGCTGCACATGTCCATAGGATCGGTTCCCCTTTCTGCTAAAAACTTGTTGCACCTCATACAAGGATCGATTCCCATTTGTGATAGGTTGCACCTCTTACTAGGATCGGTTCCCCTTTACCCAGAGTCGGTCATACCAATAACACAAAATCGATCATACCATCTCAGGTGATTACCTAAGATCAGTTTCACTAATAAAAGTCATACCAATATAAAACTCATGCCTTGTTAATAGTTTTACCAAGATACATAAACCAGTTATGAACGGTTATACTAAACACACATATTTGGTAGTCCAAAGATTTGCAACGAATAACAATACCAATAAGCCTAGCGACTTCCCTTTCGATTCATAAAACAAGTTTATGAATTGTACTTCCTTTAAACGAATGTAAACATTGTTTCCTAGGACGAAATCTTCACCCATACACATACATAATCACAATAGCATTCATACGATTATGTCGATGTCTTATATAGGAAGTTCAAAGATAGACATTATACTTCGTACTGTAATTCCTTAATATTATGTCTAACTAGAGTATAATCATTCACAGCTTCGCAGTTATCTTTCCGATATGCACGACTTGAAAGATACGTTAGGAATGAAACAGTTCAATTCAAATATTACTAACCTCAAGAGGAAGGATGATGTCGTCGTTGTAGCTCTTTACTTCTTCACATTTTTCAAGTCTTCACGTAATACTTGTAAGTCTCATATCCTAGTAACTTTCTAGCTAACATATATGGAGTTGACTCTAGTAAATAATCAAGCGACTCTTTAAATGAGTTTTGGTTCACTAAAATATGACAACCAAACTTGACGTACCAACGCTTGGTGGGTTCAACCAAGCTATGTTCTAACACATAGTATTTCCATGCTGGTAGATAAACATTGGATGATCACACGAGGATCTAAAGAACTCAAAATCACATAAAGGGATACGGAACCTCTCAGACCAGGATCTTGAGGCTTTCTTAAGGCCATATAAACTTCTTTTTAGTTTACATACATGATCTGGTCTTTCTGTATCTATGAATCCTCGTGGATGGTGCATGTGCACATCTTCATTCACAAAGCCATAAAAATGCATTGCTTACATCTAACTGCCTAATTGACCTATCTCTATAAATTTCAATAGTCAAAACTACCCCTATTGTAGTTGACTTGAATACATGACAGAATGTCTCACTGAAGTCTATGCCATCTACCTGATTATAACCTTTGGCAACAAGTCTTGCCTTGTACATGTCTACAGTTCCTTCATTCTTCGATTTAACTTTATATACCCATTTAATGCCCAATACATCGTAGCTTGGATCATTTGGCACATAAAACCATGTATCATTATCCTTTAATGCTTTGTACTCATTTTTCATTGCCGCTTGACACTTTGGATCCTTGTTAGTTTTCTTAAAAGGTTTTGGTTCCAGAATCGAAACTGTATTATGCAAAATGTAAAGGATATTTGACCATGTAGTAAGATACAAAATCTGAAGGAAGTTGTTTGGCTCTAGAAATTCCACTCTTAGACCTTGTACCAATAGAAGTATGAAAAGTAGATTGATCACAATTTGAAGAATCACCTGTGATAGAAGTATGAGAAATATCTGTTGGAGCATCTGATAAAATGACTTGAATATTTTCAATATTATCATTAGATGATCGATGCGGATGTACCTGAATTATCAATATTTTCTCTAAAAAGAAAATTATCCTCATCAAAATTTTCATACACAAACATATAAGCTTTTCTGGTTGAGAGATCATAACACTTGTAGACATTATGAACGGGACTATAACCTAGAAAAACACATTTTGACGACTTTACACTAAGCTTATTATTTCTATAAGCTTTTAGATTGGGATGGCAACAACAAACATATACTTTAAGAAATGAATAGTCCATCAAGGTACTGAACAAAATTTCATAAGAAGATTTGAAGTGTAATACCTTGGATGACAATCTGTTAATGATGTATGTTGCTGAAAAGAATGAATCATACCAAAAATTCTTAGGCAGGAAGGCTAGAAAACTCAGAGTATTGCCCTTTTCTGTTATATATATGTGCTTGCGCTCAAACATGCCATTAATGGGGACAGGAAACTCTATAAACAATCCCACACTCATCGATGAAAGATTTGAACTAACCTTTCACTATCTCCAAAGCATTATCACAATGAAAGAATTTATTTGAAGCAGATAACATATTCTCTGAAGTAGTTTTAGAATATTGAAAACAAGAAAGACTGTCAGACCTACTCTTCATAGGATAAATTCAGTGATATCTTGAGAAGTTATCAATGAATAAAATGTAGTATTTGAAGCCAAGTGTATATATAACATGTGTTGGGCCCAAAATTTCACAGTGAACCACATGAAGAGGTGTAGTAGTGATTCTCTTAGAATCAGTAATGGCAGTATATGATTTTACCAAGAACATAAACAAGTCATGAGCAGTTATACTAATCACACATATTGGTAGTTCAAAATATATGCAATGAATAACAATACCAATAATGCCTGGCGATTTCTCTTTCGATTCACAAAACAAGTTCATGAAATTACTTCCTTAAAACAAATGTAAAACATTGTTTCGTAGGATGAAATCTTCACCTTATACCCATACATAATCACAATAGCATTCAAACGATTATGTCGATGTCTTATCTACAAAGTTTAATGGTTAAGCAATAAACCTCGTATTGTATTCCTCAATACTATGTCTAACTAGAGTATAATCATTCATGATTCGCAGTTTTGTTTTCAATATGCACGACTTGAAAGATATGTTAGGGAATGAAACAGTTCAAGTTAAATATCACTAACCTCAAGTGGAAGGATGACGTTGTCGTTGTAGCTCCTTACTTCTTCACTTCTTCAAGTCTTCGCAATACTTGTAATGTCTCATATCCTAATAATTTCAAGCTAACATATACGAAGTTGACTCTAGTACATAATCTAGCGACTCTTAAATGAGTTTTGGCTCACTAAAATATGACAACCAAACTTGACATACCAATGCTTGGTGGGTTCAACCGAGCTATGCTCTAACATTTTTGTTGTTGAGTGACTTAGTAGAACTCAATTGAGTTCTATTTCTATCAAATCCATGTTCAATGAGTTTATCAACTATTTCTATCAAAGCCATGTTCTAAATCTACATCTAGGATTGAGATGAAGGCCTTAATCTAGTTGGATTATTTTGGATGATTTTGTTGTTCAAATTGAAATCTATTGCATATGTAATGGTTTAGTATTTGTGTGCTAGCATATAACTTTCACTTCGAATGTCTTGCATCCGTAGTCGTTAGAACATTTATATGTTGTTACTCCAACTCGTGCTTCATTTGATATGGTTGGTCTATGATTAGTTGTGCTATAGAAAAGACATCTAATTATAGGGATTAATACTTTAGTTGATAATAAACCTTCTACTTAAGAATCTTTATGTGGATGGGGAAAACCGGTTTGCTGGATTTTTAAGAAAGTGGAGAATCGAGCGTGCGGACAAGACTCCTCGACCGAGCAAACTGCTGAACCTCACACAGATGCACTTCAAAGGAAGTGCTTAGATTCGAGAGATCAATTTGTAGGACTCCGGCCTAAACCAAGTCAATGGTCGTTCCAGAGTCAATTCGGTCACAAAGAGGGAGATGGGTTGATCTTTAGGAGGGAAGCTGAGAATTGTGTGGGATCAGTGATGATCAAGAATTGTGGATGTGTTGAAGGTTTATGCAAAATTGATGAACTGTTGATTTCGAATAAGTTCTGGTCGATTGATGGAATTTCTGAGAGTGATTGCTCGAAAAACTTGTCCTTGTTCAGTCATTGATCCAGAGACTTATTTATATTGTCAGAATAGAAAACACATTGATCCAGTAAGTGTGGCGGTTTCATGAGTGAAAGAGTGGGAAAGTGGAAGATCGTGGTGAAACCAGTTCCAGGTCGTGCGGAGAATTGGTTGGTCATATTGTCGTTACAAGAGACCATGAACGCAGCTACTTCTTGACAATACAATTAGGAAACATATTGCGTGTCATAGATGATATTCATATAGGGCCAGAAGTATTGTCACTCGAGATGTACTCTTTGATTGGGAGTACAACTTAGAGAGGTCTGAAGAACTTGGTTTTAACTTGAAGTGGCTTCGTCAAAAAATCGACACCATCAAGGATGTAGTAGTGAAGAACATACCCTTTACCAGTGATGTCGTGGTGGAGAAAATGGTCAGGATTGCCGAGTTGACTGAAAACCTGGAGTTGGATAAAGCAGCCTTGCAAGTCTTGGAGAATGCTGAGAAGTAGAAATCTTATTTTAACGGCTTCCTTTAGTTTTCCTTCCCATAGTCTCTTGAACCTTGAACTTCTGAGAGATGTGAGGTTTTATTTTGGTTTTGGATTTTGATTGGTTTTGAGTTAGTGAGTTATTGAGGATTTTCTTTTTGGAATTGATTGAGATCTTCTCAAAATAAAGAACTTTGATAAATTGCTGAATTCAAATAGCAAGAATTGCAAACTCCCAGAGAAATTGAAAATACATGTGAAAGAAAATCCTAAAATTAAAACGTTAGGTGCTTTGAGAACTCTTGTCTTGAACCCAAAACGCCTTGGGACGCTGAACACTTCATGCGTCAAAAGCCTTTAACCAATTTTCGTGAATTACTGGTACACTTGTTTTGCCCCTTATATCAGCCAATTTGTATTATCCTCCTACTACTGACTTAGCAATCATAAAAGGTCCTTCCCAGTTAGAACTTCCTGTAGAATGGAGATCATGCTTAGTTTCCTTGAGGACTAAATCTCCTTCGTGAAATTTGTTAGGTTTGGTTGGTCGTGCCCTGAATATCTTCTGCTGGTTCGGAATTCCTCGTACAGTAGGATTCCATGTTGATGGAGCTTTCCAATTCTGCGGCACATGTGGGTACTCACGCAAGGGAGAGTATTCTGGGTATCGCTTGTTGAACTGAGCCATGTCTTCAGCGATAAACCTTTCAATGAGGTGCTTAGTTTGAAGAGACTTCAACCATTTAGTGTAATACTGCTGAGGCGAGACTATACACTCATAGTATTTGATGATAGCTTGGTCATGAGTAAGATTGAGTCTCCGGACAAAGGTAGCATATTTGAAAGTTGATAATATAGACGCATGGGGGGGAATAAGACTTTCCTGAGTGCGGAATCTTCTGAAGAATTCATGTGCGCTTTCTTCAGGTTTTTGTGTAAGTCCTATCAGGTCTTGGACTTTCTCCAGATGCTTGAATGGTGTAGCATCCTCCATTTCTTCCGAGTCGGAGCTTTCCTCTGAGTTAGAGCTTTCTTCAACAGAGAAGTGTGCAATTGAAGATGTCGGAGTTACCTTTTCAGCATGAATCCATGTCCGTCCAAGGAACATATCATATCCTGGATCTTCTCTGATTATGTGAAACTTAGTTTCTGACCATGTTGAATCAATTTTCACTTTGGGAATGATATAACCGTAAGCATCCTGGAGATTCCTTCATGATCTCTGACTAAGACAGGGGCGTGTGTCGCTTCTTGCCGAGTGATGCCAGCAGCTCTGAGGGTTTTCAAGGGGATGATGTTAACAGCAGTACCAACATCGACCAATGCCCGCTTGAATTCATTTCCTTTGAGGTGAACTGTGGTGAGGAGTCCCCAGTCGTACATCTCCTTATTTGTTGCTAGAGGTTCAAGGAGTATCTCCTGAATTTCTAATCGCTTCCCGGACACAATGTGGTTCAATGCAGCAAACATATCATTTCTTTGAGATTTCGGTAAGTACAGTAACTCACAGACATGCTCAATTAGGGATTGAACTGCTTCTTTGACCGGATGCTCAGAGAGTGTAAATGTTCTGATTGGGAGATGATTTATGTGCACTCCTCCAGTCCCCAGTTCCCCTGAATCAACCTTTTCTTTGAATATGTGATTCAAAGTTCTGCAATCACTTGTTGGATGACTGACATATCTATGGAAACGCCGGTAGCGTGGATTTTCCATTTGTTTCTCAGTTGGCTCCCTTTTGACAGGAGGTAATTTGATCGCACCGTCTTGAATCCAGACTTCCAATAATTTGATGACTTCTTCAATGGGAAAAGGGAAGTCAGGCGCTTCCTGGTCGTTCTGTTGATGTTGAACTGGTGGTTGTGTGTTTCTAGCCTGGTTATCCTTTCTTGGCGCTTTTGGAGGGTGAGACGAAGGAGCATTTTTATGTTTTTGTGCTTTATCTTTTCTCTTTCTCCCTTCAGCAACATTCATGGAAGCTTCAACGTTGTACTGGTTGTTGATTAAACGCCTGGTGGTGTTGTTTCGAGCATTCGTCTCCTCGACTTTGAAGGTTTTGGTTCTTTCTAGAAAAGCTGGAGCAGTAGTTGCCGATCGCTTGGCCGCTTCATGAAGTTCTGAAAAGGTTTGAAACCGGAGGTTTTCCAGCAAGGATATATAGACCGGAATCATCCCGTTGATGCACAAGTCCACCAGTTTCTTTTCAGTAACATTAGGATCATGACAATCCAAAGCTTGAATTATGAACTTCTTCACGTATTCGTTCGGATTTTCAGTATTCTTCTGAGCCATCCTTCCTAAGTCGGAAGAGTAACTTGCTCAAAAACAAAGAAGTATTTCCTGTAGAAAGCATTAATCATTTCTCCCCGATTAGCTATGCTCCCTGGTGCGATGTTTTTGTACCAAGTATATGCTCGGCCTGTCAGAGATTTCGAGAACTCCTTCAAACGGACAACATGGTTGTGTTCATGTTCTCCTAACGCTTCCAAGAATCGAGAAACATGTTCCCAGGCATTCCCCGTTCCATTTTAGAGCGTGAATGTTGGAGAGGTGTAGCATTTTGGGAGAGGGATACTTTGCGTAGAAGCTGGGTACGGAGGTTGATGACGATGGACAGACTTTATTTTTCCGCGAGTCTCCATGAAACGCTCCAAATCTTCTCGAGTGATGAAACCTGCAGACTCCTTCTCTGGTGGATTTTATGCAGTTTTGCAGGCTTCACCATCATCTACCACATGGATTGGTGAAACTTCAGGGTCAACTTCCTTGGCTTTTCCTTTTTCTGACCCTTCCTTAGTTTTCTTCGACATTTTGCCCGTCAGAGTCTTGAGATGATTGCATAGCTCCTTCTGAGTAGCATCCATATCAGTTTGATTTTTGGCGAGAACCTCCTGGACTTTCATGAGATCGGCGATGGTTGGCGGATTTTCTCTGACTTCCTCAGGATGCCGGCCAAAAAGAGGATGATTTTCGACATTGGTTCGAGGAGGAGTAGTGTCACCACCATTGTTGGAAGCAGGAACGGTTTCTGGAATGCCATCATTGTTATTGTTGCTAGTGCTAGCATCGTTTGCATTTGTAACCAACTCAGACCTAAGACCAGCCATTTTGAAAAAATGTGAGATTGCAACCGAGATATTAATCTCCCATTGTGGTCGCCAATCTGTGGATGGGGAAAAATGGTTGGATAGTTTTTTAGGAAAGTGAAGAATCGAGCGTGCGGACAAGACTCCTAGACCGAGCAAACTGATGAACCTCACATAGATGCACTTCAAAGGGAGTGCTTAGATTCGAGAGATCAATCTGTAGGACTCCGGCCTAAACCAAGTCAATGGCCATTCCAGAGTCAATTCGGTCACAAAGAGGGAGATGGATTGATCTGTAGGAGGGAAGCTGAGAATTGTGTGGGATCAGTGATGATCAAGAATTGTGGATGTGTTGAAGATTTCTGCAAAATTGATGAACTTTTGAGTTCGAATAAGTTCTGGTCGATTGATGGAATTTCTGAGAGTGATTGCTCGAAAAATTGTCGTTGTTCAATCGTGGATCCAGAGACTTATTTATATTATCAGAATAGCGAACACATTGATCCAGTAAGTGTGACGGTTTCATGAGTGAAATAGTGGGAAAGTGGAAGATCGTGGTGAAACCAGTTCCAGGTCGTGCGTAGAATTGGTTAACCCACTACTTTGCTAACTCCTTCAACCGTTGCACGACTTACTCACATTTCTCATCGTGGATGAATCCACGTGCCGTAGGCCGTCAGACCAAAACCCTAATTGATATCCCCCATGTGACGTGATTGATTTCTCACGAATCGTGGAGTCTGCATGACAGACATGTATTTAGTTAGTCAGTTGTTGACTGATTAGACAATGAGTCTAGGTTTTGTTGAATTGAGCATGAATGACAAATGCTCAGTGGTTCATGGGTCGAACATGTCTGTTGAGACGTATAGTTCTTTGAATGATGTTGACATTGCGTGTATTAGCAAAGATTGTAAATTTTCCGAGAAATTACTGAATATCGATAGTTGGGTCAATATTCGAGCAATTGAGCAAGTATTTCTCAATTAGACGAATTACTGATAAATCACTGGATATTGATAGTTGGGTCAATATTCGAGCAACTGGGCAAGTATTGCTCGATTCGACGAATTATTTATTGGTGACTTGACCCAATAAAATATTAATTAAAATATTGGTAGACTGAATATTATATAATTAATACATATGTTGATTGCTGGATCAACATAAATTTATTAGTATTTGAACTTGCTCAGAATAATGATTTGTGGAGCGTTTGTTCGAAACCCTAATTTTCCATCAATTGTTCGTCAATTGATGAATTGCCGAAAAATAGGTCATGAGTGAGGGAGAGACCGACCTCATGGAAAAATGGACGACCATGTGGTGCCCGAGTGCTTGAGTCCTTAGTTGAGTGGTTGATGAAAGAATGATGATTAAATGTCGGTTTCATCATTTATTGAAATAGTGCTCGATTGAGCATTAGGTGATAAAAACCTAATTATGGAAAAGTGAGGGGGCGACCAAGAGGGCATGAGACCGGTCCTTGGTGGTTGTGGGACCATCTGATGGTCGTTTGAGCAAACTCCAGGTTGATTGAAAAGAGTTTGGGCCCAATATGAGCAATTGAGCAAATTAGGTCAAAATTGTTAAGACGTGTGGGACCGGCTTTAAGCAAGCCTTAGGGCCGAACCTGGTCGGTCAAGGAAGCATGCCCATGTCATCATAATGTCCGTGTCTCAGTCCTGAGAGTTTCAGTATTTTCTGGTGTGCGTTTGAGCAATATGTTGAATTTTCAGAAGAGTTTGATCTTTGACTGAAATTCTTGATTTTTGCTCGAATGAGCATGTGTGCTCATTTGATCAATATTTTTTAAATATTTAAATAAGGATATTTTAACATTTAATATTATCGTGAGAGGCTAGACGGCCGTGTGACCATGTCGTCTTTTGGCTTTTCATGATTTGAGCAATATTTGAGAAAATATGAAGAAACCATGATTTTGGCTCAAACTGAGGAGTTCATGAGATGAGGAAAATAATAATTATGAAATATTAGGGATTGTAAGTTGTGGTACCGGCCACGACTAGGGCATGGAAGTCCGTCCAGGTAGCCCGGTCCCACAACACCTTTCCCGGTTTTATATTATTATTTTTCATGAAACCGTGAAACTATGGAGAAACCATGAGTTTTGTTGAAACAGAGGAGTTTCATGAGATTAGGGAAATAATAATTATGAAAAGACAAGGGATTGCAGCACGGCCAGGGCATGGCCGGCCGGTTAGGTTGCCCGGTCCCGCAATACCTTTCCCTATTTTATATTATTATTTCTCATGAAATCGTGAAAATATTGAGAAACCGTGAGTTTTGCTCAAACAAGTAAAGTTGCTAGAATGAATGAGTTTTCATGAGTTCATGAAAATAAAAAAATAAGGGAAAATAATGGAGGAGGCATGGGACCGGCCAAGGCTAGGGCACGGCCGGCCAGCCGGTGGGCCCGGCCCATAAGTGCCTCTTTATTATTTTAATGTTATTATTTTCCCACTCCTGTTTTGTGAAGGATTCCTCGTTTGTCCATATTTTCGAATGCTCGTTCGTGCATTCGGGTGCTCGGTCGTGCATCATTGTCGAGTGCACTTGCACCATTTTATGGGGCTTACTCAGTGATGGTCCAGATGCCCGATTGTTGAGTATTTATTACTAATTTATGAAATTCGGTGGAGAATGATTCATGAAACTGATTAATAAATCCATAGGATCAGCCGTGGATTTGACCATGAACTCGGAATAATAAAACGAGTATTACCATTCCATGGGATCGTGGATTCGACCATGGAATCAGAGTAATGAAAGTAGTTGTTACCATCCCATGAGATCAGCCGTGGATTCGATCATGAAATCGGAGTAATGAGATTATCTATTACCATTCCATGAGATCAGCCGTGGATTCGATCATGAAATCGGAGTAATGAGATAAGATAGATTATCTTCTAGGAATTCAGTGGTGAATGTCACGGTAGAATTAATCTATCACAGAAGGGATATTAGCCAGTTAAAGCGTCATACCCATTCTGAAAGGTGCATAGTCAGATATCTTCGAGTGTTTCCGAATTCCTGAAGGCGTTATTGCTCTCAATCTTACGAAGAACCTCCTGGATCTATACACGGTCTCTCTACATAGTCAGGGAACAGTGAGTGTCACCGATGTCCTGAAGGCGTTGTTGCTCTCAGTCTTACGGAGAATCGCCCAATCGTTCTTCTATGTAGAGGTGGGTCTCTCTATGTAGTCAGGGAACAACGAGTCACTGACGTCCTGAAGGCGTTGTTGCTCTCAATCTTACGGAGAACCGCCCAATTACGTTATTCTACATAGAGGTCATGATGAAATGCGAGGCATCGAACGCTCAGCTAGTGGAGGCCTTTCGAGAAACATATTCATCATGGCTCGTAAAATATGAATCGTCACATGCCTGAAAGTCGTTCAGAAACATGCAGTATCATGATTTTACGATTTTGGCCTTTGTTGAAAATCCACCATCTACACTTTACAATATCGGAAGAGCGGGAGACTCGTATCTCTACCGCCGATTCAAGGGACAACATTGTTAGCTAAACTAGTTTTACACCCGTGCGATGCACGGGTATGATTCTCACTTATGGAATGATCCATCCGTATAAAAAAATAATCAAAATTTAAAACACTCAAAACTGATAACATATTATGTAAATTAATAAGAATGCAAATAAAAATCTAAAAAGAATAAAGAAAAATTCGTGTCATTTTCATGGCAGAGAATCAACTCCGAATGTATGAGGTTTGGTTTGTGCACTTATATATAAAGAGATGACAGTAATTTTCGGAACGATAAATATTAATATCTATAATTTTGTTCGTACTTAATAAAAGATATTAAGAATTGGGCTAACTTTGGAATGGAAACACAGGATTCAAATTTTAATATTAATTTTCATTAAAATAAAAAATATTATGCAACATTTGGATATCCCTAATGAAAGCACATAGTTTATAACCCAGATGATAATGTTAATTCACATCGATCATTATTATTTTATCGGAAAATGGGTCATTTATCCAAATATTTTAAATAAAAACATTGAAGAAAAAGAAAACAATGGTTTCCTAGTAGAGTTTGTCCGATCTGATAGATCATGCAACGACAAAAAAATAAAAATTGTGTAGTACGAAAGAAAACAGTTCCCAACCTCAAAAGTGAACCATAAGATTCCATTTAATCGTTTCATCCTTCACTGCGAGGATACATCACCATCAACTGCCAAATAAGAAATGGAAAAAAAAATAGCAACAATAAGATATAGAAGAAAAGAAAAACCGTACAAACAATAAAAAAATTCTTTTGTCCGTCTGCTTTATATAAAATTCAGTTAAGCCTAGAAATTCCATAAATAGAAGACGGTATTTTAGAAATAATATAAATTGATATTCTTATTTATGATAGCAAGAGTTATCCTTTGAAATATATTTAGTAATAGAAATCGTCTTTATTTTCTTTATTGTGGAAAAACCTAATAATTATGACAAATATCTATTGCATATAATTTACATTTTTGGTTAGTCTCATTTATTTCCTTGTTATACAGTCGTCAGAAAAGAAAAAACTAAAAATATCGTGCATGTCTAGGAATAGTAATTATTTTATTTTTTTTGGAATGAATATTACTGAGAAAAATAATATTGAAACTCGTATGTTCCTTCTTTTTTTTTTTTTCGTGTGTGTTGGCAATTATGTTCAGAAATTTTCTTAAGACTTTTTTTTCCTGTATGATTGATGTTTAAGGTTTTGGTTTATTTTATTTTTTAATAATTCTTTATTTCATCTATTTGACAGGATTTGTAATTTTTCTGCGGAGGAAGAAGTACACTTTGATCATCAAACAGTTATTTTATTTCAAATTAAACTTTAATCACTGATCATTTAAATAAGATGAATGATTTTTTATTTTTCTCTCTTGTAATCATAAAATTGTAAAATTATAGTTAGAATTAGTTAATTATCAGTAAGTTGGAATTGTAATTAGATTACTTTCATTTTCGATAGAGTAATCAGACATTTGTCTTTTTTTTTTCTTAATTTGTGGTTGATTTAGTTCTGTGATGAAAATCATGATGCATATTTAAGTTGATGCTTATAGTATAATTTAATAAGTTATTTGTGTGTTTAATGTTAAGATTTTTAATAATAATTTATTTGGTAATTTATACGATTTTGTTAACTGTTTTAGGCAATATTTTTCTTAACTACAAAATATATGGTGGGGCAAAAATTATTTATTTTGGATTCTTTTGTCCGAAATTCTACAAGATTACCAAATATAGATAAAAAAAGGTGGGGCCAGAATCAAACAGAAGCTCCGGTTAACCACATCGCTCGAAAAAACTCTATTTATATATAGAGAATTATCTAGCCTAGGTTAAGTATTGGATTCAACTGCCCTAATACTTCTTGTTTGTGTGTTTAAATCCTCTGTTTCATTTTCTTTCTGCATTTTAGTTTGTACTTCATATCAACTGTTTCGTCGTATCGACAACAACCTCTGAATTAGTATTGGTTAGACCTTAGAATCAACTCTACATGTCCCTAGTCTTTGTGGGATCGACCAGTATTTTCCCTGTCTATTATAGACGTTGTGCACTTGCAGTATAATTGTAGGTATCTTTCCCGACCTACCAGTAATCTTACACATACCACTAGCTTCAAGTAATTTTCAAGTGATTAATCAATCAATATGAAACTTCCCGAGTTAACATCAAATGACTGTCTCACATAAATCATGTTAGATATTCAAGGTAATTTTCACATGATCATCTTGACTTAATATTTAGTTTCCAACTAATAAATTGTCTACAACTAAACTCGTCAAGTAGATGACTAAAGATAAAAATCTTGCAATATGTATTTCGAGAAATATATAAACGAGATAAACTCGACTCGAAATGTCAAATGTGTATAATGTAAAAGTCTATATATCTATACGACTTAGTTTCTTTAGAAGATAGAATAAAATAGAGTTCTGAGTGATAGATAAGTTTTAGTCTCCACATACTCTTTGTTGATGAAGTTCCTCCAAGCTCTTCAATAGATCTTCTTTTTTAATTCGTGAACGCCGTGAAGTCTAATGCTCAATTACACACTTCAATCCTAATCCGATACATATGTATAACTAGACTAGAAATCAAGTATATATAGTTTTGATCAACTAAATTTGAAAAACAAGCTTGACATAGCAACGCTTTCGAACTCGACCGAGCAGTGCTCTAACAATCTCCCCCTTTATTAATTTTAGTGACAAAACTATCAATACATATGGATTACAAAATAAATAAACTTTATAGCTTCATCCATCATGCTTGATTTTCTTGGCTCTTCAACTTCCTTGAATCCTTCGTTACTTCAAGTTCTCCATCGATTCTGGATGTGTTCAACTCAGTATCATTGTTGTTGAAGATCCGTAGCAATAACAATATGAAAATTAAAGTTCTCAATCATTTTTATTAATATCATAGTATTATTATATAGAATCAAAATCCAATTGCATCACAACTTTGAAATAATACGACTTGATATGTATCACTCCCCCTTAGTAAATGCTTCCATATTAGAATGGAATCCACTCCCACTTACATGATGATCCGCAAACCATATGTATGTACTGTGAACTATTAAATAATTCTCCCCCCTTTTGTCAATATAAATTAGCAAAGGTATGAAAACTATGTGTTAGAGCACTACTCGGTCGAACTCGCAAGCGTTGCTATCTCAAGCTTGTTTCAAGTTTAGTTGTCAAAATTATAAGTCTTGATATCTAGTCTACTTATAGCTATGCCTCAGATTAGGATAGAATGTGTAGTTGAGCTTTAGAATTCACGACGTTCATCGATTGAAGACAAAGAACTACTAAGGGGATCTTGTAGAACTTCATCGACGAAAGATATGTGGAGACTTGAACTCATTTATCACTTATAAGTATATTTCTATTTTATCTCCTGTTGAGACAAAAGTCGTATAGCTATATAGACTTTACATTATACACATTTGATATTTCGAGATGAATTTTACTCGCTTACATATTTATCAGAATATTTGTTACTAAGGTTTCGCTTTAACCAAGTCCATCTTTTATTCTTGAAGAAAGTCAAAAGATGATCATGAAAATTTCCTGGTAACATCTTACATGATTTGTGTGAGACAGTCATTTGATGTAGACTCGGAATATTTCGTATTGATCTATTGATCACTTGAAAATTGCTTTGAAGCTAATAGTTTGTGTGAGACAGCTATTCCCATCTTCCAAGAATGTTCCAGATGATTGAAATTGGAGTTTAGAATGATTAACCATTGTTAGAGTATTGCTCAGTTGAACCCACCAAGCATTGGTAAGTCAAGTTTGGTTGTCATATTTTAGTGAACCAAAACTCATTTAAAGAGTCGCTTGATTATTTACTAGAGTCAACTTCGTATAGGTTAGCTAGAAAGTTACTAGGATCTGAGACTTACAAGTATTACGTGAAGACTTGAAGAATGTAAAGAAGTAAAGAGCTACAACGACGACATCATCCTTCCTATGAAGGTTAGTAATATTTGACTTGAACTGTTTCATTCCTATCGTATCTTTCAAGTCGTGCATATTGAAAACACAACTGCGAAGCTGTGAATGATTATACTCTAGTTAGACATAGTATTAAGGAATTATAATACGAAGTATAACGTCTATCTTTTGAACTTCGTACATAATACATCGACATAATCGTATGAATGCTATTGTGATTATGTATGGGTATGGGTGAAGATTTCGTCCTAGGAAACAATGTCTTACATTCGTTTAAAGAAAGTACAATTCATAAACTTATTTTATGAATCAAAAGGCAAACCGCTAGGCTTATTGGTATTGTTATTCATTGCAAATCTTTGGATTACGAATATATGTGTTTAATATAACCGTTCATAAATTGTTTATGTATCTTGGTAAAACTATTCATAAGGCCTGACTTTTGTATTGATATGACTTTTATTTGTGAAACCGATCTTAAGTAATCACCTGAGATGGTATGATCGATTTAGTGTAATTGGTATGACCAACTCTAGACATTGGGGAACCGATCCTAGTAAGAGGTGCAACCGATCACATGTAAGAGGAAATCGATCCTTGTAAGAGGTGCAACAAGTTTTTAGTAATTTGGGAACCGATCCTATGACTTGTGCAACCGAATACAAGTTTATACCATAAATATGTGTAAACGATCCTAGTACCTAGTCAACCAAGTTTTGGTAACTGGTGTGACTAATCCTAGTACCCACATGGAGGTAGAACCGAAACTTGTTTTGGTAGAACCGTGAAACCCATTAATGGTGATTTGATAGGATAATCAATCACATAGTTCTTGGAAGTCAGATGAACCAATTCTAAACTTGTTTGGCAGTGTGGCAAATCGGTTCCAAGATTGTAAATATGAAAAAGGATTTACAAAGTAAAGATGTCGACAAACTTTGAACATGTGCAGTAACTCTTGTCTTTTATTGTTCAAAGATATTCCTTAATATATAAAGGAGAATCCCGGATCGAAATAAATTGAGAATCTTTTAATTAAGGTTTTTAGTTTTATATGCTTTGAATTTCCAGCAATTAAAATGCATTTCTTTAGAAAATAAAAATTGGTAATGTGCATTTACTAATTGGAGATTTTCTACTGAGATTTCGGTCGATATTTGGACAAAGAATTTCCAGGAATTATGGAAACCGAATTTGGAAATATATTGCATATCTTGAAAATATTTTCGGTTTTGTAAATTCCTTGGTATCCAAACTTCCTTGGTCTATAAATATTGAAGTTTGCATTTCGAGCAAACTAATCCTCAGAGCCAGCAAAACTAACTAGTTGTGTTGTTACTGGTGGAGCCGTCTATTCGGGGAGGAAAGTACCCTAATTAGGCGAAATCTCTTACGACCGCTCGATTTAAAGACTTCTTTGGGATTGGGAAGCTT
The DNA here is from genome assembly GCF_003573695.1 of Papaver somniferum. NCBI lineage: Eukaryota > Viridiplantae > Streptophyta > Magnoliopsida > Ranunculales > Papaveraceae > Papaver > Papaver somniferum. The sequence goes on from NW_020622934.1 coordinate 3,661,224, forward strand.
TACGAGTGCCGTTAGTGGGAAACTAGATAATTGCAGTTTATTATAGTTTTCGATTGATTTGATTGACTAACGGTTGTTGAACTTTGATTCCACCTGGTTTGTTTATGCTTGAGAATCTTCTCTTTTGATATAAGATTCACTCAAACTAGATCGAAGTTTCGACGAGGATCTTTAGACTGTTTGTAGATCTAAAGACGTCTTGTGATAATCCATTGTTAACAGACTGTGTTCTATGTGTGATTGATCACAAGATATTCAAGTTGATTGTGTGCAGGTATTTATTGAATATCTAAGAAGATTTGAAGACGAAGAAGATTTCTGATTTGGGTTCATAATCTTTGGTGTGCACAAAACTTGATCGGCTGGGGATCCAACTATAATCGGTTTATCTTTGTGATAACCTTGATTGATTAGTTGAGTAGATCGGCATCAATACGATTCTTTGCGATTCGAAATATTGATTGCATAGTCTAAACAATTACTTTGGTAATTGTTGATAGATAGATCTAAGAACCTGACAAAGGAGTTTATTGGGATAAACGGAAGAGCCTTTTGTCAAAATCATATCACTTGTTTGAAAAGAGTTGTTACCGAATAGATTTGTTGTTCCAACAGATTTGTTGTTCCTTTACTGTTTGGAATACGAACCAAAGGAATTGTTCCAAGTGCGTGACTTATTGTAAGTTGGAGGCGCAGGGATACAGACAGAACTAGGTGAACTATAGGTTTAGTTGCTTGGTCTCAACTATGAGAAGTTGGTTTAGATTTTATATAGCGACTTAATCCTGAGAGTATTCAATTCTGGACAAGGTCCCGGGATTTTTCAGCGTTTGCGGTTTCCTCGTTAATAAAATCTTGATGTGTCTTTTACTTTCTAATTCCGTAATTATAATTGTTTTTATTATAATTAGAAGTAAAATACACAAACGTTGATTCCTATTTACTTGACAGCAATCCCATTGTGTTTGGTTAAGTCCGAACCTATTATTAAGTAAACATACTTCGTTGTTGTATTGTCTCGATCTTGTATCCATAGTCAATCACACAAGTTATCTTTGTCTTGTATTGTCTCGATATCGTATCCATAGACGATCACATGAAGTGTGAACCGATTAGTTGTATTGTCTCGACTCATTCCATAAACAATCACTTTCGGAGTAAGGACTTATATGTGGAAAAGTTTTATATTGAGGTATATTTGGGTACCCTCATATTTTCAATTGGTACCAGAGCAGGCAAACACGAAAATATCTAACAATCTGTGTTTGGTGCGATCCAACCTATAAAAATTGAATCTATGTCTGATTCAGTTAACGTTATGCAAGAGTATGAATACTCAAAAGTTTAAGATGTTACCAATTCGTTGACCCACGATCCAGGAGTCACGAAAATCAAGAGTACATCTGAGTCGTTCTCTGATGGAAAAGAAGATGTTGATAAAGAGTTGGTAAAACTCCTAAAGCCTATAAAATCTCTGTCTACAAAAGTGCTGATATTAAAGACAGGGTCAAATCTTCTTAAAAATGAGATCAGAGATAAACACATTCAACTGAATATTCTAGCCAAAGAGAATATGAATCTCAGTGTCAAATTAGAAGCTCTTAAATCTCTTACTCGAGATAAAGAGACACATCCTATGACTCTGACTAATGATTCTGTTATAATTTCTTCTGATGAAGAAATCAAAAGTCCTTGTTCGACTTTGAGATATTGTGATAAAAAAAATTGTTTGATCACATGTGAAACAAATCATGATGATGGTAGTTTACCTAACTACATCAAGTCAGAAGAGGATGAGAAATCATCTTATACATCTACTGATGATCAGACGAAATCTTATCCAAAGGAAACTTTGAACCGATCCCGTGAAAGTGATCTTAAGGAACACAACTTTCAGTCACTTGACATGAAACTTATACTTCTTCAAAATGCGGTGGTAAAGATACTGAAAGAAGTTTCTTGTCTTAAAAAACTGAAAGACCATTCCTCAGTAGAAAGACAGAATATACCACTACCCGATAAAATCAACTCAAAAGAATTAGAAGAAAGAGTTGATAATCGCTTCTGGAAAAAGGTTCCTCCTCACCCATATCGAAACAATTCTTGTTTTGATGAAGAACGACTCCAGGAGAATGGGAAAGAGAGAATCTCTGCCAAAGGAAACAATCAGAAATTTCCGATAATTGTTTCAGACAATCATACGGATGTGCATCATAAGGAAATCCTTAGATTGAGAAAATCTTATGAAAATCTCATTGATAGAATTAAGAGAGATTTATCTATCCCTGAAAATTCTCACATCAGTACATCTTCTCCACATGATCATATCTCTAGAGTTAGAAAAGATCATTATCCTGGGACTCTGGGAGAAAATATTTTGGGCAGAAATTCCAAAAGTGAAACATGAACTATGTTTCTGATACTCGCTGTAAGCTAGAGAAAGCTTACTCCGATACAACTTAGTTGCATCAAAATTGTGCACTCTCAATATCCTCCTTCGTGCTCTTAATTACGAATGAGAAAAGCACAATAAAACGAGAGCACAATTTTTTTTTGTTGGTTTATCAGAAAGAAAAAAATTCGTGACATTTTATGGATATGACTGCGAATCCATGTATGTCTAAAATTTTTTCATGTTTAACATGATCTTCCATGTCATTGTGCAAATAGTGATGAGAAATAGAATAAATCTTTGTCTATTCCATAGTATTGATCTTCCCTGATCTACATTTTTATGTATGTACTACGCGTCTCCGTAAGTTCTCTTATGTTGAGCATTTCCGATTAAATTAATCATGGGTTCTCTTGTGGTTAATTTAATTGATTTTTTGGATACAAATTCATACTCTTATGTGATTTGTTAATGTCCAAAGAAATCCTTCTTTTCTTGTGAAAGTAAGGTCGCTCTTGTTGTTCTCTCGAGAATGATATTTTATGGGGGAGAATTCTTAATTGAACTTGTGCGGATGTAGAATATTGTAGGGGTTATCTTGTATCTTTATAAACTCCTTGATGAAAGAATTTAGCTTCGGCTGTATGATTACATCTAAAAAGTTGATATATACTTTCTTTTGGTCATGAAGTGTCTCTATGGAAATTTCATGAGGATCCCACTAGTTTTCGTACCTTTGCCAATTTTATTGACAAAAAGGGGGAGAATTAATGTGTAGTTCGCACTACAAATACATATGGTTTTCGGATCATTATGTAAGGGGGAGTGGTTTTCATGTGATATGAAGTATTGACTAAGGGGGAGTGATACATATCACCATAGTATTGTTGTCGAAGTTGTGATACAATTGAACTTTGATGTTGTGTAATAATACCATGACACTGTGTAACGATGATTGAGAGCTTTTGTTTTCTCATTGTTATGGCTACGGATATTCAACAACGATTATGCTGCATCTAATATCTTTGGAATCATTGGAGTACTTGGAAGTGACGAAGATTTCGAGTAATGTTGAAGAACCAAGGAGATCATGCATGTGGAAGAGAAGCTGCAAAGTTTATTTATTTTGTATTCCATATGCATTGATAGTTTTGTCACTAAAATTGACAAAGGGGGAGATTGTTAGAGCACTTCTCGGTCGAACTCGCAAGCGTTGCTATCTCAAGCTTGTTTGTCAAGTTTAGTTTCCAAAAATATAAGTCTTGATTTCTAGTCTACTAATAGTTAAGTCTCTGACTATGATAGAAAGTGTAGTTGAGCTCTAGACTCCATGGTGTTCATCATGCAAAGACGAAGAACTACTCAAGGAACTGGTGGAACTTCATCGACAAAAAAAGTATGTGGAGACTTGAACTTATCTATCACTCAAAAGTTTACTTTATCACTCATCTTGAGACAAAAGTCGTATTTCTATATAGACTATGATTATACACATGTACTATTTTGAGCTGAGATTATCTCGCTTATCTATTTATCGAAATATGTGTTGGTAAGCTTTCGCTTTGGCTAAGTTCATATTTACTAGTGACGAAAGTCATATTAGTTTCAATTATTTGAAAATCGATTTGACGAAAAATAGTTTGTGAACAACAACTATATAACGTCCTCTAAGAATGTTTCAATAATTGAAATGAGAGTTTAGAATACATAACCATGGTTGGATATAAACATTGTGAGACAACTCATATGTGTGTAATTCCAATATCCTTGAACCAAAGTATGCGTACTTTGCTTCTCAGGATAACCGGAACTAAAGTCCGCGTACTGCCGGAAGTTCACATCCCGTGAATTTCTGCTGGAGTTTGTGAACTGAAAACAAACTTATTCCGGGTACTTCAGTCCGCGTACCAGTATGCCTATTTAAGTAGGTTATTTTCTAAAAACAATTTAATTCGTGAACTAAGACATTTATATATTAAAGAATGCAATCTTTGCAAACCGTGGCTATAATGTCCATGCATCGATTCGAGTGAATCAAAACTGTTTTTGTTTCGATTGTGTCTTGTATACTTTTAAGAGATCTAAGCGACTGAACAACTTTCTAACTAGTTCATTTGAGTCATTTGAACTAGTTGTGGTAAAGAACAATAAGGTTGATACGAAGGTGCTCATATGGCTAACCTATGGTTAACTACCGTTGAACCAACGACTTGTACACGTTTAGGTACGGTTACTCAAACCTAAATGAAGTTACATTTCATGTGTGTATAACAAGCTAAGTTTGATCTAACGGTTGAAAGATATTAGCTTGAATCTAATCAGGTTTTCATCTAGCGGTGAGTATTTAATGCTTTGTTACCAAGGTAACTTAGATTAACAAACCCTTATTTGAAGACTATATAAAGGAGAACTCTAAAAGCTGGGAAACCTAATCCCCACACCTCCTGTGTGACACTAGTTTTAAACTAGAGTCGATTCTCCTTTAACCTTAGGTTTCTATCGAGACCTTGTAGGTTAACGACTTAAAGACTTTATTGGGATTGTGAAGCCAGACCCAACTATTTTCTATGTAGTTGCGTGATCTGATCTTGTTGTTTCTATCGTGTTGAGTGCAATTGGAATATTTGGCTCGAGATTATTATCTCCGATAGGCAAGATAAAAAGTAGTCACAAACATATTCGTCTCATCGTTTGTGATTCCACAATATCTTGTTTCGCTACCATACAATTAAGATTATTGTGAGGTGATTGATATTTCTAGGATGTTCTTTAGGAATATAAGTCTGGTATATCAATTGGTTCATGTTCACCTTGATTTATCAGAAGACGGAACAAAACTCGTAGGTATTTCCGTGGGAGACAGATTTATCTATTCCTGTAGACTTTTCTGTGTGATACAAATTTGTTTATTAAAGTCTTCGACTTTGGGTCGTAGCAACTCTTAGTTGTGGGTGAGATCAGCTAAGGGAATCAAGTGTGTAGTATCCTGCTGGGATCAGAGATGTAAGGATCGCAACTGTACCTTGGATCAGTGTGAGATTGATAGGGGTTCAACTACAGTCCAGACGGAAGTTAGTTTGTAGTAGGTTAGTGTCTATAGCGGCTTAATACAGTGTATGTTCAATCTGGACTAGGTCCCGGAGTTTTGCTACATTTGCGCTTTCCTCTTTAACAAAACTTCTTGTGTCTGTGTTATTTATTTTCCGCGTTATATTTTGTTATATAATTGAAATATCACAGGTTGTGCGTTGAATCGATCAATTGGGAAATCCGACCTTTGGTTGTTGATTGAAACTGATTGATCCTTGAACATTGGTCTTTGGTATCGTTCAAGTTAATTTCTGTTGTATTCAATTAGATTCACATATTTCTATTTGCTTGAGTAAGTATTGAATCGAGAAATTGAGATATAACTCTTTGATATACTTTTTATTAAGATTGAGTCTGACTCTCTAGTTGATTCTCTTAAAAGTATATTGGTGTTTGTCCATACAAATTCCTAAGCGAAATATTGGGTGTGGTTGTTAGACCCCCGCTTTTTCAAAACTAGTTTGCCAACCTACCATGAGCAGAAATATCAGAAGTTCGTGAATTTCTCTCTCTTATGATGTTTGAAGCATTCTCAACTGATAAAATCACTTATATGGGCGATTTTCAATTGATCCACGGATTAACTCTTAAACAATAAATTACTTCGAACTAATATTGTTAAGGACCTTTTACAAATATGTTAGAATCATATTTTGAGATTTTTGATAAGACAAGCTTGACTTGAAATTTCTTCTTTGTAAATATAGTTGAAGTCATACGACATAGTCTCAACAGATAAAGATAGTGAGTAAAATAAATTGGTTCAGTCTTCACACACCTGATACAGAAGTTCTTCAAATGTCTTCGGTGATCTTCAGTCTTCGAGGGTGATGTCTGATACTCAACTACCAAATTCTAACCTACTCCGAGACTTAACTTAGTAGACTATAAATTAAGAAATAGTTTTGATCATCTAACATAGACAACAAGCTTGAGAAAACAAAACTTGTGGGGTTCAACCAAGCATTTCTCTAACAGACTTGATGAATTATTTTTAATTAAACTTGCATACACTAACTGATTTTTTTTGTTCGCAAAGTGGTCTATTTTGAGATGTTCTTAATAACTTTTTATTTCAATAGTACACTAACTTATTTATGTAGTTCATGAACTTTTGATTTTGAAAGGTTCCTGGATACTTTTTGTATTTGAGTACACAAATTGTTTATGACTGTTCGCGAACTTATCAAATACAAAAAAGGCTCCGAGTTACGAGGCAACTATTTATTTACAAATTGTTTTGGACAGTTCACGAACCGATTCTGGTCTTATGATATTATACTCCAGTTTATGTTTTTCAGTTCCGAAACAACTTAACCATTGTTCTTTGGCAAATCACTTGGTACACAACATATGGCATACAATTGTACCTTTTTTTTTTTGGGAATCAAGGAAAAATTCTTGCATGCTTATATGATCAATCTATATGGAAAAGTTAAGCCTGCTTGGTGACAAAGTAATTTGTAAACATGGAAACTAGTTCACAAACCCAACTTTGTAAGCTACCAAGTCATATTTATAAATATAAATAGAGGACTCTCTGCACATTAGAATCTCAATATTGGCACTTATTTGTCCTAATTGCGATTAGCGTCGTCCTCTAAAACCTAGGTTTCTCTGGTTAAACTGTTTTAGTTAGGTTACGATTTTGAAAGACTTCGATAAGGGATTCATGAAACCCGATCAGACTATCTTTATTTTTGTTATCCGGATTTTATTCTTATTGATTGTTGTAGTTTCGAAAATCCCTCATAAATTACCTTCTTTAATAAAAAGTAGTAAAATAGAAGATGGAGAACGTGAATTAGGAACTTAAAAACGTTTCTTTCTTTCACCAAAAATAATAATCCTCTATGGAAAATAGTAAATGACAATAATTTCAAGCTTTCAAGGGATAAAAGGAAAGAAAAGAGAGAAGTGTTTTCACGAGAAAATCGTGTCCTTTTTTTCTTTTTTTTTTCACATATCACAAAGTAGACTAGAGGGTAAGACACACAGTGAGACATAAAGAATGCACTTCTGGAAAGAGTTACATATAGACAGAGGAACAGATAGAGATAGACAGATACATAAACAGAGACAGCTTTCAGAGCTATTTACAGGTTGGGAACAACTTATGTTGATTCACAAGCTGCATCATCCGCGTCATTTTTTGCACCATGAAAGGCAGCCGCACATCTAAATAGAAGAAAAAGAATCAAGTCAACATATCGGCAAGAATCCAGAAATTGCAAGCAACACGGCAGATAAAATTGAATACATAATAGGACCAACTAACACAACGGTCGGTTGATTTTTGCGCAGAGCTAAAATGCCAGGCGCAAGGATTTACTGTAGCATAAAAGATTGAAACATACCGCGGAATCTCCATAATTGACTTGATTGTGACCATTAGAGTAAGAATCATTGGACATGCTAGGCAGCTTTGCTGCCCCCCCCTGCTTTTCCTCTCTCACTTTGTTGAAGATGTGAGTAAACCCATCAGCTGATGCAGGATCACTCTCATCCCAGTCCCCGAATTTTGGTACAGCAGCACCTTTGTCAGGCTGTCAGAGGATATACAAAATCAAGATCAAAACCTAGTACATTGAGTATTTAGGAGACTTCATAACATGTTCAGATGTCTTAAGTAAAACCCCAAAAAAATAAATTACAACTAACATCTAAAGATGGCCACATGTCAGAAAATTTGAGAAGAAGAGCTAACCACATCACCAACGGCATTGGCTAAGTAACCTGTGCGGAAATCTTAGAAGACACTTTTGTAGTTTGTGTCGGAGCATCTCCAGTGGATGGTGAAGGTCTTAATATGGATTTTTGACTAGATCGTGATTTCATGAGTGAGCTTAGAGGAGAGTAGACATTCTCCTCCAGACCACGTCAAATTTCAAGATTAAAGAACACCAAGAAACAAGAATAAGGTACTTCCCACTGGAGACTAGTGAAGATGTTTACTGTAAATTGATGGGGCCACACATAAGACACCCAAGAAGAAATGACTTGCACCACATGGTTAATTTCAACGAACCACTGGATATGACGTGGTCCCCCAAAAAACACAACGCATCCTACGATAGAAGCCCTCTTCAGTGGTAGTTTGTATCATGTTTTTGGGAGTTTTTAGTGAAGAAAAGCTGATGTGGGTGTGACTAATAGTGTCCAGCTGTGCCTAGACACACTCATTCAGCCTGTCTCACACACCGCCATCGAAAACATTTCTTGAGCTGGAGTCCAACTTCTCCTACTGAGGCAGTTTCTTTAAGAGTTTCACACTCCTTTGGAGATGCTTTATTTAATAAGACAGTTTTTCATATATCAAAGGAAGTGAAACTTGGGGACCGAGTCAAATTCAACCAAACAATCAGATCCAACCAATTCTCCATATAAAGTCTAGAGTTCACTTATAAGTGCTGAAATCTGGTTTTATTTAGAAACCAGCTCAGCTAACAAATGTTATATGGTGCTTCACCTTAAGTGCACGTGCTTAACCACTTTCGGTTTAAGCAACTTGCATTCACACAAATGATATTCATGATGCTACAATGATCAGCAGGGTTGATCCATTGTTGACAGATTCACATATGATCAGCTGTTCTACCCATACATGTTGCAGCTTCTGGTTTTGTTTTTTCTTTTAAATGGTTTACAGTATGCTGATGTGCTGAAAGGTGCTGTCTGAATATCTTGGTTTTCAGTTAACCAGAACATTCATTTGGTTGGGATTTTGAAAAAAACTGAGAAGTGATGCACCACATAGTAAAAAAATAAATACTAAAAGGTCAGGAAAGTGAAAAGAGACTTACTGTTTCATCGCCTCGAGTAACCGCTCTTAGTCGTGATCTTCCCGGAGTGCTTGGAGCTAAACCGTGGCTACCTTCGGAGTTTTTTTTCTCCCATGAAGGAGAAGACCGTGCGCTTCCAGGTCCACTACCACCACCTCGGCCTCCAACTTTTGCTTGATAATGTGGGTGCATAGGAGATTGCTCAACACTGCGTTCGGAACCAGCAGCACTTGTCCTGCCTCCTTTTTTTGGAGTGTCCCCTAAACTTACACCATTATCGCCTTGTTGATGATGATACGTGTCATTATTGGCTTTGCGATTGAAATTTTCATGGCTTATTTGCCTGAGGCCTCCGTCATCTCTGCTTGACCTGCGCTCATGCCTAGGCTTCTGAACCTTGGATTCCACTGGTATCTCTGGTTGAAAACCAGTTTTTATTGGTGGAGCTCTAACTATTGGTGTATCATCAGACAATATATCACCACTTTGTTGAGGATCATTTGGATTGGTCATCTTTCCCCCTTTACCCTTCCTTGCCTTATCAAAATAAACCGTGTAATTCTCTTCGCCTTCCCAGTCTCCAAATTTGGGTATTTGTGACTTTTGCTGCAATATTTAAATTGTTACGTTCACAAAAGTCTTAAAATGGCAAATATTGCATGTCTCTATCAAGAGTAGCACAAGACAGTTCAGCAACTAATAATGCTAGACTGCAAAGATGGAATTAAATTTGACAGCATATGCTGTTCGATAAAGTAACTTACATAAAATACTAAGAAATGCAAGAAATAAACTTAAATTTCATGACAATTTTCTAGCCGTGCTCCAGTATTTCTTTCTGAAAGAGATACAGATGGCTTGGAAACCCAAAGACTGATTTAGCATTATAAATATTTGTGCAGACAACTACTTATGTAATATCAATTATCGTGGGGGTCATATTATGCATGAAGACAGCAGAGTCTAGTTAGTCGAGCATCAAAGACAGGGTACATGAGTGGGACAAAAAGCAACTATTTTATTTCTCTCAGAAAAACTACTGATAGCTCAAAGTATAAAAGGTAATGCGTCAAAATACATAGAAACCTTAGTTTGTTTCTTTCTTTGACTCATATTTCTCATCTTACTAATCCTCCTGGGTAATTGATTTTGTTTCTTTCTAAAACTCTTTAAATAAAGCTCTTAATCAGCCTCAAATATGGAATGAGAAAATGAGGCCAAACATTCAAAGTCACAAGGTCAGGTTTCGTCGCCACGGACGAAACCTGTTTTGCTCGATCTCGTCTGAAAATGAATAAAGAAAACAGACAGAAAAGAGAAAGAGAATAAAAGGAACAAAAGCATTCTAGTTTTATATGCACCTCTTTCTAATATTCCTCTCGTTCTTTCGAAATTTCTTGATTACCCATGGATATCATTTGACCAGAGAAAATCCAGTCAAATTTCAACCTCATTCTCAAATTTAATTTCAGGAAGAAGTAAGAAAATAGAGAGCAAATAAGAAGAGAAGAAAACTGAGCACTCAAGTTTACATGGTTCAATAATTCGTCTACACCTACAGAAGGTTTCACCTCTTAGTGAATGACACACTATGCTCTTCTCTCAAGATACTTGGTTCTCCAAAGCATCTAAAACAGATAAAATTCAATTGCCTGTTTTGGACAAATGATTGTTGGAAATCATGTCTGTCAGTATAGAGACAACCACGACGGAATGAAAGCATCAAGGTTTTCCTCCTAGTGCCTCATACATCCACACCAGCATAGAATTTCTTGCGAAAATAAACAATAAAAGATGGAGCTTGCCTCTACCATTAAGACTAAACTCACCAAGAAGCTAAAGAAGTCCTATATGGTTACACACAGAAAACCGTGTTCAATCCAATTCATTGCAAAATAGCACAGGACAAAAGAAACTATTTTTTAAGAACTGTTACTGTGAAGATTTACGTCACCTACCTAGCTAATCATCAACATTAACAAACAATCAAAGTTTCCATCTGTAGTGCATTAACCTACAACTCGAATAAAAAAAGAGCAATATAGAGATACAAAACTAGTTCCTGAATGAGATGATTAACATTTACAAACAAATGAAAAGGATCCATTATCCCAATTCATGTTCCTAGGTCGAGTTAGCAGAATCAAAGCACTGATCATCCAAATCTATGTGCACTCTCATTCAGAAAGTCCAAGTTGTTTTCATCATTTTGTACACACAGCCATTAATCAACAGAAAGCCGAAGCTATCTTGTGTTTCTATCTATTCTTTACAGGACATATTCTCGTGCATTATGCATCAACAAGAAGACTGTATAGATTCAAAGTAACAAAGCACAATAATGGGACACAATAAAAGAAAAAGAGTCTCTAAGCTCAGGGACACTCAGATTTTTACATCCACAAAACAAACCCACTGATTACTGAACCTAATTCACAATAAATCACAAATTCAAAAAGCAAACACTCAGATACATGATGACATCTAAAAGAACCAATAACCAAACAATCAAAAATAAATAACCCCACCACATCAACAAGAAAAGAAACATCATCATTTCTGGTTATATTAAAACAACCCGAAAGGGAATAAAACAACAGAGAAAGTGTAAAAAAACTCACTGCCATTCTGATATCTTCAGCAAATTTTAATCAACCCGGTTTAAGAAATACCAAAATCCAAAATTTTAAACCTTAGCAATTATAGTATATGAAATATCATCAACTACTTCAAATATAGTATATTAAAAGATCTGAACTATTTAGAGAGATCCAAGCTGGTTTTGGTCAGAAAGAGAGAGAGAAAGAAAAGAAAAGAAAAGAAAATATTGCCATTTATTACCTATTGACTGGCGCCACCGGTAATCATCTTCTAGTAATCGATGTCTCACTCTCTCTCTCTCAAATTGTTTTACCTTAAAACAGTTTCATTGGCTCATTTTTGTGTACCAAATTTTCTTCTTTCTCTCACCGTAGTTATCAGTTATTACTGACAAGTGAGAAAGTAGAACAACTGGGATGCGTGAAACTTGAGACGAAATAACACAAGATGTTTACCGAAAATAATTTGAGAAATGATTTTGTTTCCCAGGAGATTCTCCGGCAACAAATACCGTGTGAGAGAAGGGAATGGGTCCACTTTAACCCATTCCTTAGGAAAATTTAGGTGCATACCCAAAAAAATAATATTCTCACTGTGAGGCCCACAATTAATTTTAGGTATTGTGATATCCATAATTATTTCTGTGACACTCATAATTATATGAAATTATTAAAAATGTCTGCACGACGGATTATGCATCCGCATGACGGGTTATGCATCAGAATTGGCAACGCAACTTCGATATAACATATCTAAAAATCCGCGCCTTGGAGTTTTACAAATTTATATGGTTGAAAATCTTTTTAAGACAGCTATGCAACGAGTACAAAAAAGAATATCAAATTTTTGTGTTTCACGAAAAAATCGGAGGTGATCATCATTTTAGGCAAAATTTTCGAAAATTTGATACATAACCAATATGCAGCCACCAAAAAAGATGCATAACACATTCTGCAGACGCATAACGAATTATGCAACCATTTTCTCCACTGCATAACAAATTATGCATTTGGATAACAAAGTTATGCATCTATAAAAATTATGTAACCATTGTTTTGGTTGATTTTAGTGCGTACATAAAAGAAATTGATGCATAATGCAGTATGCATCCATATTTACGGATGCATATCAGGTTATGCATCTATTTTCTCGATACATAAAATATTGTGCAACAATTTTCTCGATGCATAATGCATTATGCAGCCATATTTTCGGATGCATAACGGGTTATGCATCTATTTTCAAGACTGCGTAACATGTTATGCAGATATTATTGTAGGTGCATGACCAGTTATCCAGTCTTTGTTTTTGTTGGTTTCAATAGTGACAAAAAAGTTGATGCATAACGTGTTATGCTACCCTTTTTTGGACTACATAACAAGTTATGCAACAAATTTTGTAGATGCAAAACAGGTTATGCATCCATTTTCACAACTGCATAACATATTATGCAGACATTTTCTCGACTTTCAGTTCTGTAGTTAGTTCTGGTATGTCAAGCCCTCGCGCAACAACATCTGTTGCTACCATAATTGGCGTTGCGCCAGTCTTGAACGATTTCAAAGCTTGTTCACGCTCCTGCATATTATTTCAACCACCCATTCCCATTTCCTTGCAACCACGGTTCGTAGAAGCTGCAATATCCAATTCAATTACAACCAAGTATTTCAAAACTCGTCTATTCAAGCTTCCTGGCAGTAACCCTTGCGACTGACTGCTCCAGACAGCGCCAAAGACCCATTGCAGTCGCCAAATTGAGAACACAAACGCATCAGTGCTCATCAATACACATCCATAGCAACACAACCAAGCTGCAGCATCATATGCTCTTACTTCCATGCAACCTTGTACACAACATTTCCACAGTTTCAGCTGAACTTCTAACCTGCACTGTTTCTTCTTCTCAGTTTCTTCAACAGCAGCTACAACTCCATTCTATGATCTTCCTCATCTCGAAAACTAGCATGCATCTCAAACTTCAACCATTCCATGTACTCAGCTGCAATTAATCGTTCACAGCTCCATAACCTCCACCTGCATCATTTCGGTTCAGTTTCTACAGCTCATTGCACATCATACTCAAGCCACTCTTCTACAGCCATCTCATGTAGCTCATATAAAATCTGACTGCAACCATTTATAGTACTATCTTGCCTTTAACTGCAGCTCCTGCTTCATGTACTTCTGCAACAGTTCAACACCACCAGAACTACCACCAATAGAAATTCCTTGTAATTCCAGCATACACAACATAATACTATCCACACCAAAACCGTCTTGCTTCCAGATTCAAGCTTAAACCCATCTCAGCATAATGCAACTGTAACTGCTATACCCTTTTATTTTCGTCTATCAAACCCCTATCTTTAGTTCATCTCACCTGACTCCATCACATAGTGGCAGCAACATAACCTTATTCCCTGTTTTCTCATTACAACAGTGGCTTGTTCTTCCCTGTATCTTCTTGATTTTACTTGATGTTGAAATCTTCTTAACCCTTCAAGCATCGCCACTAACTTCAATTGCATCAGATCCTTCCTTCTTCAAATCGAATCAAACCCACCACTTCTCAATCAATCACTTCTATAATCAAAACCCAACTCATAATCTCACAAATCCAGCACCTCATGAATATCTTCTCCTTCATTTCACAAACCAACATCATCTTCCTTCTTGTTCTTCTCTTCAAACCCTTGAAACAACTTCTCTTTGATTCGACAGCAACAATCAATCTAACCCACTAATTCACTTTCAGATACCCACCTTCTGATTCTTGATTTCCCATAGAAACCCTAAATCTCCATTAATGCTTCAACAATTTCTCCATCTGAGTTCCTGACCTAAATTATTGGAAGACGATATGGTCGCATCTTTGAGAACTGGGAGTACTTATGAAGAAAAAAAAACGAAATCAGAATTTTAGAAAATATGGGTTTCGTAAATTTTATCCCAAAATATGGGTGCAGGCGTGAAGATTTCTGTCTGTGGGTTTCACGGTGGAGAAAATCTGAAAAATGGGTCTCCCTGTAGTTTTCACTTCCCTATAGTAGGAAGTCAGTAATTATATAATTGTCCCCCCTTTTCATGGGTTTCACTCCACAAATATCCTTACGACACAACAAAAGAACCCTCATTTGGGGCATACATAGAAATTTTAAGGCATACATATGGATGACCCTAACTAGTGTGGGGTGATAAAGGGTGTCTAATGAGTGGTTAAGTTACTTAAATACCCTTGATTAGTTAACTAATTTTAATATTAACTTTTTTAGTTTATCTGTTTTTGAATTTTTATTTATTTTTTTTTTTTATTTTTTTTTCTTTTTTTTTTCTTATTGCATGGAATTTTTTTTTACGACAATTACAGAGCAAAGTTCGGTTAACAATAAAATCAAAATTATCAGCCGAACTTCTCTTTTTTTCATCCTTAAAGTGTCGATGAGCAGTTTGACAGATAATTAAACACGAAGATGTTAGCCGAACTTCACTTTATGATAAATAATATTAAGTTCAGATGTCCTATTTTTTTTATCAAATCTGCCGAACCTAGGTATGTTTTCACAAAACACAAGTTCGGCTGACATATTATCAGCCGAATCTACGTATGTTTAGATTCGGCATATCACTTGTCCGCCGAACTTAGATTCGTAAATAGAAAAATTTAACAAAACATTTTTTTTTCAAAGTTAAAAAAAATTAAAAAATAAGGGCATTTTTGCCATTATGAAAAATGGCTAGATAAGGGGCTCCCTAGAAACACTATTTCCACTTGTGTTTTTGTCTTATTCAAGAGGCCCCAAATTTTTTGGGTATGCCCTAAATATGGTTCCAACAAAAAAATTCTTCTCAATCCATAAGCCCATTAAGGATTATGCAACTTTACATAATTACCCTCATATATATTTATTAATCTATTCAAAAAGGAGTTGGGGCGCAACTTGTTGCTAGGTTCCCAACCAACCCCATGTAAATAAAAATTATAATCAAGAAAATTTCAGTGAAAAAAAATTCAGCTAACAACGGGATTAAAACACAAAAAGAAAAAGAGAGAGAAGTTGTTCTTCAGCCACTCTTCAGCTCCGAAAAAAATTTCGAATTTTTTTCTTCTAAAAATCTAGTGTTTGATTCAACATAATATAGTTCCTTAATAGTTTTCTTCTTCTGTGGAATCTGTATACATCGATTTAGTCAAACGAATCTGAAGATTTGAGAGCATTTTCTTCATCAACAACAGAATCAACAGAATATGATCGATCTGTTTTTTTGATACAAACTGGTAATGGTGATTCGTAATTGAAGATGAATAGAAAGTATATGATATTTGCATGTTCGATTCATAGTTTCTAAATCTTCATCTTTGATTTCAGTTTTATTTCGTAATTTTTGTTGCAGAGATCGTGATTTTGAGAAGCTTGAATTTGTGTGTTTGATTCTATTAGATTCATTGGTTCAATTACATATCGTGATTCATCTCTTAAACATGTATTATTTAATTTTTCATTTTCTGATTTTTGATTTTGAATTTGTTGTTTTACTTAGATCTGTTACTATGAATCAGTTCATGTTTTTTTACTTAGATTTGTTACTATGAATCAGTTCTCGTCATGTTTTATATTTAATGATTTTAGCTTCAATATAGTTTCTATGAATCAGTTCTCGTCATGATTTACTATTCATGATTTTAGCTTCAATGTAATTTCTATGAACCATTCCTCATGCATGATTTATGTGTTTATTTATTTGATGAATTATTGAAGAATACAGAGTGTTGATGAATCAGTTTCGGCATCAATTAGAAGTTAGAAGTTAGTGTAATCAATTAGAAGTTAGAAGTTAGTGTTGATAAACTCATTTTACATATGTCTGAGTTAGTGTAACTATGTTTTTTGTTGATAAACTCAGTTGATATATATGAATTTGCATACTCAGTTTGCATATTTAACGTTCAACATTGAATATAACTTTCACGAAGGGGCACAACCCCCAAGTGATGTGTGACGTAATTGAATTTGTAGCTTAGGTTAGGTTTAGGCTGTTTTCTTATGGTTTGCATTAAAAATTTTAAGATGGAGCATTTATATTTCATGTAGCAGGTTAACTTTTGCACCGATTGCATACTAATCCACTGCGAAATAATATATGATGATGTCTATGCTGTTTTTTAGTAGCAAATTCTTCGTTGTTGACATAGTTATATCATTGTTTGACACTGAAAATTTGTTCAATATTTTCAGATTATTGTATCAACATTGGTTGTTGATGCAGGTTTATTGGATCAACTTTCATTGTTGATACAAGTAACCTAGATAATATTCTGATTATGGTGTCAACAATGGTTGTTGATAGATGTTTTATTGGATAAACATTGGTTGTTGATGCAGGTAACCTGGATAATTTTCTGATTATGGTGTCAACAATGGTTGTTGACAGATGTTTTGGATCAACATTGGTTGTTGATACAAGTAACCTGGATAATTTTTTGATTTATGGTGTCAACAATGGTTGTTGACATATGTTTTATTGGATCAACATTGGTTGTTGATGCAGGTTTATTGGATCAACTTTCATTATTGATACAAGTAGCCTGGATAAATTTTTGCTTATGGTGTCAACAATGGTTGTTGACAGATGTTTTGTTGGATCAACATTAGTTGTTGATTCAGGTTTATTGGATCAACATTGGTTTGTTTATCCAAAATTCTGAATACAACTTTGTTTTTTTTAATGTTTTATTAGTTTTATTGATTTGTTATGGTTGTTGCAGGCTAAAGATGGTTATTGCAGAATTCAAATTTTGCAATCTGACTGTCTCGCATCCTGTTTCGGAATCAACTACTGTCAACGAGATGATAAGTGTGGTGAAACAATACTGGCCTTATGTCCCTAAATGCCTCATACTGTTTGGTTATACTGTAGATGGAATTTCACACGTTATTAATCATGATTTGGATTTTAGGTTTTTAATTCACTACTACATCACGAAAGGGATTGATGTGGTGAAGTTTAACATTCATTTTAAGATTTGCGTTGACACTATTCCTCCTGCTTCTTCTGTTGCTCCTTCGTATTCATCAAGTTGTGTCTCAAACAATGATGTAGTTATTGTAGAAGACTTGACGGATGATTCATCTTTGATCAAAAGGGTCCCCAAGAAGTCCGATACTTGGACCAACATCTTAACTGGAGTAGGGAAGTTGTTTGAAAGTGTTAAATATTGTCGTGATACTGTTAAAAAGTATGAAGTTCAGAGTGGTTACAAACATTTCATACGTAAGAGTGACCAGACACGATACACTATGGAGTGTAAGAACAAGGAAAGTCAAAATTATCGCTGGAGGTTTCATGCTTCTCTCGTCGCCAACACTAATCATGGGTTTAAGTGCAATAAGTATTATGGAGAGCATTCATGTGATTTAGCTTCTTCCGATCCAGCAAAAGTCATAATGACAAAGTCTTTTTTGAAGGACATCTTAATAGATGATTTTCGAGCATCATAAAAGAAGAAAACAGCAGCGGATATCAAAGATTTGATGTTTCTGGAATATGGTGTTGATCTCACTTATAGTTAGGCATACCATGGTTTACAATTCACTAAAGAGTGTCTTTGGGGTGATGATGTGAAGTCTTATTCAGACTTTGTTTGGTAAATATTCCATTGAACGTTACAATCCTGGAAGTGTCGTCAATTTTGAGTATGATTGTGTAAAGAAGCAGTTCCAAAAGTTTTTTGTCGCTTTCGAAGCTTCGATTACTGGTTTCAACAATTACTGTCGTTTGATGTTTTTATTGATGCTACTTTTCTCACTGAGAAGTTCAAGGGCAATCTCATGGTTCCTTGCGGCAAAACTGGTAACCAAGGTATTTTTTTTTAATCTTTTTTAATTATGAAGTGTTTCAACTTTGGTTGTTGATACTAGTATTTTGTATCAACCTGAGTTGTTGATACCATTATCTAGTCTGATATGGTCCATAGATTTCACTTTTATGGATCCCATAACTTTTGTTGATCCCATAATTCTTGTTGTTGATCCATAATTCTTGTTTGTTGACAGCATAACTTGTGCATGTATTTCAGTTGTTTGTGATCAATTTTTGTTATTGATTCCATTTTTTTGTATCAACTTTGGTTGTTGATCCCATAACTTGTTCATGGATTTCAGTTTTCCTTGGTCATTTGGAATTGTTCAGAACTTGTTCATTAATTTTTGGTGTTTTTGATTTTTGTAGGGATATATCCAGTTGCATTTGGAATTGTTTTTTGTGAAAATTGTGAGAGTTGGGAATGGTTCTTAACCAATTTGAAGGGTATTATCCGTGATGACCGTCCACTGACCATCATATCAGATTGTGGTACTGGCTTTTGAAGCATGTCCCTGTGATCTTCCCAAATGGTCACCATTCGTACTGTTTGTACCACATGAAAGGGAATAGTCTTGTTACAAAGGGCAAAAGCAGGCAAACTGTTTTTAAGTTGTTTGAAGAGTGGTACACTGCGTTAATAAAGGAGAAAATTTATGCTGCTCCAAAAGAGTATGAGAAATCTGAAGCTGGATTCAGTTATTGATTGGATGGTAAAGATTCCATTCCAGAACTGGGATGCTCATGCATTTCTAGGAGAAAGATTTGGTGATAACACATCCAACATTGCTGAGAGTTTTAACAGTGTGATTAAGCATGATAAGCGGCTTCTAGTACTTGAGCTTATCGATTCTATTCGTGCTAAGGTAATGGAGCAGAACTAAAATAGGTTGGTGGAGTCTAGTAAGTGGACTGCAAAGCTTACTCCCCGGATGCAGGCTAGGCTCAACAAGAAGGTGACTGACTGTCGTTTTTACAAGTTCCGAAGACCAAGTGAGAAAGTTTTTGAGATCATTTATCCTACTGGAAAGCACACTATCAACTTGGATGCTAATAAATGCACTTGCAATTGGTGGCAGAAGCATAGTTTCCCTTGCACCCACTCGATGAAAGAATTGTTACAGATTGGGGAAGATGAACCTTACAAGTAATAATTCTGTATTATACGACCGAGTGCTACAGAGGTTTATATGCTCGTCCTATCTATCCTATTCCGCACAGTGAGAGGCCGCCTAAAATTTCTGAGGATGCTTATGTGTTGCCTCCCAATGGTGGTCGAGAGTCAGCTGGAAGGACAACTACTGCAAGGTACAGGGGTTCTCGAGAGAAAGCACGCAAGAAAAGGAAGTGTGGTCAGTATGGAAGGCTTTCCTTCTACAACCGCTGTAGATGTCGCGGGTCTCCTTTGGCTCTTCGTGCACCATTGTTTTGCAAGGATTCTAATTCTAGGATGATCAACTTTTGAGGAGGATGTTGTTCTGAAGCTTTGTGAATGCTTTCCTATTTTTCTGAAGTTCTTTTTTATGACATACATTTTGTTTAGTTTATGTCACCTTGGATGTTGGTTCTTTTTATGCTTTCCTATTTTTCTTGCTGGATTTGTTATGTTTTTAACGACATACATTCTTTTTAATTTGTTATGAATGTTATTCTTGTGTTTGTAAATCTTATGTCAGTTTGCAGGTTTACTGGTTTTTACAGGAAAAAGTACTATGTAAAGCATATCAACATATCATTGTTGATCCTATTCATGGGATCAACTTCCATTGTTGATGCTTAATAAAAAAGAAAAAAATGCATGATTTTATCTGTATATACAAATTATCTCCATTAGCTATATATACATGCAATCTTTAATATTAACATTCATTCAGTTGATAAGAAACCATTCACTCACTATCCACTATTGTTGACCCATTGCTTTTTGGAATCAACTCCCATTGTTGATCCAATTCATGGATTGACTTCCATTGTTGACCCCACATTATTGGATCAACTTTCATTGTTGATCCTTAATAAAAAGGAAATTTTTTGCATGGTTTAATAAAAAGGAAAAAATAGTATATACAAGTTAAATCCATTAGTTGTACATACCTGCAATCTTTAATACTCCCTCCGTTTCAAAAAGACAGTCTGTTTTGACTTTGTCAAAATATTAAGGAGACCATAATACTTTACTTGACTACCCTTAATTATTTACCTATTTTATGTTAATAAAAATGTGAGTATTAAAAACTTCCTAAAATTGTTAAGAGGATTGTAAATAGGAAATAAAAAAGGAAAATTAAAAGATATCGAATTTATGGAGTATAAACTCTTTAGGGAATTTACTATTCGGAGTCAAATATATTGTCTTCTAAGAGGAATGAAGGATATTATTTGTTTCCTTAGTTGTACAAATTTTCTTTAATATTTTAGATTAGGTCCCATTAATATGCATTTATGAATATAAAAAGTTAAAGGCTATAATAGAGAGTTCATTGAAAAAATACGCCTATAAACAGAAGCTGGACACAATTTTGAAACTGACGGAAATTGAATAGAGGACGGTCTTTTTGAAACAGAGAGAGTACCAACATTCATTCACTTGATAACAAACCAATAATTCATTCATTCATTATAAATGCATAGAAACCAGTAAACCAAACTAATACTAACATTAATTCATAACAAACCATTACTAATAGATCATCCAAATTGTTCAGAACATAAATATACTTGCAGACATGTCTTTACAGTAACTAAGATGTCTTTTTAAACTAACTTCCAATGACCAGACCTACCTTTACTTACAGTAAGATGTTTCATGTTGGACCATTAAGAGTATTCCACTAATCCAATGTTTCCACCTAGTCTTATAAATTAACTATTTCTTCAACTGAGTCAGTAAGCAGTTGGCATTGCTTGATTTCTTCAACTGAGTCGGTAAGTTTATGTCCTTCCTTGATCTCTTCGATCGATTCAGTAACTTGTTCCTCTTCTTTAAGTTCTGCAGGTGTGTCAGTAATTTCCAAAATCGGTTTCCACGCATCAAATTTCCCCAACATCCTTGCAGCCATCTTTACTCTCTTCCTGTTTATCCTATCATGTTATTCGACATTCTTATAATCTAGATCCCAGCAGTGTCCACGCTTCACCAAAAATTTCATGAATAAGCAAATGTGTATTGCACAATCCAACCCTTTTTGTTGTGCTACATGGTAGTGCTCAAATCTTGCACTTATTGGTTCACCTGTTTGGGCATTTGTTTTTCCTATTCCGATCAGGACATCAATCAATTATTTTACCATGACAGTATATTGTGCGTTGTATCCTGGATTTTTCCATATGGTGTTGAATACTAGCCATCTCCCACCTAGTATTGGTATGAGAAGGTACGCGTCATCGCCATTCACTGTGTATTCCTTCTTTATCTTAGATGCAATCCCACAGTTATCCACTTTCTTTACATCTTTGTTGGTTATTGCGTTCCTCAACAGTAGCTGCATCATATAACAACAAGTATATCATAATTGTCTTGTCATATTTGGTTGTTGACACTATAATCTGGAATTTTGTATTCTCAGATTCCATATTTTTGAGGGTCAACTGCGATTGTTGATGTAACAAGTTATTGAAAAGACAAATTAAGAGTTTTTGTTACTTACATAAGCATTTGTAGACAGAATCAAATGCTTTTTGCCGTAGTAGCTCTGCTTATTGGGATCTTTCATCTTTGATTGCAGCAAGTTGATGTAGTAATCAACAATCTCGCTGTGAATGTTTTGGTTATCCATTAGAGCTTGGATATGCTTTCCAAAGACGATTTTTCCACGTCATTATTGAAAAAAACCTATAAGCTTTGTCACTATATTTTTCAAATGAAAGTATTATTATTGTGAGATAACATATTACAAATTCTAACTGTAACTTGGATTTCAATCGTTTTTCCGCAGATGTGTCATTGGATCAACTTTGATTGTTCACACCTATAAATAAACAGGTAAGTGGTTACAGAGTTTCATACCTTTCTGTCGCTTTCTCAAAGAATGGATGAAGGACCTTTTCTTCTTCCTTGGTGCAGGATTTCCAGAGGTTGAGTTTTTCGGCTTCTTCAGCTTTGTTGGCTCAACTGGCGTCACATCAATGTAATCGTCGATGTCGATTATTGTTGGTTCTTCAACACCTCCCTCTTTTTCTTCTTCTTTCCCCTTCCCCCTTTCTTCCATTCTTTGCCTGCTTCATTGTCGCTTTACCTTGAGGTGTGTATTTATGTGGCGCCTTCCTTGACCTTGTGAAATTATCCAGGTTACTTGTAATCCTTAATCAAAAGCCCTAGGATACCTTGATCGCAAGAATATCCCGCTAATTTCCTCTTGTCATCAATAAAACACATTAAAAGATGTGAATATGAATTCTACCTAAGAGAACAACCTAACGTGTAAAAGCACTAATCAAGTTTAATTCCCTAGATGCATTAAGTTCTATGAAATCAGGCCAATCAAAGCAATCGAACGTGTAAAAGCACTAATCCGATTTAATAAAGGTTATGATCCACTTGTGACTATTAGGATGTATCACTACAAGCAATATCCATAATTATGCTACTTGCAATCAAAAATTCATCACTTTTGCGTATAATAAACTCTAATCTAGCAATAGAGATGAAAGTAAACTCAATCAATTCGCGACTCGACTAAACAAGCATTCAAATCATGTAACGATATTAATGATGAATCATAAACGATAAAGCATGGAGACAAAACTAATTCATAAAAATCATGTTTGGAATTCCAACTTATTCCTTAACCAAAAAAAAAAAAAACTAACTCATGTTCATGGAGTTCATCCAAAGAAGAAATAAATCTCTGATATTCACAAACCCTAGAACAAAAAGTAGAGGGAAAGATGATTCTCCGTAAAGGAGAGGTAATTAGGTTTACAGAGACTCCTCTGTTTTATACTTCCAAAACTTCGTCACCCAATCAAGTTACACTCCAAGCCAAGTCCAATTCACAGCTCAGGCCCATTGAAATTATGTGCTTGTCAGTTTCCTGAAACTGACAAGCCAATTCGGTCTGTTCTAGCCCCTTACACTTCTCGCTATGTCTCACCTCTCCTTCCCTGTAGTTCCATTTCATTCCATATCATTCATTCATGCCCAACTAAGGCCGAGTTATTCAACCACCCACAAGTTTTTTTTTAAGCATGAACCACCCATAAGTTACTGGCAACAACACCACTTACTGCTTTCTCGCCCATCACATTTCGGCTATACTTCTCTCGGAAACAAACATCTCCATTAATCTGTACATCAACGGCAGCAAATGCTCATGTCTAACCTGATGTTCATGCAATAAGCTTGGTCCAAATCCATCGCAGATCCTAGCCAACTCCCATTCTCCCTGTCACTTCAACATAACCAGCCTGGTGCTCCTCTGCTCGCAAACACAATCCATACACCACCATATCCTAATCTATTCAGTTAACACAAACCACTCGAGCATTATACTTCATTGCAGCTTCAGCTTCTTGACTCTCACCCAAGTTAGTCAATATCGGTTGTACGGGATGAAATTACAGGTTTTTATCGGTTATCGGAAAATACCTATACGATATTTAAAATATAGGCGATACAAAGACGGAATGATATTATCGGTTGTACAGGCCGGTACGAACCGATATACTGGTTTTACTTATGCACCGATAATATCTTTTTCAGTGAGTAAACTTTCCATCAACATGCATCTAGTCTTTACAAACAAGTACAACGTCAATTGGAGAAGGTAAAAAATTTTAATATATTTATGATATAAAATCAATGACTATATGGTAGGATATAAGATGGAAACCATATCTCGATTGCAAGGCATAGAAATGTAAAAAATAAAAGTGAAGGATAATAAACAAGATATACTAGCATAATGGGACAACAATCACAATGCTAGCTAAAAACCACCTTGTATTTTGGAAGTTTGAGATATATGCATGATTCTTATTATTTTTTACTATGATTTTATAAATATTTGAAATTCTAGTTCTAATGATGTATCACCGATAAAAACCGATATTATCTTTTGTGTAGGTGTATCGGACTCGGCCGATACGAGACCGATACGCGATATTAACTACCTTGCTCTCACCTGTAACAGCATCCTTGCGCAACTGAACCCAACATTACCCATGGCAGCGACACCACCGAATCATTCCGCTGCATCACAACCAACTGCAACACTCTCAGCTCCCAGCTTTAACAAACCAGTTCAACTCAAATGCAACCTCTCAGCACCATAACACAACAGCTGCAACAAGGCCATCAAATCCATTAACCTATCCCTTGCACCACTGCAAAAACATCACCATCTGCTTCATACCCATTATCTTCAATTCCCTGTAATCATTCTCTGTACTTTATTTCAACACTCTTCAGCTCTGCGATAACAACATCTCAACTTCAAATGGCATCAACAGCTCACCAGTCTTCTCCATCTCAGTTTAACATACACAACCAGCACCATTTTAACTCATGAAACAACCAGAGCCATGACAGCAACTCCATCTACAGATGAATCTAATGTTCACCTGCAACAATAGCTGCAACTCAGCTCTACACAGCAGCAGATTCACTTCCTTTCCATTTATTTATTCCCTGTAACATCAAGAACAACAATGCATCTTAAGAACAATTCTTCTTCATCAACTTCAGTACCACCAGAATCACCATCATTTGCAGATACCCATTGTTCCTCTCAGCCTCTAACCCCATTTCCTCGTTTCCTCAGCATCAGAACTTCAAAACCAACCCACCTTCGATTCCATCTCCATTGTCTCAACACCATAGCAGCAAACAGAACCCATAGACACAATCTTCTTCGTTTCCTTCTTACAACCTCAGAAACACCATCTCATTATCAGTTCTTCAGATTCATCATCTTCAAAACCCTAACCTGATTCTTCTAATTGTTGGCAGATGAATTCGAATTTCATTACCTCCAAAATACCTTGACGTAAATTACCATCAACCCTCTTCCCTGTAAGATACAGATGCAATTCTAGCCAGTTTCGCCACCACTTCCATCATCTCCGATCAAAACTTCATGGATCTCTGAGTTTCTCTCTCGACAACGCCTCTATGTCCTCCAGGCTCTCAATTTCAGACGGACACAATAATGAGTATAATTCTGTAGGTTTCAGGGATGTAATGATTAAAATTAATGTTGGCACCCTGCACTACTGGGTAAGGGATACCCAGTTCATATATGGCTTATCAGTCGGCTGGAACTGAGATGCCTATTCTCTTTCTTTCTCAACTGTCAGTTATGGGGAACTGACAATTTGTTCTTCATCTCCTTTGCTGCATAACCTTAGCCGATTCCAAGTATCACTCGTATGTGAATTAATCTTTTTCTCTTTACGCTCCAAATAGATGGTTTATCCGTTTTTTGATCCGAATGACTCCAAAGCACCTATAAAACTCAAAAGCAAACATAAGATACATAATTCACACGAAAAATAGTAAAGAAAGCATAAACAATAGATAATAAATAAGGTGTTTATGACACCTATCACTTGGACTTGTATCTGAAAATGACAAGGTGAGCTGACTTGATTCTGGTTCTTCATCTACGTTCATTCCATTTGTTTGTGGTTTGTCACTTGCATCGTTCAAGTCAACTTCAGTCTACTTTGCAGATGATTCTCCACTTGTATTCTGAGTGAACTAAGTCTTTAAGAAATCTTTGGATGCTTCTCTGTATTCCTGTTGAGTACTCGCTGATCTTGTTGTCTAGACGTGCATTTCCTTTTCTTTTTATTCCTTCATTTGTTTAGCAATCAATTCTCTCCACATCTGCAGGTTGCAACTGAATTATGTTCTTGTTATTGTCAATAATTTTTTTCATGAAGATCATGTTGTTCATAAATGTTCTTGTTTGACACCTTCTCTGATAAGTGATTTCTTGCTTGTCACACTCAAGATACAAGTTTTCTTCTGTCAGCTTAGCATTCCTCTTCCTCTCTACTTCCAATTACCACGATGTTCTGATAGGTCAATCAAATACAGTTTATCTTATGTAACTGGATCAACAAAATATTCATGAACCTGCAAACCGGTGTGCAATACAGTAAGCAAAGTATTTTTTGGACAATAATCTATTTTTTCTCACATTATACCCTTAATATATCTTTCACGACGGGATGCAGCCCCCGAGTGATGTGTGACATATATGAATTTGCAGCTAAAAAGCTTTTTTAGGCTGTATATGAGTGGAGTACATTTCAGTTATTGTGTCAACTTTAGTTGTTGATTCCTGTTAGAGCACTGCTCATTTGAACTCGCATGCGTTGCTATCTCAAGCATGTTTATCAATGTTAGTGATCAAAACTATAAGTCTTGATTTGTAGTCTACTTATAGATGTCTCGGACTAGGACATAGATTGTGTAATTAAGCATTAGACTTCACGGCGTTCATCATTTGAAGACGAAGAACTACTAAAAAGAGCTTGTAGAACTTCATCAACAAAAGGTATGTGGAGACTGAAAGACATAAGTCGTGTTACGATATAGTTTTCTATTATACACATTTGAGATTTCGAGCTGAATTTAACTCGCTTACATATTTATCAGAATATGTGTTGGCAAGTTCTCGCTTCGACCAAGTTCATCTTATATTCTTGACGCAAGTCAAAAGATGATCATGTGAAAATTGCTGAGTAACATCTTACATGGTTTGTGTGATACAATCATTTGGTGTAGACTTGGAATGTTTCGTTATGATTATTTTAATAACTTGAAAATTGCTTTGATGTTAATAGTGTGTGAAAACGGATATTGTCATCCTCTAAGAAAGTTTCAATGATTTAAATAAGAGTTTAGAACACTTAACCATTATTGGATATGATATGTTGTGCACTCTTGCACATATGTAATCCATGTCCGGGAACCATAGTATGCGTATCCGTACGCGTACTTGTGGGCTTGAGAAATCCGGGAACCTAAGTATGCGCACCCGTTGGCGTAATGGCGTAAGGTTCATATCTGAATATTTCTGCTGGGATTGGAAGTACGCGTACCCGTTTGCGTACTGGTGAAACCCAATCTTGGTCCGGGTACTTCAAGTATGCGTACCCGTTTGCATACTTGAAGGTTAAAGTTCTAAAATCGGTTGTGTACATGAATTTAAACATTTATATAATAAGGAATGCAATCTTTGCAAACCGTTGCTATAATGTTCATGAATTGATTCGAGTGAATCAAACCGATTTTGCTTCAATTGTGTTCTTGTATACTTCTATGAGAATATAACAATTGAATAACTCTTTAACTAGTTTCATTTGAGTCATTTGAACCAGTTATGGTTAAGATGAACAAGGTTGATATGAGAGTGTTCATATGACTAACTTCGGTTAACAATTGTTGAGCCAACATGGTGTACACATTTCGGTACTGTTACATAAACCTAAATGAGGGTACATTGTGTGTAACAATCCATGTTCGATCTAACGGTTGAAAGATATTATCTTGGTTGAATCAGTTTTTTCATCTAACAGTGAATATTGAATGCTTTGTTACCAAAGTAACTTAGATTGCAAACCCTGATTTGAAAACTATATAAAGGAGAACTCTAGCAACTGGGAAGCCTAATCCCCACACTTCTGTGTGTTACTAGTTGCATAACTAGAGTCGATTCTCCTTTAACCTTAGGTTTCTCACGAGACCCTGTAGGTTAACGACTTGAAGACTTCATTGGGATTGTGAAGCCAGACCCCAACTATTTTCTCTGTAGTTGCATGTTCTGATCTTGTTCGATTCTATCGATTGAGTACTATCTTCTCTAAGATTTGCTCGAGATTTAATCTCCGATAGGAAAGATAAAAGGTAATCAGAAACACCTTCGTCTCATCGTTTGTGATTCCACAATATCTAGTTTCGCTTCCGTACGATTTAGATTATTGTGAGGTGATTGATAATACTAGGTTGTTCTTCGGGAATATAAGACCGGTTTATCAATTGGTTCATGTTCACCTTGATTTATCAAAAGACGGATCAAAACTCATAGGTATTTATGTGGGTGACAGATTAATCTATTCCAATAGACTTTTCTGTGTGAGACAGATTTGTTTATCAAGTCTTCGACTTTGGGTCGTAACAACTCTTGGTTGTGGGTGAGATCAGCTAAGGGAATCAAGTGCGTAGTATCCTGCTGGGATCATAGACGTAAGGAACGCAATTGTACCTTGAATAAGTGTGAGATTTATTAGGGTTCAACTATAGTCCAGTCCGAAGTTCATTGGTAGTAGGCTAGTGTCTATAGCGTCTTAATACAGTGTGGTGTTCAAAGCTGGACTAGGTCCCGGGGTTTTTCTGCATTTGCGGTTTTCTTCGTTAACAAAATTCTGGTGTCTGTGTTATTTCTTTTCCGAATTATATTTTGTTATATAATTGAAATATCACACATTATGCGTTGAATCGATCAATTGGGAAATCCAACCTTTGGTTGTTGATTGAAATTGATTGATCGTTGAACATTGGTCTTTGGTACAGTTCAAGTTACTACCCTTATATTCAATCGGGCTCGCAAATTTCTATTTTCTGATTGCAGATTGAATTGAGAGATAGAGATATAAACTCTTTGATATACTTTTTTAAAGATTGAGTCTGACTGTCTAGTTGATTCTCTTTAAAGTATATTGGAGTAAGTCCTCTCAGATTACCAAACGAATTGTTGGGTGTGGTTGTTATACCCCCGCATTTTTAATTGGTATTAGAGTAGGCAAACACATTAAAGACCTTATAAGCATGTTTTTGAAGCGATCTGATACGGACATAAGTGCTATCTCTAATCACGTATCACCATTTCAGGAACTTTTGGTTAAAAATCCTGATTCACCCGAGAATGTTGTCGCATCTCCTTCATCATCTTAACCCATACTTAACTGGGAACCTCGTCTTGATGAACAGTTATATGAACTTTCTGATGAAAGTGTTTCAGAAAAAGAAAAGTCTCACAGTACATCATTCTCTTTGATCGTCTTCTAAAGAAAAAGAAGTCAACATCCTGCTTGGATGAATTTGTGACTCCTCTCTGCATTGAAAACAGAAAATTGAGAAAGCTCTTTTAGGGGTATGATTGTGGGTATAGCTTTTTACAAGCTACTCTTAAAGATCGTGACGAGGATATATGTTCAAGGAATTCTGAATGTGATGATCTTCTCCGAAATCTCTTTGTGTTGAAAGAAAGACTTGCAAAAACTGAAGCAAGATATGACTCTCAACAAAATTGTTTGAATGTCAAAGAAAAGGTTTTTCTCGCCCGAGAAAAACAATTGGAGACTGATCTTAGTGCTTCTCTTGAAAAGGTCAAAGCTTTGGAAGAGAATTTGAAAAAATTCAATTCTATCTCTACAAAATTGTCTTCTATGCTTGGATCATGTAAAAAACATTGTGATACATGTGGTATGGGCTATAAAGGTATAGATGCTCCAAGTACTGGTAAGATAAATTTTGTTAAGGCAAATGACCTTCTTCAATCTACAGCTGCAGGTGTATCTGGAAATAAAGTACGTAAGCCTACAAGGACGACTCAGTTGAGAACGGATAAAAGCATCCCTGTCAACTGCTATTATTACGGAAAGAAAGGTCACATTGAAAGAAGATATCATCTTCGTTTACGGAATGAAAAACTTCACAACATTCTCATTTGGATGTCTAAAGAAGTAATCAAACTTGTTCCTCAGTGTTCGGTTAGAAATTAATTCCACAATCAAGATAAGTGCTGCAATGGGCCATTTCCTGATTACGAACATGACATTTCTTCTTCTTAAAACTGCAAAAAGAACAATGTTATATGGATGACTGATAACTTTGAAAGACCTGTAAGAAGAAAAAGGTGTCTAAGAAAGAAAAATTCTTCAAAATTCTCTCTTTCCCTCAATAATGATCTTTTTCCTCAAATAGGTGTTCCTGACTACATTCACATCAATAATCGTGTTTCGGAACTCAAGACCAGTATCAACGGTCTCAAGCGCAAGATCAAGAAGGCGAGAAAAGCAGCTGATTCAGGGAACTCATGTCCTTATCTTGATAATTCTTTTGAAGATGTGCATAAGAATTCCGATATAGGTCAAGGGGATAAAAAGGAATGTGTCAATTCCTCTGATGAACTTCATGTTCATCATCATACAACTTGACTATTTCTGTATGTGTATCCTCTTTGAGACCAATGAGAAGATACACATAACTCTCAAGAAGATACCTCCTTCTCGACAAATGGTTTATATTGTACTTGTTTTTCTTTTGACTTTGATCTTCCTCCCTGAGCTTTGCTCCAGACAGTTTTATTATTTATCTGATGCTCTCCTATTTGACAGTTGATGTTCAAACTTGAACCAATGTTTCCTGTTATATCTTCAGAACTTGTTTCTAAATGTTTGCTCCTTTAGTTCCGTGGCTTTTGATCTCTGCGTCATAACCATGAACTCTGTGCACCCTACCGTTATCAAACGTCTACAAGTAAACCTAGGGTTATCTTGTGTGAAAATTTATAAATATTTATCAAAGTCTTCTTTTTGATATATATTGTTTCAGTAACGTCAAGTCTTCTCTTGGAATGGTGTGCACAATGGAAGGATGCAAAACGGAAGACAAATATGATGATTCCAATGCTTTTGAACTTCACGAAGAACCCATCTCCATTGTCTTCTATAAAGCAATTAATCATGAAAAAGATCTTCCAATACAGATATCCATTCAATTGGATGGAAATCTTCTTCAAGATTTTGAGGTCGTTTGTGAACAGCTTGAGATTGCATCGAAGAATTTGGCTTTTCTGAAAAAGGAGCTAAAGAAAGCATCTGATGAACTAGCCCTTGTCCGTTCCTTGGTTGTTGATCATGTCTAAGTCTTGATTTTGTCTAGGAAACTTCTTATGAGAATTTTATTCTTGTGATTTTAAGAAGGATAACTAGGGTTTGGAATAGCCATTATTGTGAGTACACATAACTATGTCCAACGTTTTCATCGTCAATGTTTTTAGATTTACTTATTTAAATTCTAAGTTATTTGGAAGATGATTTTTGCAGTATTAATCTTTATGGTTTCATATATTGCAAATTGTTATGGGATATGTTGTTTACGTCCGTGAACCTTGACTGTACCATACTTGTTCAATAGTTATCTCTATTACATGTCGATATGAAAGTATTGATAAAAGATAGAATGAACTTTTGACAAACAAAAGTTAAGCTTATTATGTCTTTCTGCAAATATTGATGGAAGATAGGATGAAC
This sequence comes from Papaver somniferum, assembly GCF_003573695.1. Classification (NCBI taxonomy): domain Eukaryota; kingdom Viridiplantae; phylum Streptophyta; class Magnoliopsida; order Ranunculales; family Papaveraceae; genus Papaver; species Papaver somniferum. Next base: position 3,693,213 of record NW_020622934.1, read on the forward strand.
TTTTGTTTACAAAGAATAAGTCTATTATATGTCATTGTGCAAATAATGATGAAAAATAGAATGAATCTTTGTTTATTCCGCAGTATTGGTCCTTCCCTGATTCACATCTTTGTGCATGTACTGTGTTGCTCCGTAAGTTCTCTTATGTTGAGCGTGACCAATTGAATTGATCATTTTTGTGGCTAATTCAATTGAGACTTTTGGATACAAATTCATGTTCTCATGTGATTTGATTATGTCCAAAGAAATCCTTCTTTTCTCGTAAAAGTAAGGTCGCTCTTGTTGTTCTTTCGGGAATGACATTTTATGAGGGAGAGGATTCTTTTTGTACTTGTGCTTAATTGCCAAATCTTTGTAGGGAGTGCAGCTGTGGAATATTATAGGATTTATCTTGTATCTTTATAAACTCCTTGATAAACGCATTTAGCTTGCTATATGATTGCATCTAAATAAATTGGTATGTTATTCTCTTTTGGTCATGAAGTATCTCTATGAAAATTTTATGAGGATCCCACTTGTTTTCGTACCTTTGCCAATTTATATTGATAAAAGGGGGAGAATTAATGTGTAGTTTCATACTACAAATACATATGGTTCACGAATCATTATGTAAGGGGGAGTGGTTTTCATGTCGAGATGAAGTATTGACTAAGGGGGAGTGACACATATCACCATAGTATTGTTTTCAAAGTTGTGATATAATTTAACTTTGATCCTGTATAATGATACTATGACACAGTATAACAATGATTGAGAGCATTTGTTTTCTCATTGTTATCGTTACGGATCTTCAACAACTATAATGCTTAGTTGAACACGTTTAGAATCATGGAGTACTTGGAAGTGACGAAGATTTCAAGTCGTGTTGAAGATGCCAAGGATATCAAGCATTTGGATGAGAAGCTACAAAGTTTTATTTATTTTGTAATCCATATATATTGATAGTTTTGTCACTAAAATTGACAAGGGGGGAAATTGTTAGAGCACTGCTCGGTCGAACTTGCATGCGTTGCTATCTCAAGCATGTTTGTCAATGTTAGTGATCAAAACTATAAGTCTTGATTTCTAGTATACTTATAGATATCTCGGAGTAGGACATAGATTGTGTAGTTGAGCCTTAGACTTCACGACGTTCATCATTTGAAGACGAAGAAATACTAAGGACAGCTTGTGGAACTTCATCAACAAAAGGTATGTGGAGACCGAAACTCATCTATCACTTGGAAAGTCTATTTCTAATTTATCTCCTATATTGAAACATAAATCGTGTTACGATATAGTTTTCTATTATACACATTTGAGATTTCGAGTTGAGTTTAACTCGCTCACATATTTCTCGGAATATGTATCGGCAAGCTTTCGCTTCAACCAAGTTCATCTTATATTCTTGACGCGAGTCAAAAGATGATCATGTGAAAATTACCGAGTAACATCTTACATGGTTTGTATGATACAATCATTTGGTGTAGACTTGGAATGTTTCGTTATGATTATTTCAATAACTTGAAAGTTGCTTTGATGCTAATAGTGTGTGAAAAAGGCTATTGTCATCCTCTAAGAAAGTTTTAATGATTTAAATAAGAGTTTAAAATACTTAATCATTATTGGATATTCCATGTTGTGTACTCTTGCACATATGTAATCCATGTCCGGGAACCATAGTATGCGTACCCGTATGCGTACATGTTGGCTTGAGAAATCCGGGAACCTAAGTATGCGTACCCATTCGCGTACTGGCGTAAGGTTCATGTCCGAATATTTCTGCTGGGATTGGAAGTACGTGTACCCATTTGTGTACTGGCAAAACCCAATCTTGGTCCAGGTATTTCAAGTATGCGTACCCGTTTGCATACTTGAAGGTTAAATTTCTAAAACCGGTTGTATACATGAACTTCAACATTTATATAATAAGGAATATAATCTTTTCAAACCGTGGCTATAATGTTCATGATTGATTCGAGTGAATCAAACCGATTTTGCTTCAATTGTGTTCTTGTATACTTCTATGAGAATATAGCAATTGAACAACTCTTTAACTAGTTTCATTTGAGTCGTTTGAACTAGTTATGGTTAAGATGAACAAGGTTGATATGAGAGTGTTCATATGTATAACTTCGGTTAACTATTTTTGAGCCAACATGGTGTACACGTTTAGGTACGGTTACATAAACCTAAATGAGGGTACATTTCATTTGTGTGTAACAAGCTAAGTTCGATCTAACGGTTGAAAGATATTATCTTGGTTGAATCAGGTTTTTCACCTAACGGTGAATATTGAATGCTTTGTTACCAAGGTAACTTAGATACAAACCCTGATTTTAAAACTATATAAAGGAAAACTCTAACAACTGGGAAACCTAATCCCCACACTTCTGTGTGTTACTAGTTGCATAACTAGAGTCGATTCTCCTTTAACCTTGGGTTTCTCAGGAGACCCTGTAGGTTAATGATTTGAACACTTCATTGGATTGTGAAGCCAAACCCCAACTATTTTCTCTGCAGTTGCATGTTCTGATCTTTCCCGATTATATCGTCTGAGTACTATCTTCTCTAAGATTTGCTCGAGATTTAATCTCAGATAGGAAAGATAAAAAGTAATCACAAACACCTTCGTCTCATCGTTTGTGATTCCAAAATTCTGGTGTCTGTGTTATTTCTTTTCCGCATTATATTTTGTTATGTAACTGAAATATCACAGGTTGTGCATTGAATCGATCAATTGGGAAATCCAACCTTTGGTTGTTGATTGAAATTGATTGATCCTTGAACATTGGTCTTTGGTACCGTTCAGGTTACTACTCTTATATTCAATCGGGCTTGCAAATTTCTATTTGCTGATTGCAGATTGAATTGAGAGATAGAGACATAAACTCTTTGATATACTTTTCTAAAGATTGAGTCTGACTGTCTAGTTGATTCTCTTTAAAGTATATTGAAGTAAGTCCTCTCAGATTGCCAAACGAATTGTTGGGTGCGGTTGTTGTACCCCCACATTTTCAATTCTATTTACTGAGGATCAATTTCCATTGTTGACACACAAAAACTCAGGCTAAACCTAATATGAATGAGCATAAAATGACAAACATAACCATCTCTAATTTAAATACACAGTATATACAAAAAAAAGAATAATCATACGTGTCTGTAGTACATTTCAGTTTATTTGTTGACCCATTTACTAAGATCAACTTGCATTATTGACACACAAAACCTTATTGTCGTGTACTAGGAAATATAAAGATGGTAAAAAAATAAATAAAATACCCGATGTTCAAACCAAGTCATATCTATTTTATTTGTATCTTTTTTTCAAAAATTATTGCGAAGTTTCTGGTACAGTGTGTGCTGGTTCCATCTTAGGAATCTCGGAGTTGAATTTTCAAAACGCTCTCTCTTGCTGATGTAGTTGCCCGTGTGTACGCAGAACCACTACTGGATGCAGGGATACGAAAGAGATTAGTTTTTACATACAATGTACATTTTACTCTATAGAAAAATAAAATTTTAAATTTTTATGAAATCAACGTCTTTTACTTACCGGCAAGAGACTTGTGCATCCAATAACACTCTCCTTTTTTTTTTCAGTGTTCGAAATTAAAAAATCTACAATGTGTTCTGGCCATGACACTTTATACATGTTTAAAACATGAGGGAACCATTTCCTCGCAAATCTTGTAGTTCCAGAATCTGGGAAGAAAAACACCGCACATAACCACATAGCAAAAAGCCTGAAAAAATGTACCCGGTCAGACTCATTTTCAGCTGCAATTCTTAGTTTGTTTTCAACCTCAGCCTTAGTTATTTTATCCTTACAATCTGGATCTTTCTCTGGTCTGAACTTGGTATTCAAGAATGTCTTGCAGTCATTTTGATGCTTTGATTTGAACCTCTTCAAATATTCACTCTTTATAGTTCTTCTCATTTTGAATATCAACGCAGAGTCTCTTGCTTCTAAAGAGCACTCTTCGGAAAACTTCTTGGTTTCTTTGTTAAACCCACTTAACAACAGCTTCATTGCAAGAAATATCCTTCTTAACCATTTTTCAGTCTCTATATTGTGGACGTCTGCCATGTAGAATAGGCTGAAGAAGTCCCATAAAGGAGTGTCTTTTATTGCTTATTCAAGTATTAGTTTCTTCTTATTGTGTTCATCTTCTACTTCAAACTTATTTCGTAAGAAACTTCCCATTTCAACCAATGGTTGGAGACCTCCTTTGTATTTAACTTCATTTTCCCTTGACTTACCTGCATACATTCAACTCAACTCAAATCAGTATTTTTTCTTTTTTAAAATTAAGCAACCTAATGTTATAAGGGTTATAACATCACACAACTCAATTCAGTATTTTTACCTTTGAGGACTCTCTTTTATGCGCCATTTTTCTCTTGTTCTCCTAGTTTTTCTTTTTGTGAGTCTCCTTTTTCCTCCTGTTCTTCTTCTTTAGATTCAAATTCTAATTATTCTTCTTCCTCTTCTTATGAATCTTCAACTACCACCTTCTCCTTTGCTTTACGTACTGGTAATTCTTCATTTTTCTTCTTCTTCTTCACCTTTGCTTATGTTCATCATCATTTTTCTTGTTGTTGTCCCTCTTTCTCTTTGGTGCTGTAACTTTTTCAGTGTGCTGTGATTCATCTTCTTCTGAATCTTCTTCTATCTCTCTTACTGGTTGTTCATGTTTTTTCTTTGTTCTTCTTTCCTTCTGTTGCTGCTTTTTTTCCAATATCTTCTTCCGTTTGGGTACTACATATTTTTGCATCTGTTGTGATTAATCTTTTTATTGATTCTTCTTTTTAAACCGGGGTGATCCCCTCATATCCTTTATCTATTTCAAGCAGCAGTAATCTAGTCAGCATTATAATATTTAAACAACTACAATTAAACTTCTGGGATCAACTCCTGTTGTTGATCCCATTAATCTGATAAACTCTTGTTGTTGATCCTACTTTATTATCTAGTCGACATTTTAATAGTTAAACAACAACAGTTACACTTCTGGGATCAACTCATGTTGATCCCATTAATTGGACTAACTCTTGTTGTTGATCCCACTTTATTATCTAGTCAGCATTCTAATAGTTAAACAACTACAACAACAGTTACACTTCTGGGATCAACTCCTGTTGTTGATCCCATTAATTGGATCAACACTTGTTGTCGACACAATTTTTTATGTTGCTATATACATGATTTACAATCAATTCCTTCAATTACAATCAAAATTGAAGCCATTAATTCATATCTAAGGAAGTGTTGGTATCTACACGATTTGACTAACACCCACTCTGCTTGTGATTTGCGATTTTTGGAACTGCATCTACAGGACAATTTATACAATTAAATCGTGTTAATGGTTTTCCCTCAACAATGGATTTAGTTGGATACAAATTCTGCAGATACGTTGTATTCCAAATGAGTTTCATAGAGTTTCAAGCATAGTGCTAGTTAGGAAAACCAAAACCTAAACTAAACTAACATTATATCTCTAGTTTCAAGCATTCAACAAGTAATAAGATCACATGTTATTGTCATAGATAACTATAAAAAAGAAGGGAATGGCATATCCACCAACAAAAAAGGGAAAAAAGAAGGAATGGCATGTCCACCAACAAAAAAGGTAAAAAAGATACTTCTAAGTAATAAGATCAGTTACAATTACATTTATTTTGCCGTCAACTTTGGTTGTTGACACAATTTTATGGGATCAAATCTTATTGTTGACCTAATATACGGTCTGCCATTGACATCAACAACAACAATTGAAACATAAACTCCTATTCTTAGTTCTTTGAAGTTTACAGAATCGTTATCATTATTCAATAAATAACTGTAACCATTATTCATTTGTAGATTTAACATGCTATTATTGTACAACAAATAACTGTAACATTATTGTAGAATCAACATGCTATTATTATACAACTCACACAACACATAGAACAAATCATTTTATGGGATAAACTCCTATTGTTGACCCCATATATTAGCATCAACATCAACTGAAACTGGATTTTTTTGCACAACTTTGACATCAACATGCAATTACAGAAGAACAAACACATAGAAAGAACAATAGATGGGGTGAAAATAAAAATCAACTGAAGAAATTATTTCTTACCTCTTTCATCTAAAACTGCAACTGCTGAAACTCGAAATCAACTCCAACTAACCCAAAATCAATCAATTAGATACCAAACTAAGTAGATACCAAGTCAAATCAAACATATTAGGAGCAGGAATTGTTGATAAATCGTACATGCAACAAATTATTTTCTTCAGAAAATGAAATCTAATTTCAAAACTGAAATCGCAAAACAGTTAAAAATCAAAATTAATAGCAAAATCGTCACAAAAAACAATAGATTTATAGTTTTATTACATGTTTTAAGCTTTATTTTGTTCTTCAAACTCAGTACACTCGATAAACCCTAATTTTAGATCATTTTTTTCACAGTTTTTTTGATTTTTCTTAAAGTTGTTAGAGCACTGCTCGGTCGAACTCGCATGCGTTGCTATCTCAAGCATGTGTTGTCAATGTTAGTGATCAAAACTATAAGTCTTGATTTCTAGTATACTTATAGATGTCTCGGACTAGGACGTAGATTGTGTAGTTGAGCCTTAGACTTCACGACGTTCATCATTTGAAGACGAAGAACTACTAAGGAGAGCTTGTGGAACTTCATCAACAAAAGGTATGTGGAGTTTGAAACTCATCTATCACTTGGAAAGTCTATTTATAATTTATCTCCTATATTGAGACATAAGTCATGTTACGATAGAGTTTTCTATTATACAATTTGAGATTTCGAGCCGAATTGAACTCGCTTACATATTTCTCGGAATATGTGTTGGAAAGTTTTCGCTTCGACCAAGTTCATCTTATATTTTACGCAAGTCAAAGATGATCATGTGAAAATTTCCGAGTAACATCTTACATGGTTTATATGATACAATCATTGGGTGTAGACTTGGAATGTTTCGTTATGATTATTTCAAGAACTTGAAAATTGCTTTGATGCTATAGTGTGTGAAAACGTCTATTGTCATCCTCTAAGAAAGTTTCAATGATTGAAACAAGAGTTTAGAACACTTAACAATTGTTGGATATGACATGTTGTGTGTACTCTTGCACATATGTAATTGTTTTGGGGTAAAAAATGATTCTGCTGTTTTTGGTAAATTTGTGTGCTAATGAGAAACGAATTCAAAACCTAAACAAATGCACTGCACGGGAGTACTTTTAGATTCGAGAGATCAATATGTAAGACTCTGTCCTAAACCAAGAAATGGCCATTCTATATTCAATTCGGTCACAAGGTGAAGGAGAAGGGTTGATCTTAGGGAGGGAAGCGAAGAAGGTGTTTAAGATCAGGATGTTGAATTATGAAGGTGTGGCTGTTTTATGACTTGTATCAGAAAAATGGTTTCTGGCTACTTGTGTTGATAACACTTCTATCCCCCTTTTTCGAAATAAATTGAAAACCTATTTATACAAGTCATTGAGTGCACCCTGATATCTTAGGAAGTGGAGGAAGTTAAGTAGTGGAGAAATGGGTTTGTGCGGAAGGTGATGATCATCACGTTTCCGTTATAAGGTAAGACTGATCACACGTTCACCCACTACTCTCATTACTGTTAATGATGGGGTTTCAAAGTTGTTGTAGTAAAAAGGTTCGTTGAGACTTGTGAAGGAAGATTTTTTTAGACTTAATTTTTATAAAAATAAATAAATAACAAACTCGAATAAAAAGTGTTGTGAGAATTATGGAGAGACTGGGGCTATGATTCCGCTATTTACCAATTCCAAAGTGATACTAATTATAATCATGCAATTTCACACGTTCAAATTGATTCTCAACTATTGCAAAAGTAGATTTTTAGAAACAACAAATGTTAATCCAAAGCATGAGACATCAAAACCCTAGGCTAAGCATGTTCCATCAAAAGAAAATAATTGTTTAAAAAAAACCATAAAATCTATTTTCAATCTAGGAAAATAATCATAAATAAAAATTGCACCAATTAAATAATTAAGAATTACCACTTTTTCATTGGAAAGATAGCATCCTCCATCGCCCCAAGGATTGGGTTTAGCTCATCATTGTGGAAACGCGCTCAAAAGTTGATTTCATTGCTCAAAGTGTTTACAAATGATGAATTGGAGAAAAACTATTAAAAATCGGGTGTTTGCAACGTTTTTAATTGTTGCAAAACACTGTTACATAAAACGATAAAAGCCAACTATCTCTGTTCAGCTTCTACGACCCCCGCCTCTGTATCGTTATCACTGTTGATAAACGACTGTCTTCGTGAGTCTGTTCATCGTGTTCTTCAGTTCTGCATCAGCAGAAATGGTGTTCCCTGCAACTCGATTTTTCGGTTCTGTGATGCTCTGTAATTCTCCCAAACTCTCTATCCCCCTTCTACGCTACCCCAGAGTTGTATTTATAATCAACAGGGCCAAGGATAACTCCTAATTACTCCACAAAATCTCCCATTACTCGAATGTGAAGAAAAATATTCTCAGAATATTTTCTTCCCTGATTTTCCTTCTCACGCGTCTGCAACTTCCTAACTCCATTCAACACGCTGAATATTGAAAATAAAATGATCCATACACACTCCAGGCTCGTGCCAACCATAGAATAACTCGGGAAAGAGAATATCAACCCTCGTGAAAGTAAGAATACCAAAGTTTTCCCTCACTCGTGTTTTGATTCCACACGATTGTTCGGCCAAATCTAATCGATTCCAAGGACCTTACCAGCCCTGTTTAGTCCCTAGCAACAAACCCATTTGATTTCAGCCATTGAATCTCCCTAAAACGCCTTCAAATCACGAACCCTAATTTTGGTGTTTTGGTAATAGCTTTTCCCGCCAAATTCCAAATTCAAATGGAAAAGATGACCTCCCCCTAATCCTTTACGGGTGTCCATTTAGCACTTGCCTTATGGGGTGTGAATAGTAAGGAAGGTGCCCCTTATCCGTTGAGGTGCCCCTTATCTAACAGTGCGAGTCCGAATAACATGTGTCCTCCGGGTGCTTTAGACAACTTTTCGAGCCGATTTTTCCAATAATGTTTATTTCCCAAAAATTCCTACAAACACATAAAATACCATAATAAGTATAAAAATCGAGTACCAACAATACATGAAATTAAGGACAACGTAGACACAAAAATGTGTCTATCAAATACCCCCAAACTTATTATTTGCTAGTCCTCGAGCAAATCTAATCTAGAAAAATTAAATGACTACACTTAACACGTGCAGCAAGCCGTTAAACCGCTAGGTGGCCCTAGCAGCGGAGTGTTGTCTCCGGAGGGTTTACCAGAGGTGTACCCACAAAACCTTTACTACAGACCCTAGCTATCTACACAAAACCTTGGAAGGCACTAAAGAATATCCTTGGTTGGCATACAATCATTGACTATAGGAGGAAGTACCCTGATGCGAAATTCCAATTGTTGCACACAAATTTGCACTCAGCATAATCAGAGCTCTACTCAGATAGTTTCTGGACATCATAACCGGAGTCAACCAATCACATGGAAAGATTAAGAAGATGGATAAATAAAAAGATGGTTTAAAGTGAACGGTGTTTCCCATATCGGTCTGAAGGCCTCTGCTAGGATGAACCTATCCTAATGGACTGAGATACCGGTCAGACTAATATCAACACAACTGGCATATACAAGGGGACTAGCGGTCGATAATCCTAACTCTAGGTCAACACAACTGGCATATACAAGGGCACCAGTGATCGACTTTATTGAATTTATTCCAGTTGGAGCACGTCCTCATCTAAGGTTTCTGTCAAGACAACTGGGTTTATCCGCGTCGCGTAATTGAACTTCATATGTGTGTCTCGATAAATAGATTCATCTGAAAAACGGGTGTCTAATACCTGGGTTACCTCCTTGACAGTATCAGTAGGATCGGGTTGCGGAGTCTGAAAAGACTCAAGTAATATCTCAGATGTACAAGGCTCGATTCCCAAGTTAGGGACTCTAATTAGGGATACGATACAATCACAAGAACCATCACTACCCCCGAACTTAGGGTTCACAGACAAACCTCTAACTATTTCTTGAATTTCCGGATCTTCAGAGTCCTTAAAATACTCAAGAGATTCTTCTAAAGATTGATCACATATATGATCTAAGATAATGGTTTCCTCAAAATCATCTAAAGAATCTACCAGTAAAGTGTCAAGCCAATTATCCTGAACCAAATCCTGAACTAAAGTGCTAATCATATTCACTTCTTCTAAATCATCGTTCTCAGAAGTTTGTCTAGTAACATTAAAGACATTTAGTTCAGTGGTCATATTACTAAAGGATATGTTCATAAGCCCAGTCCTACAGTTGATGACAACGTTAGCTGTGGCTAAAAATGGGCGACCTAAAATCACTGGGATTTGACGACTTGGGTCCTGAACAGGCTGGGTGTCTAGAACAACGAAATCCACAAGATAAATAAACTTATCAACCTCAATTAGAACATCCTCTATGACACCAAGAGGGACTTTGACAGACCTATTAGCTAATTATAGTGTCATTTTAGTCGGTTTCAACTTACCAAGACCTAGATGGGTGTATACATGATACGGGAGTAAGTTAACACTAGCTCCTAAGTCAAGTAAAGCTTTATCGACCATGTGATTACCAATCGCACAACATATGGTGGGGCATCCAGGATCCTTATACTTAGGGGGTGTTTGGTTCAGAAGAATGGAACTTAACTGACCAGCTAAAAAAGCTTTCTTATGGACGTTAAGCTTACGCTTTCGTGTACAAAGATATTTAAGGAACTTGGCATAAGCAGGCATCTGCCTAATTGCTTCTAATAGCAGAATGTTGATGTTCACCTGCTTAAATGTTTCCATTATCTCGTTGAAAGTCGACTCCTTCTTTGTTGGGGCTAACAAATGTGGATATGGGGCTCTAGGCACAAAGGTAAACCTATCAGGAATTTCTTGGGAATCCTTAGAGACTGTTTCAGTTTCCTCGTCTACGGGATCCTCTTGGGAAGTAGAAGGTGGAACTACAGTATGTCCACTAGGCATGGCTACCTTATTGTCTACCGTTTTACCACTCATAAGGGTTGTTATCGAGTTCACATGGTTATGATTTCTCACCAGCTAAAGATATTTGATGGACTCCCCTAGGGTTAGGTTGTGGTTGACTAGGAAAATTTCCTTTTTCTCTCAATGTCTCATTTATCTGACTAACCTGGGTTTTCAACTCGGAAATAGCATGAGAGTTAACTTGTACCATCTTTTTATTTTCATCTAATCCTTGTGCAACCGATTGCTGAAATTCTAAAGTGTTCCGAGTTAACAAGGCAAGAGACTCTTCTAAACTCATGATTTTCCTATCTGAAGGGATCTGAAACTGTGCCGGAGCTGAAGGATTCTTAGTATAGCCAAAACCTGGGGGAACCTGAGCATTACTAGACTGATCTTGATTCTGTCCCTTGGACCAAGAAAGGTTTGGATGGTTTCTCCAGCTAGGGTTATAGGTTTTTGAATATGGGTCAAACTTCTGTTGGTTATCAAACCTAGTGTTGTTATAAAGAGAATTGGCTTGCTCTTCAACAACATGGCCTTCCCAAAAAGGCTCATTTCTTCCACTACTGCCACTAGAATGACCTAATTCTAAGGCTTCTAACCTTTTGGCTATAGCTGCTATTTTGGCATCTGACTCATAAGATCCTTCTACCCTATTAACGTTTCCTCTACTTAGAAGAATTTTTTTTTGGGGTTCCCTACTATTTTCCCATTGTTGGATCTTATCGGCGATTTCATTCAAAAATGTCATCGCTTCATCAACAGTTTTATTCTCAAACCCACCCGTGCATAAGGACTCAACCATGGTTGTTGTTGAATAATCTAAACCCTCGTAGAGGATCTGAACTAACCTAACCTTCTCCAAACCATGATTAGGACATTGAGATATCAAGTCATTGAACCTTTCTAAGTACCTATATAAAGATTCTCCCTCTTGTTGGGCAAAAGTACATATTTGTGTCCTAATAGACGATGTTTTATGCCTTGGGAAAAACTTATGTATAAACGCAGAAGTAAGTTGGTCATAGGTTTCAATTGACTCAGAGTCCAAACTATACATCCAAGATTTGGCTTTATCTTTTAAGGAAAAGGGAAATAACCTAAGTTTCAACGCATCATCACTTAGGTTTTTAATTTTCAGAGTACTACAAACTTCCTCAAATTCCCTAACATGAAAATAGGGGTTCTCATTCTCCTTCCCTAAAAACATTGGGAGCATCTGTAAAGTCCCAGGTTTCAGTTCATAATTTACCTCGGTTTCAGCTACCTTGATACAAGACGGACGAGAGGTCCTAGTTGGGTTTATCAAAGCTTTCAAAGTTTCCATTTCTGGCACTACCAAAGGACTAGGAGTACTAGGGGTACTTTCCTCACAAAGAGACAGATTCTCAAAACTGAAGTTTCCAAAAACGGGGCTCTCAAAAGAAGAGTCTTCGAGCTCCCCGCCTTCACAAGAAGAACTACTAGGTTTGTCACTAATCAAACGACCTAGAGTGTTTCTTTTCCAAGCCCGTCTAAAAACTTCGGGCATACACTAGAAAAAAAAAGTCCTAAAAAGGAAGGGATGTTCTATGCAAACACAATCAAGGCTGACTCCACCACAACAAACCTATTGATTTCTAGCAAACAAAAAGCATAATGGCTCCACTTAGATTGTTTCTAGACCAGCTTCTAATCCTTTGAGAGGGAATTCGTTACAATTTAAGAAAACCCCTCTGGAATCAATCTGAGTTAAAGTAAGTTGAATAGAGGCGAGGGAAGCTCGGTGGAGCTTTCATACCCAAGGCCTCACCGGTATTACAAGGCGGCGCAATCACGCATTCAACTTACAGAAACCGTCAAGAACTTCGAAGTATGCTTAAAAGAGTAACCAATATTTTTCGAATAACTTTCCTGTTAAGCTCGTTACCCTATCGGTCTCGTTCTAGTCAAAATTTTAGGCTTAGGTTCGCGTTTGGTGTCGTTTTCTGATAGACGCATTTATGTGTCTATTTTGTTCTCAATGTTCTGTATTGTTAGACTCGATTAAATACTTATTGTGTTATCTTATGTTTTTGTAGATGTTTTTGGAAAAATAAGTCCTTGCGGAGAAATGGGCTCGAAAAGTAGTGTTTTACACCCCAGGACAAAGTACTAAAGGCACCGCATAAATGTACCGGAAGCACCCCAGAAATGCACTTGAGGAACCCAGGAAAATTACTATTTCCACCCCAGCTCTGGTTAAGGGGCACCCTTCTTCTCAAATTCAAAAATAAATTTTGGCGGGAAATTTTCTTTATACACTAGTATATTTTCCAATCGATTTTTGAAGGTGTTATATGGAGATTAAATCGCTGAAACTTAATGGGTATATGTGATATGGATATAAGAAGATATTGTGGTGGTTGGGATCGATCAAATTTGGCCAGATAATCCATTCTCGATTAAATCAAGAAAGAAGAGATATCGGTTAAACTTGGAAAGAAAATTACGTAAAGATGTTGCATGGGTTGTGGAATTTAAGTGCAGATATTCTCCTAGGTTGCATATCAACATATTGTGGAAATTATCAAGACAATTAACGCATGCAGAGAAAGAAAATAAGAAATTATTCCCAAGAATAATTTTCCTTTACTGTGAAGATTTTGAGGAATTAACGGCGAGATTTGATGCGCCTGGAATGTATAAATAAGAGATACATGAGTCCTAGAAGGGGTGTCGAGAGTTTGGGGAAGCTTTGGAGGCTACAGAGTGAAGAAAAATCGAGTTGCAGAGCCACCATTTCTGCTGCTGCAACTCAAGAACACGAATTACATTAGACAACCAGAGACAGTCGTTAATACTACAGTAACAACGACTGTCACTTGAGGGTCGTAGTGTTCTGTATACTATAACACTTTTCATTTATCATTCTTTGTAACGGTATTTGCAACAATTATAAACGTTGCAAACACCCTATTTTCATTATTATCTCCATTTCATCATTTGTACACCTCTTTTGAGCAATGAAAAATTCCTTTGAGCGTGTTTCCAATATGCGGAGTTAGAAGCCAACACTGGGACGACGGAGGAGGCCGAGCTTCATACATGGGTAATTTTATTAATTCTTTTTAAGACTTTTGCATTGAAAATTAATTGAAATATGATTTGATTAAATTGGGTGTTATTTGATTAGATGGGTCATGCTTAGCTTAGGTGATTTGATGTTCCATGCTTAACATTTACAATCAATGTTTTGAGAATCTACTTTGGCAAAATAAGAGTCCATATATGTTTTGAGCGATTATTGTTGAGAATAAATCATTGAGCCCTATGTTATGAAGATTGGCCGAATCATTAGTCCCAGTACCTCTCTACCAATTTGTCAATATTTTTGTATATATTTTTATTAAATCTAAAAATCCTTCACCTTCACAAGTCTGAGAGTTTGAACCTCATTACTACAACCCCACGATTTTTTTTAAAAAATTTTTCATTATAAGGGCATGCTATCCTTGTTCACTTTCTTGGGTTATTGTAGTTTCCTATGGTCAGCTCTATTTCGTTTTGAAGACCCACAGTTATTTCGACTGTTATTTTATGGTTCGAGTTGATTAATCCTTTCCTAAGTCTGGCTGAATACTTTAAACTTAGCACTTCTTGGGAGGTATCCCATGCTCATGCGACACGGTAATATCTTTCCTTATCTCTTTTGCTTCATTGGTAACAGTTTCTCCTTGCTCATGCTTTTAGTTTCATCTTTAGAACATTGAGGACAATGTTAGATTTAAGTTTGGGGGTGGGGAAGAACTTTTAGTTGCACTTTTAAAACTTCTAGCGTCATATGGTATCCGGTTAGCTAAGTTTACATACTGTTTCTCACCGAAAAGATAGAAATTGGAATGCTAGGGATAACAACCTTTTGAGACATTAGAGAAAAAGACATTGAGATCCTTGAAATTCAGGAGAGAACTTGTTCCTTTTAGAGGGTAACCGTGATGGACCTAACCATCCATGATGGAAAGGCAAGTAGGTCAGGAAATGCTTGAAAGACAAAGCAACCTCACAATGTAATCATAGTTACTGGATTACGATTCTCTCTCAGTAGAAACTTATCATCATCAACAAGCGGAGCGACATCAAAATCTATGAAGAAAGTTGAAGACGTTTTAGGTTTAGAAGCAACAATAGAAGAGAATAATTCAAAAATCAAAGTTGAAGTTATAAGAGCAAATGATATAAGTTGTTAGAATCCATGATACCAAGACATCATAAGTTGCGAAGATCCAAGTTTTGAAAGTCCTTCTCTCATGGCCATGTAAATTTTTGTCTTGTAATTTTTTGTTTTCAAAAAAAAAAAAAAATGAAATAAAAAGAAAACATGAAAAAAAAAATGAAAATAAAATAAAATGAAACATCATTACGTTCTTTTTGATTCAATAAGGCCATAGGGAAGAAGAAATTTATAAGTCAAGCAAGAAATCGAAGAGAAGAGTTAATTGTCAAGGTTCTATGAGGTTCGAGAGTTTATCATCAACAGTTGAAGACCGAAGAAGGCGTTGTTTCTACTGAGCACTGTGAGAGAGTCGAAGAAAGATGCATTTTGGTTGCTTTGTTAGTCTGCTTTCAATCTAGCACAAGATCTTTCTAGCACTGGTTTAACTCATCACACGTAATTAGTCCATCTATGTAGCAGATGTCCCTCTCATTTTTATCTCTCTCCTAATCTTATCCAGCTGTAAAGCAGCGGACGCATCTTACAATGTTTATCTATCTGTGTAGCGGATATCTCTTTATATAGCAGTCGTGTGGACGTGTCTCCTCTTTTCTTCAGTTAGCTTTAGAGCTGACACCTTTAATTTCTCTGGCATTCTAGTTACTTGGAGATAGGTTGAGAATATGTATGTCCTCATAGCTCTTTGGATACTTGTGACCAATTAGGAGTAAATGGTTTTTTGTGGGTACACCTCTGATAAACCCACCCGAGATTAACTCGGTTTTATTTTTTAGTTTTGCTCGAGGACCAGCAAATAATAAGTTTGGGGGTATTTGATAGACGCATTTATGTGTCTATTTTGTTCTCAATGTTCTGTATTGTTAGACTCGATTAAATACTTGTTCTGTTATCTTATGTTTTTGTAGATGTTTTTGGAAAAATAAGTCCTTGCGGCGAAATGGGCTCGAAAAGTAGTGTTTTACACCCCAAGACAAAGTACTAAAGGCACCACATAAATGTACCGGAAGTACCCCAGAAATGCACTTGAGGAACCCAGGAAAATTACTATTTCCACCCCAATTGCTATTCGCACCCCAGCTCTGGTTAAGGGGCACCCTTATTCTCAAATTCAAAAATAAGTTTTGGCGGGAAATTTTCTTTATACACTGGTAGATTTTCCAATCGATTTTTGAAGGTGTTATAGGGAGATTAAATCGCTGAAACTTAATGGGTATATGTGATATGGATATAAGAAGATATTGTGGTGGTTGGGATCGATCAAATTTGGCCAGATAATCGATTCTCGATTAAAGCAGGAAAGAAGAGATGTCGGTTAAACTTGGAAAGAAAATTACGTAAAGATGCTGCATGGGTTGTGGAATTTAAGTGCAGATATTCTCCTAGGTTGCATATCAACAGATTGTGGAAATTATCAAGACAATTAACGCATGCAGAGAAAGAAAATAAGAAATTATTCCCAAGAATAATTTTCCTTTACTGTGAAGATTTTGAGGAATTAACAGCGAGATTTTATGCGCCTGGAATGTATAAATAGGAGATACATGAGTCCTAGAAGGGGTGTCGAGAGTTTGGGGAAGCTTTGGAGGCTACAGAGTGAAGAAAAATCGAGTTGCAGAGCCACCATTTATGCTGCTGCAACTCAAGAACACGAAGAACATTATACAACCAGAGACAGTCGTTCATACTACAGTAACAACGACTGTCACTTGAGGGTCGTAGTGTTCTGTATACTACATCACTTTTCATTTATCGTTCTTTGTAACGGTGTTTGCAACAATTATAAACGTTGCAAACACCCGATTTTCATTATTATCTCCATTTCATCATTTGTACACCTCTTTTGAGCAATGAAAAATTCCTTTGAGCGTGTTTCCAATATGCGGAGTTAGAACCCAACACTGGGACGACGGAGGAGGCCGAGCTTCATACATGGGTAATTTTATTAATTCTTTTTATGACTTTTGCATTGATTTAAAATTGAAAAAATGATTTTGATTAATTAGTTATCATTTTATTTGATGCGGCATGCTTGCTTAAATGTTTGATGTCCCATGCTTACGATTTCTAACTAATATTCTAAGAATCTATATTGGCAAAATAAGAGTCCGTACATTTTATGTTTTGAGCGATAATTGTTAAGGATAAATAACATGTACCATATGCATGAGAATTGGCCAAGTCCTTAGTCCCATTAACTCTCTACCAATTTATTAATATTTTTGTATATATATTTTTATCAAATCTAAAAAATTATCCTTCACAAGTCCGAGAGTTTGAACCTCATTACTACAACCCCAAGAAAAATCAATAATCATTTTCCTAAGGCGGGAAAGAAGAGAACGGTGATGAAATCAGAACCCTTATCTTGTATGTCCAGTCCTTGCCCTTTACTAGGAAATTAAAGCAGCCGTTTTCAAGTCCTCAACATATATGCATACGAAGGAAGATAGTAACTCGCTGACAGGGGATTCGCGAGTGTTTCGACAAACTTACCTCCCGTACCAGACGGGGGATGAACCTTTATAGTCGACTCGGGCCATGACTCCTATGTCATGTACGAACCCGAGGGGCCGAGGTGATATTGTAATCACCGTCCTTCTCTGCAAACAGTTTATATTTAAACTACCCTTCCGTAGGGTTTAAAAATAATGTCCAAAATTTAAAGTCCAAAGTCCAAGAATATAAAGTGCAAAAGAAAAAGAAAGTCTAAAAAAATAAAAATGTCTCTCTTTTTTTTCTCACTTTTTTTATAAAAAAAAAAAAATCTTCTTCTTTCGCTCTTTTCGCTTTGACTTTTACTCCAGTCTTTAAGTATTCACCAAAAGCTTTGGCAAAAATTTCTTTCGCTCCAAATTTCAAAATCTGAAAGAAAAAGACAAAAACCCAAAAACGTAAAGAAGAACAAATAAAAAAACCTAAAAAAAAAAAAAATCTAAAAACTCTAGCCTAAAGACAAGTCCGCGTCGGCGGCGCCAAAAATTTGATGGGGTTTCAAAGTTGTTGTCGTAAAAAGGTTCGTTGAGACTTGTGAAGGAAGAATTTTTTAGACTTAATTTTTATAAATAAAAAAATATAACAAACTCGAATAAAAAGTGTTGTGAGAATTATGGAGAGACTGGGGCTAGGATTCCGCTATTTACCAATTCCAAAGTGATACTAATTATAATCATGCAATTTCACACGTTCAAATTGATTCTCAACTATTGCAAAAGTAGATTTTTAGAAACAACAAATATTAATCCAAAGCATGAGACATCAAAACCCTAGGCTAAGCATGTTCCATCAAAAGAAAATACAATTGTTTAACAAAAACCATAAAATCTATTTTCAATCTAGGCAAATAATCATAAATAAAAATTGCACAAATTAAATAATTAAGAATTACCACTTTTTCATTGGAAAGATAGCATCCTCCGTCGCCCCAAGGATTGGGTTTAGCTCATCATTGTGGAAACGCGCTCAAAAGTTGATTTCATTGCTCAAAGTGTTTACAAATGATGAATTGGAGAAAAACTATTAAAAATCGGGTGTTTGCAACGTTTTTAATTGCTGCAAAACACTGTTACATAAAACGATAAAAGCCAACTGTCGTTGTTTAGCTTCTACGACCCCCGCCTTTATGTCGTTATCACTGTTGATAAACGACTGTCTTCGTGAGTCTGTTCTTCGTGTTCTTCAGTTCTGCAGCAGCAAAAATGGTGTTCTCTGCAACTCGATTTTTCGGCTCTGTGATGCTCTGTAATTCTCCCAAACTCTCTATCCCCCTTCTACGCTACCCCAGAGTTGTATTTATAATCAACAGGGCCAAGGATAACTCCTCATTACTCCACGAAATCTCCCATTACTCGACAGTGAAGAAAAATATTCTCGAAATATTTTCTTCCCTAATTTTCCTTCTCACGCGTCTGCAGCTTCCTAACTCCATTCAACACGCTGAATATTGAAAATAAAATGATCCATACACACTCCAGGCTCGTGCCAACCATAGAATAACTCGGGAAAGAGAATATCAACCCTCGTGAAAGTAAGAATACCAAAGTTTTCCCTCACTCGTTGATGTGATTTGTAGATAGTGGTAAAAGTGGTTCGATTCTCAGACTTGTGAAGGATATTAATTAGACTTAAATTCTAATATTAAAATAGAAAACTCTGTAAAAATTATAGCAAACTCAATCAAAGATGATATCAATACTAAAAGAAACACCGAGGCTAAGATTCCACTATTTTCCAAGTTCAAAGTGATTAAACCAATACTTATATTTATGCCATTTTCTCGTTTAATTTTATTCTAAAATATTGCAACAAGTAGATTCTCAAAATAACAAGTGTAAATCCGAAGCATAGAACATCAAAAACCTAGGTCCAAGCATGCTCTATCAAAAGAAATAACAATTGCTTAACAAGAATCATTCAAACAATTTTCACTCAAGGTAAAACAATCATAAAAATAATTGCGATAAATAAATAAATAAGAATATACCACTTTTTGTTGGAAAAATAGCTTCCTCTATCGCCTCAGCAATGGGGTTTAGCTCCTCATATTAACCACTTGCTCAAAATACATGTTTGTTGCTCAAAAGTTGATTAAAAAGAAGAGAAGGTATAAAGCAGCGTGTTTGTAGCGGATATAATTGTTACGAACCACTGTTACAAAGTACCCTAACAAAGAACTGTAGGGAACTCTGAATAATTGTTACAAAAATTGTGACAAAGTGATTGAATTTTGAAAGAAAAGGCCACGGATTCTGCGACTGTCTTTTACTGCTGTTCTGTGTTCTTCTTCTTCCTCTCGCCTGTATCTCTGCAACTTGGTGTTTTTATGCTCTGCTATGTTCTAAACTTCCCTAAAGTGTACGTACTACCTTCTGCGACTCCCTAGCCTCATATATATACACGGAAGGTCCCGTATAAGGCAAGTGAAATCCCAAAAATAACTCTTTTCTTCGGCAGTAATACTCGGAATTTTCTTCTCTTCCAAATCTTCTTTTACGCGGTTTGTGAGTTATAAAAATTCCTAAAACTGAAAGATACGAATCCCAGAGAGTAAATCCTTCCTTCACAACACCAAACTTCCACAAATATAACCAATGAAACTTCCACGAATAACCAGTGCCCTGTTTTATCCAAACCGAAGATTGATGCCTATTTTTTCGAATCTGGAAGACCTACCAACCCTGTTTAGTCGTAACAGGGTGGTACCAATCCATTCCAGCGTCAAACACCGAGAAAAACTCAACAGAATTTAATCCATCTCTTCCCAGGAAAATACACGACTTGTACACCAGATTCCCGCCAATTTGAAATTCGAATTTAAAGTGAAGAAAGGGGGTGCCCCCTACAGAGTGGGGGTGCGAATAACAGCTACCTTGGGGGTGTCCTGGGGGTGCCCCTTATCAAAACCGGGGGTCCGAATAGCAAGTGTCCTCCGGGTTCTTCTCGACAACTTTTCGAGCCAATTTTTTCCAAAAATGTTTATTGGCCAAAAATACCTACAAATAAATAAAACACCATAATAATTACAAAAACGAGCCCTAACAATATACAGAATCGAGACAAATCGGACACAAAAATGTGTCTATCAAATACCCCCAAACCTATTATTTGCTAGTCCTCGAGCAAAAATAAAATAGAAATAAAATACTAACTCACTGTTGCAGGCATCGTCGATTGCATTTAGCGTATGCAATAAGCCTTTAAACCCCTAGGTGTCCCTAGTGGCGGAGTGTTGTCTCCTGAGGGCTTACCAGAGGTATACCCACAAAACCTTTATACTCCAGACCCTAGCTATCTACACAGAACCTTGGAAGGCACTAAAGAATCTCCTTGGTTGGCATACTTATTGATTACAGGAGGAAGTACCCTGATGCGAAATTCCAATTGCTGTACACGAGTTTGCACTCAAGCATACTAAAATCCATATGAAGTGACAGAGCTCTATTCAGATAGTCGCACTATGGACATCAATATCCGGAGTCAAAACTAATCACATGGATAGATCAAGAAGATGGATATAGAAAAACATAGATGGTTTTGATGTAAACTTGGTGAATGGTGTTTCTCATATCTGTCTGAAGGCCTCCACCAAAATGAACCTATCCTAATGGACTGAGATACCGGTCTGACTAATATCAACACACTGGCATATATAAGGGTACCAGTGGTCGATAATCCTAACTCTAGGTCAACACAACTGGCATATACAAGGGTTCCAGTGGTCGACTTTATTGAATTTATTCCAGTTGGTCTAATGGTCTGGTCTCTTTTTCTTTTTCTTTTTTTTCTTTTTTTTTTGTATCTCAATCACTCTAATTCACCCTAGCATTGGTAACAACTTGAATCGTGAGCCCCACCCAATCACTTAGAGAAACATAGTTTAAAAACAACACAAAATAAAAACAGAAGTGAAAAGGACTCAACGAGATATGGTGAAACTATCATGTTATTTCTAACACTTGAGCTCTGTGCTTTTATGAATAGACTCTTTAGATGTTGCCATCTAGTCAGATTGGTTCCTCAACTCCTATAAGCAAAATTCTTCCATCCACTTAGATTGGTTAGTGCCATCCTTAATAGGCATAAATTTCTAGGCTCTGGAGTTTAATTGTGCAACTAAAAAGTTTCTCCTATACCCCCAAACTTAAATCTAACATTGTCCTCAATGTTCTAAAGATCAAATTAAAAGCATGAACAAGGAGAAACTGTTACCATTTGAAGCAAAAGAGATAAGGAAAGATATTACCGTGTTGCATGAGAATGGGTTACCTCCCAAGAATTCAGCCAGACTAAGAAAGGATTAGTCACCTCATAGAATCATAAAATAATAGCCGAAATATTTGTGGGTCATTAAAACCAAATAGAGCTATCACAAGTGAAAGGAATCTGCAACATGCCAAGAAAATGAACAAATAAAGCACACCTTTGTCTAGTTTCCTGCTTAAGACAACTACATCTAGTTGTGGTTCAGGTTCAGGATCCATAACTGGGTCTAAATAAAATATTTTCATGGGTTGCATTTCCTTATAGGTTAGATCCAAATTTTCAGGTTCTAGAGTCTGGAAAAACTCAAATAAAAACTTAGAAGCACATAATAATAACCTGAATAATTGTGGATCCTCTAAGTCAATCAGATCTGACTTACACAGCTGACCACAATGAGCGTGGTGATCTTCCTTAAACCAGTATGTCGACCCTAATCTCCTAAAGTAATTAGGTTTAGTCTCAAAACTTAATATTCGACACATTTGAAAATCAAACATTCCCACATTTGGATGAAAAATATTTGGTGGGAAAACAAAGTCAATCTGGGTATCATAGCCTGGGTAAACCACATCAACCAGAGGATGGGTTTCTAATAACTGAAATTTCTTGTAGACATCACTAGGTTCAGGAAAACGTGTATGAAGATAATCCTGTAAAATGATTGAGGCACATATGTCAAGTCCCAAGTGAGGGACCTTTCTAAGAGTTAAGTCACATGGAGAATGATAATCACCCCCGAACTTAGAGTTTTTAGTGTCTCTAGAAAGACTAGTCACAACTTCCCTAATTTCAAGGTCATCTAATTCATGAAAATGGTCAATTGATTCTTCTAAGTCGGGTACATCCTCACTCATCTCAACGAGTTCATTTTCTTTTTCTAAGTCTATTGTTTCTAAATCGCTAGACTCAAAATATACTCGTTCCTCTAAACCATTATTAGCTTCGTAATCAAAAGGAAATACTACATCGTCTAAAACGGGGGTATCTCTAGTCAAATCCCCGTCCTTTTGAATAGGTGAATAATTATTAAAATTATTTGGATTTGAACTAGAAATAATATTATTATTAAGCTCAGTTGGAGTAGCAAATTCCTGATCACTATGCCTATTTTTTCGAATTCTTCATCAACACTATCCTCATCATAACCATTATAATAACATGAAAATGGTTGAACCTCATCTAAACAAGTAGTGTAACCAATTTTATCCTCGTCATCCTGTTTATGCAAATAACTATCCTCATTTTCAAGGGTATTATTGGAGACACTGTATTGAAAGTTAAGATTATTTCGAGCAATTCTTTCGTTCGTCTCAGCTATCAGCTTGAGGGATTCCTCTATAGAAAGTTTTCTTTCGTCATAAACTAAGTTACTCATCTCAGCTATCCTACGTGTCGACTCTTCTAATTTCCTGAGAGACTCTTCTAAAGGAGAAATATAAGAATTTTGCTCATATGACCGGTGCGTATGTGGATAGTAATTGGGCTCACCATGGTATGGACCATAATCTTCAAAAGGCTGATGTTCCCAACCACTATTCACACTATGGTCAAAGTAGTAACGTCCATTTTGAAACCCAGTCGGATATTCGTTGTATTGGCTATTGTAATACCAGTTCGACATTCTACTGCAGGGGTGTGAGTTGTCACACAAAATAAAACCCACTGACAGGGGATTCGTGGGTGGATAGAGTCTTACCTCCCGTACCAGACGGGCGATGAACCGTTGAAGTCGACTCAGGCCACCGAATCCAATGTTAGTGTACGAACCCGAGGGGCCGAGACAGTATCGTAACTGTCGTCCTTCCCTGCAAACAGTTTATATTTAATTTTTAACTCTTCCTTAGGGTTTCAAAATAATAATAATGTCCAGTCCAAAAAAGCAAGTCCAAAACTAAAAATGTCCAAAAAGGAAAATAAAAATTACAAAAATAAAATCCTATTTACAGTTTCCAAAAATAAACAAAATAACTATATACAAAATCTTCTTCTTCACTCCTTTCGGATTCCTCTTTTCTTTCCCACTTTGGCGATGCTTTTCGTTTATAGCACTTTTTCTTTCCTTGTAGCTTCGCTCCAAATCTGAAAAGAATCGAAAAATACCAAAATGCGTAAAAAAGAATAAAAATAAAATAAAAAAAACCTAAAACAAATCTAAATACAAATCCCCGGCAGCGGCACGAAAAATTGATGTGATTTTTAGATAGTGGTAAAAGTGGTTCGATTCTCAGACTTGTGAAGGATATTAATTAGACTTAAATTCTAATACTAAAATAAAAACTCACTAAAAATTATAGTAAACTCAATCAAAGATGATATCAATACTAAAATAAACACTGAGGCTAAGATTCCACTATTTTCCAAGTTCAAAGTGATTAAACCAATACTTATATTTATGCAATTTTCTCGTTTAATTTGATTCTAATATATTGCAACAAGTAGATTCTCAAAATAACAAGTGTAAATCCGAAGCATAGAACATCAAAAACCTAGGTCCAAGCATGCTCTATCAAAAGAAATAACAATTGCTTAACAAGAATCATTCAAACAATTTTCACTCAAGGAAAAACAATCATAAAAATAATTGCGATAAATAAATAAATAAGAATATACCACTTTTTGTTGGAAAAATAGCTTCCTCTATCGCATCAACAATGGGGTTTAGCTCCTCATATTAACCACTTGCTCAAAATACATGTTTGTTGCTCAAAAGTTGATTAAAAAGAAGAGAAGGTATAAAACAACGTGTTTGTAACGGATATAATTTTTACGAACCACTGTTACAAAGTACCCTAACACAGAACTGTTGCGAACTCTGAATAATTGTTACAGAAATTGTGACAAAGTGATTGAACTTTGAAGGAAAAGGCCACGGATTCTGCGACTGTCTTTTATTGCTGTTATGTGTTCTTCTTCTTCCTATCGCCTGTATCTCTGCAACTTGGTGTTTTTATGCTCTGTTATGTTCTAAACTTCCCTAAAGTGTACGTATTACCTTCTGCGACTCCCTAGCCTCATATATATACACGGAAGGTCCCGTATAAGGCAAGTGAAGTCCCAAAAATAACTCTTTTCTTCGGCAGTAATACTCGGAATTTTCTTCTCTTCCAAATCTTCTTTACGCGGTTTGTGAGTTATAAAACTTCCTAAAACTGAAAGATACGAATCCCAGAGAATAAATCCTTCCTTCACAACACCAAACTTCCACAAATATAACCAATGAAACTTCCACGAATAACCAGTGCCCTGTTTTATCCAAACCGAAGATTGATGCCTATTTTTTCGAATCTGGAAGACCTACCAACCCTGTTTAGTCGTAACAGGGTGGTACCAATCCATTCCAGCGTCAAACACCGAGAAAAACTCAACAGAATTTAATCCAGCTCTTCCCAGGAAAATACGCGGCTTGTACACCAGATTCCCGCCAATTTGAAATTCGAATTTAAAGTGAAGAAAGGGGGCACCCCCTATCCAGAGTGGGGGTGCGAGTAACGGCTGCCTTGGGGTGTCCTGGGGTGCCCTTATCCAAACCGGGGGTCCAAATAGCAAGTGTCCTCTGGGTGCTTCTCGACAACTTTTCGAGCCAATTTTTTTCAAAAATGTTTATTGGCCAAAAATGCCTACAAATAAATAAAAGACCATAATAAGTACAAAAATGAGCCCTAACAATATATAGAATAGAGACGAATCGGACACAAAAATGTGTTTATCACTCGTGTTTTGCTTCCACACGATTCTTCGGCCAAATCTAATCGATTTCAAGGACCTTACCAGCCCTGTTTAGTCCCTAGCAACAAACCCATTTGATTTCAGCCATTGAATCTCCCTAAAACGCCTTCAAATCACGAACCCTAATTTTGGTGTTTGATAATAGCTTTTCCCGCCAAATTCCAAATTCAAATGGAGAAGATGACCTCCCCCTAATCCTGTACGGGTGTCCCTTTAGCACTTGCCTTATGGGGTGTGAATAGTAAGGAAGGTGCCCCTTATACGTTGAGGTTCCCCTTATCTAACAGTGCGAATCCGAATAACATGTGTCCTCCGGGTGCTTTAGACAACTTTTCGAGCCGATTTTTCCAAAAATGTTTATTTCTCAAAAATGCCTAGAAACACATAAAATACCATAATAAGTACAAAAATCGAGTACCAAGAATACATGAAATTAAGGACAACGTAGACACAAAAATGTGTCTATCAGTTAACCGTCCGTCTTTCCTGACACTGTCTCGTAATGGGCGCATTGCACGCCGCACGCTGTAAACCGCCAGACCAATACCCCAGTGAGTATCCCCCAGTTTGTGACATGTTTGATGTCTCGAGTAAGTGGGTCGAGTCGTGGGAATCGTCGCTGAAAGCAGCACATAGTGCTTTTAGGTCTAATAATAAATTATTTGTGATACCAATATTTATAAAGCATTGCTTGTAATCGATGTATATAAAGCATCGCTTTCGAATAAGCAGCTGAAAATAATCGATGTGCTAGAAGAATTGTTGTTTTTGAGCTCGATCGAATCAGTCACGGATTGAGCGTCTTAAAAGTAGCACGACCGTCCATCTTTGGGTAATCGTTTGAGGACCCTATGGTCGAGCTGTCTCTTGGTCGATCACTCCTTGTGGAGGAGGGATGGCCGGTGATTACAATGATACTTTGTTAGTTTTCTAAAAATAAATCTACATCATCCAACTAGGCTGGCGAAGTTGGATGGACGAGATGATTTGCGGCAGTTACATACTGCCGTTGATGTTATTTAGGGTTTAGGGGCCGCGTGGCCAACCTCCTTTGGGCGAGCAATTCAAAGCATCGAGCGCTATTTCGAGCAGGCCGGTCGGCCATGTGTAAAGACAAGCTGCTGGTGTGCACGCTGACATCTTTTGGGCCATCTAAAATTAGATCTAAGCCATTCGATTTAGTTGGCGAAGATGGGAGGTCATGATCGATTTGCGGCAGTAACATGCTGCCGCAAACACCAATTAGGATTTCAAAGCAGCCGCGTCCGCCCTAGTTCGATCGAATGGTTTGATGCGTCATTGACTTTCCATGAGCAAGTCGATCGTCGGGGAAGAAAGTTGGGCTGCCGACGAACACATTGGCGCCTTCTTGATCGTTTGATATGCGATCTACGCCGTCCAATTAGGTTGGCGAAGTTGGATGGACACGATTGATTTGCGGTAGTTGTATAACGTCGCTTATTCAATTTAGGGTTTCAAAGGATGCGCAATCACCCTTCTTTGGGCGCGTGATTCAACGCGATCACCCTTCTAACACATCGATTACTTTCAGCTTCTTATTCGACATACATCGACTATAAGGAACGCCTTATAAATATCGGTTTTGCGAATAATTCATTATTTGGCCTAAAAGCAGTATGTGCTGATTTTAGCGGAAAGTCATATGACTTGACCCATTCACTCGAGATATCAAACATGTCACAAACTGGGGGATGCTTACTGGGGTATTGGTCTGGCGGTTTACAACGTGCAGCGTGCAACGCGCCCATTACGAGAATGTGTCAGGAAAGGCGGACAGTTAACGGTAATGAGAGTAGTGGGCGGACGTGTGGTCGGTCTTCCTTCATAACGGAAACACGATGATCACCATCTTCGGCACAAACCCACTTCTCCACTACTTTAATATTCTCCACTTCCTAAGAGATCAGGGTGCGCTCAATGACTTGTATAAATAGGTTTTCGACTTATTTCAACACACATAACACAAGTGTTATCAACACAAGTATCCAGAAACCATTTTCTGATATACAAGTCATAAACAGCCACACCTTCATAATTCAACACTCTGATCTCAAACACCTTCTCCGCTTCCCTCCCTAAGATCAACCCTTCTCCTTCACCTTGTGACCAAATTGAATCTGGAACGACCATTTCTTGGTTTAGGCCAGAGTCTTACAGATTAATTTCTCGAACCTAAAAGCATTCTTGTGCAGTGCATTTGTTTAGGGTTTGAATTATTTTCTCATCAACACACCCCAAATTACCAAAAACAGCAGAATCAGTTTTTACCCCAAAACAAGTACACAGTCACATAAGGACGTATCATCACTTATGAATGTCGCGTTCTCTTTGGCTGTACGAATCGATGGAATGGAGAGATTCTATTGCAACCCTACTGGGAAATACTACAACTAAGGTTCCCAGATATCGTGAATAAAAAAAAATCATTCAATGAAAACCAAGCTCAGCCACAAAACTACTGAGTATAAGAAAAAAATGTCTACAAACTTGTTGATGGTGGATTTTAGCTCAGGGATAAAATTGTAAAACCAGTATTTTATGCGTTGTCACCCTGCAAAGGGAAAAGCCGTTTAAGAGGTGATGAGTGCAGAAAACCTCTTCACTGCATTTGAAGCAATTCAATAA
Organism: Papaver somniferum; assembly: GCF_003573695.1. Classification (NCBI taxonomy): domain Eukaryota; kingdom Viridiplantae; phylum Streptophyta; class Magnoliopsida; order Ranunculales; family Papaveraceae; genus Papaver; species Papaver somniferum. The sequence goes on from NW_020622934.1 coordinate 3,721,610, forward strand.
ATACACGAAATTCACCCAGAATGGTGCGTGAAACAGCAATCCCAAATATTTTGTGAATTTTATTAGCATTATTAATTAGTACATTATTTGCCTGGTATTCTTCGTTCTATGTTCTCAGTCAAACTCTCATTATTGACATGACATGACGATTGGGTGTTCACTCTCAGCAGAGTAGCATGAATCTCCCGAAGTGCAATTATAGAGATATGCATGAAATACCCACACATGCTACATCACTCTCTGACAGAGAGAGTCTCACATCGACGCACTTTGGTTAGCCCGATCGAGCATGCTTAATTTCCTTAAGGGAAATCTAAACTGTCCATATCAGTCTCAGAAACGATCGCAGCCACACAAGTTGGCCACACAATTTAACAAGCCTAGCCAAATCCTGACAAGAATAGACGATTGTCGTGATGACCACCAATGGGCCCACTTACGCCCTAGCCGGTCGGACATCACACGGACATCTCCTGGCACCGTCAAACGCCAACCCTAAGTTGGGTGCCCGTGCTGCTTTTTAGATATTCGATCGAACATAGGTTGTTCAAGGCAGTCTTAAAACGATCACGACCTTCCAACTTCGCCAGCCTAGTTGGATGGATTAGATCATCCCATGAATGATTAGGGAAGCGCTCACGCACACGTTGGCCGGTCCACTCTACCCTTACCTGATCGGCTTGCTCACGCCATGGTCATGAAGTAATGAACGTTTGCTCAAAACATGACGGCCGCGATGCTTTTAAGGGTCGTGGAAATTCCACTAGTGTCTTAAATTGATCACAACCATCCAACTTAGCCAGCGTATTTGGATGGCTTAGATCGCACCTAGGACCATCAAGAAGGTGCACATATGTTCACCGTTAGCCCAACGTGGGCCCCACACGATCGGTCTTCCCAAAGAAGAAGCACAGCTCACCAAATTTTTTGGCCAAAGTCACGAGTGCGTGAATGTTTCAAAACCCTAATTAGGGTTTGCGGCAATGCACATCTGTCGTAGTTCGATCACATCCATCCATCTTCGCCAGCCTAAACGGAGGGAGTAGATATAGACTCCAGAAATCCCAAGGATGTTGACGTGATCACTACGGGCCCACCTGTGCGTGTAACCGGCCGGCCTAGGAAGACTATGGCCAGGCGCCTCGAAACGCGTGCCAAAAGATGGCATGTCGCGCGTCCTCTAATCCTTTGAGACAATGGATTTCTGTCGCAAATCGATCATGGCCACTCATCTTTGCCGGTCAAATCGAGTGGTCTGGATCGAACCTTCATGTGACCGAGAGGTGTAGACATGCACAGCAATGGGCCGTCTCCACGCATGACCGGTCGGTCCCACCAAAACCAGCGCCCATGCTTGAATTCAATCAATCCAAAGAGGAGATGTTTGCGCACCTCTAAAAACCCTAAAATCCATCAACGTCAATGAACATGTTCCGTAAATCATCTCATCCGTCCAACTTTTCCAGCTTGGTCGGACGGCTTGGATTAAAATTAGGAAATCGATGAAGCGTCTCAATGATTACCGTCCGCCACTCTGTCACGGGGAGTGATCGACCATATGGTGGCCCGCCCATGTGGCCTCCAAACGATCACTCGAAGATGGTTGTACATGCTGCCATTTTCAGACGCTTAATCCGCGACTTGTTCAATCAAGCTTTAAAACAACGATGCTTCATACATATCGATTGTTTTGAGCTGCTTTCTTAAAAGCGAGGCATTACATGCATCGAGCATACACGATAGTTTATGAATATCAATCCCATAAATAATTTAGTTATTTAACCTGATAGCACCGTATGCTATTCCTTGCGTCGGGTCCCACGACTCGACCCACTCATTCGAGACATCAAACATGTCACAAACTGGGGGATGCTTACTAGGGTATTGATCTGGCGGTTTACAGTGTGCAGTATGCAACACGCCATTACAAGAACGTGTCAGGAAAAGGTGGATGGTTAACAATGATGAGGGAAGTGGGCAAAGATGTGATCGTGTGACAATCACTATCCGTACACGACCCCACTACTCCATCACTTCACCTCCTCCACTTCCTACGAGATGAGGTTGCACTCAATGACCTGTATAAATAGGTCCTTCACCTATTTCCAACACGGACATAAAAACTAAGTATTGTCACAGTATCCAGAAAACACCCAGAACTGATAGCTTACATTGTGCAAGACAGTTCAACATTCTGATACAAGTCATAAACAACCAACACCTTCACAATCTCAACACCTTCTTCACTTTCCTCCCTAAGATCAACCTTTCTCCTTAACCGTGTGAACGAATTGAATCTGGAACGGTCATTTCTTGGTTTAGGCCAGAATCTTACAAATTTATTTCTCGAACCTAAAAACATTCCCGTGCAGTGCATTTGTTTAGGGTTTGAACTCGTTTCTCATCAACACACCCGAAATTACCAAAAAAACCAGAATCAGTTTTTACCCGTAAACAACTGGCGACCATAGTGGGAGGTTAATCTCTCGGTTGCAAGATCAATTTCGATTTTTTTCAATTTTCTCGAATTCTGGAGGGTGGTTTTAGGATCTAAACGCATTCTTTAACTCAATTTCTTTTTAATCACAAATCTCAAAACTTTCATTCTGTGATGCATCCTCGTCAGCCAAGCCCTCCGAAAGTCATGAATGACCGAAGCGCAGAAGACATAGCTAGGGTATTAAGAGATATTCTCGCAAGTCAGGCCGATATCTCCAAACGGAAAAACGAGATGATTCGTCTTTTACGAAGTATGATAAACTGATTGTGGAAAGAATCGGCTAAAACCATTAACGATAAAGATGACATTGGACCTTTATCTGAAGTCCACACTTCTACCAGTGGTGATGCAGACAGGATACATAGCCGTAGATATGAGCTGAAAGGAAAAGATAAAAAACCACTCAACAACGAAGGGCCAAAGACATTTCCCAGAGAATAAGGCTCGCCAGGAGTGTCACAACACTTGCAGAATAATAATCAAGGTCCAGCTTATGAAACTCTGTTGGAGAGTATATCTCAAGACCCTTGCAGAAGTTCAGAAAGTTGTTCAACAGTCCACGCCCCCAACCACAATGGCTTTACCAAACAGAGAGGCACTTGAAGAAGGATAAATTTACCAAGTCCATCATGAGGATGAAAACTTCACTAACGAACGGTACTCAGTTCAACCGTGTTGTAATGCCAGTGATGCGGGGCCCTCGGGAGGAGTTACACTTCGACAGAGCCACCAAATTAAACGGTCTGCGTCTATGTCAACGCACAATTCGGCCCCACTCTTGAAACAAGCCTCGTATCAAAACCCGCAAGAATTCTCACGACAACATCTGCAAACGCAGTAAAATCCGGACTCAGAGTACCCGCATTTCCCAATTTCAATGAGAAAGGTTCTGGAGCTGTAGGAGGCTTGGGTGAAAGATGGAGTAATTGAACTACCTCCTGTATGGCGTTCACCAACAGATCAAGAGATGATTGATCAGCGATATTGCCATTACCATAGATTCATCCATCACCCCACCAGTGAATGCAACAACCTAAAACGCATTGTCTGGGAAAGAATCAATTCAAGGAAGATGCGACTATGGACCGGGAACATTTCCTCTCTCCACAAGCCGACATGCGCAGTTTCATAGGAGATATCGAATCAACTAGGGTCTTTTCATTAGCAGAGGTCGTTGGCAGAGGCGTGTTACGACAACTTGAGATGCAACTTGGATTTTAAGCAATTATCTGGGAATCCCAATTTCATTGGAACTTCGTCAACAAGTAAGTCTCGTTAGAATAATTATTTGCACGAGAAATCTTTTGGAAATTTGCTGGGGACTCATACACATCCCATTTTTGAGAATGAAGTCAATATCGTTCTCAATCTCCATCTTATGTTTCGTTTAACATGTTGCAATTTTCATGCAACATACACAATTTTCTAAGGTACATTACCTGCATTCAAAAATGGGAATTTCTATTGACCCGCTCGTAATTCCTCTCATAGAAAACTACTCATAAATTATCCCAAAATAAAATTCAAATATCTTCATAAAAGCAATCACTTCTGATGCGAAAAAAAATCAAATCAAACCATGAAAGGAATTCCTCACATCACTCAAAACATCTAAAAGAGAAGTATAAGAAAAGGAGATGCAAAGCATTCAAGGGAAGTCTTTCAGCAACAACTCATTCTTCTGGGAAAGAGAAGCTTTCATGTTCTGGAGGGCGGCCTGCTTCAGCTTCAGCTCCTTAGACAACTTTTCGATCTCTTCTTCTTGGCAAGCAATGCAGTCTGCGTAGGGAAATTCACGCATCTCACCTTGCAGTTTCTGAAGCTTCTGGATTTCGGAAAAACCTTTATAGAACCAGGAGGCGTTAAAATCGTACTGCACGAACACGTCCCGATGGAACTCCCAGTTTGAAACTATCTCTTTAGAAACGGTACGCCCAGTCACGACACTCATGCCATAGATGGTGGATAAAGCTTCTTCAACACGTTTGGCCAGTGCTAAGCGACTCTTAAGTTTTCCGAAGGTGGAAATATGACCGTGTTTTTTTTCATATTTTGGTGTATAACTCCTCATACTTGTCTGGCACGCTGAATCCTCCAACCATCACATGATCTGTATAAGGAGTATCAAAAGGAGGATCAAAGACAGCTCCAGGGACAACAGGATACATCACTAACGCTTTGTCAGTTGTAGAAGATTCTTTAGAGGGCGCCTCTGCAATCGTGGATGTAGCCTCCCCAACGTTCCCGTACTGTTCACTTCACCCTGAAGGTTGATTTATGCCACGGTCTCATCTACCAGCTCAGTGAAACGATCAGATCCCTTTCCACTCTGGAAGAAGCTTCTTTCGTCTCCAACCGAGTTTGCATCATCCTTATCTTCACCTTCAAGAAGATCAGTACTTCCGGATTCTCATTACGGGCCAACCTTGTAAAAGCATTTACCTTCGGGATCCCATGATTTCGAATAAGAATCTCTTTTAGTGAAGGTTACTCAAGATGAATAAAATTGGAGGATCAGAAGAAAGAAGTTCAAAGTACCTGCATATGAGAGGAATTGAAGACCACGTGACCGCTTGCTCGTTTCTTGGATCTCACTCCTGCATCTTGGGGACTGTGGTCGCCCGAAGCGTCAGCCCTAGTTCGCTTACCCGGAAGCGACTTCAACCGTTTATGCTGCTTCAAAATTTCGGGGGACGGCTCGCCACAAGGAACTGCCACAACTTCCTCCGAGAACTTCTGAAAAACTAACAACTCTTTCCTCCAGAAATCTTTGTACCTACTAGTTTCCGCTGTTTTTATTTCAAGGCGCAGGAACGGAAGACTCTGCTTCGTTGAAAAATACTAGCATCAAGAACAGACGGTACAAGCTCCACTGAAGGCATATGCGGATGATCGAATGGGATTCCTTGATCAAATCCCATCTGACGGGCGGCCCTGTCAATATTATAAGGAATCGCAGTAAATAGTTCATCAAAAAAGGATGGAACGTATCCCGGTGTAAAACTTCGCAGGAATATAATCTCTCCAGAGCTCAGATCCTTTCCATCGGTATGCAACACAGCTTCAGGAGCAGTGGCAAAGGTTTTCATCTGAATCACGGAAGCATGAACCGGCCCCCATGGACGGAAATATATGGCGTACACGTTATCGAGAAAATCAATGAGCCTCAGTCCAGGTTTTGGATGTCTGTTTTGCCAACGAAATATTCTCGAACCGTCATACAAAATAGAAAACGAAGTTGCAGGAACAGGAGCATAAACTTTGAAGTGTTCCCATAACCACGCCTGAAGGAAAGCAATATGAACATACGATTCCACTTTCTTATATCCGTCGGAAGCATGCATGTCTGCTGCCAAAGAATCCAGATGAGAGTACAATGATCCAAGGAATAAGCTGCCTAAAGGGAGAACCACGCCTTTCTCCAACTTTATAGCAAACATAACAAGATCGTGTCTTATAGTCTTCTTCCCAGATCCATCATCGAAGATATCCCTAGACAGCCACAAAGACAGAAATGCGACAACGCAAAGCTCATCATCCAGTGCTTGACCCAGTTTTGGTTTTGTAGGAAACCACTCAGACACCCACCAAGTATAAAAGCATTTCTCCTTCTTATCATACTATCCCGCCTTCTGAAGTATAGCATCGAGAATGACTCCCTCGGCGGTGGTTAGTTTGTAGACGAAACTCCCCATGACAGGAAGATTGAGCAACGCGGCTACGCTTTCCAGAGTGATGGTCATTTCTCCTCATCTACATATGGTCGTATGAGTGGAAGAGCGCCACCGGGAAATGAAAGTGATCAAAGTGAAGTGTTGGATACGCCATAATAGCTTCAACGATTTACGCCTTGGTCAATTTATCTCTTAATCGCTCATCACCCAACATATGCCTCATCCATCCTTCATAATATTTCAGTGGAGTGTGGCATACCTTGAAGTCAATAGGAGAATCTGGATATTCGTTCTTCCGAAGACAAAACCTCATCACATGCTCTAGAGAAGCTGATGGAGCAACCTTTTCATTTTATGAGCCTGTGAGCAGGACCCACTTATGACCAGGATGAGTTCTAACGTTTGGAAAAGGCACGGTAAACAGCTCATCATCTATGTTTGGCATGTCTTTGGAGTTGTTAACACCTCCCGATTTGGCAGAAACATTATCCCCAGGTGACATCCTAACGAGAGCTTCTTTGTTCACTTTCAAATAACTACAATGAAGTGCAATGGAAAAGAGTCACTACTTCGTACTAAAGAAGAAATCACGCATACGATAAAATATGGGTGTTAATGGTCAGAGCCGATGTATATAAAAAAAAGTCGCTTCCGCCCACACGATCGGTAAATCACAATTACCCGTTCTTGAATGATATCTTAGACATGGAACGAGTGCACACAGTGGGGCCCACATTCATTCATGGGTTGCATGCAGGTCGTGCACGGATCAAACTATCACGACCGGTTTTCTATGGACGAAGGAACAAACAGATTGTCCGTGGGAATTACGTATGTGAAACCTAAGCTAGGGTTTTATATCCAAGCATAACCTAAGGCTAGGTTTTACATGCAATAATGGAAAAGAAGAAAAAAACAGTGTGTTCATATATAATTCATGACTTGTTTTACTAGCAATCCTAGCAATGTCGACTGCTTTGCTATTAACTTTACTACTGGAGTTAATATGTCTCGCAAAGAAGCTTCGTCTACAACTGGATGATTTTCTCCGGAGCAAAGAGGTTTACCTAAGAGTTAGGGCTTGCATCCAAAAAAGAATATATACATATATATATATATATATAGCAAAACAACATGAAGATAGGGAAGAACAGACGAAGTACCTACCTTGTTGTTGATGAACACGCGACGACAACAGCAACAAGAATACCGGATCTGTCGACTTTCACAATATCAAGACGATGTCGCAACCAACTAACGTTGAACTTCAGAGATTCATAGGTATACACGATGTTCTCCCACTTTTGAATAGTTGATTCCGCGACATCACGGATAGACATACTCTCCATTTCGGCGACCATCGGTAAGAGATAATTCACTCTGGAAACTAAAGCGGACGAAAAATATTGCACCACGCTCCTAGTGGCAATGTGGACATATATCCACCATATCTTTGTATAAAGAGTCACGAATTCTTTCCACACCAGAAACCCACCGACATTCCGGTAGTTAGAGGAAAGACACCTCATGCGGGTTCCGAACGATAAACCTGCATTGGGATACTCATGACAAGAAATTCCTAAGTAGGCGTTCTTCAGATCTGCAGTAGATGGTGGGATCGGTCTTGAATGAAAAGGGGTAACCAAATCATCTTCATCAATGATGGTAACGCACGCTCCGACAGGATATCTCTACACAGAAGAAAACTTTTGTCATTCATCGGCAAACAATGAAACACCTGTTGATCAATAAAAACATACCGGTATAATCTTCTTGACTCGAATGACCCGGATGGGGGAATTGTTGCAAGAGTCAGGCCTCACGCGTTTGACTGGAGAATCTAGCTGGATCGAGGATGATTCACTTCTGATCGACATGATGAAGAGAGGTGGACTCAACAAGAGAAAATCTTTGTTGTAAAACTGGGAAGACGATGCAACTTCACCGGCATAAATACTGTGGAAACCCTAAAGGAAGAAAGAGAAACACAGACTGAATAAGCGGATCGTGATTACATCACGACCGAGAAATCAACCTCAAACGAAATCCCTCATCAAAAACCCTAATGAAATCCAAACGAGGCAGGAGGGCATGATACTTTGACATTTGAATGAGGAAAGGACTTTCTATTCGAGTCAAGTAAGGAAAATAGGCAATCGGGCCCGCAAAGACAAATCACCACCATGCCAAGCCGTCCGCGCATGCTTTGCCTCACCAAACCGTGTCATACCTTTCACCATCGTCCACGCATGCTTTGCCTCACCAAACCGTGTCATGCCTTGCACCACCATCCGCGCCGTGACTTGTCGTGCCAACAACAACAAACTCGCCAAGCCAGCGTCACGATGTTCCCTAACCCATCCAAGGTGATGCATGGACAGACTAAGCCGACGATTTTCATCTCACCACTCCACGGTCTGCACCACAAGTACAATTTATGCAAGGTCGCCAACACGGGAAGCACAAACTATCTTTACCTCTCGAAAAAGTTTAGTCGGACCTTCCTGACTATCTTTTCACGACTTATTGTTTCGATTTTTGTCCTAGCCTGTCACCATCTTATGCTTACCTCGCAACGATGCTCTCGTTCCGAGCTAAGCAGGGGACTTAATGTTGATGGTGGTTTTTAGCTTAGGGTTAAAATCGTAAAACCGCACAACTAACATGACGTCACTATGACCATTAGCACATTTATTGAATCGATCAGCATGCGTACGTAAGAATTACCAGGGTACCTTTTTTTTATGTGTCATGTTCCACGACAGAACCCTTAACATTGACCGACAATCTCTATGTCAAACCCGAATTCTCATGCTACCGCGCCAAGGCATGCCAACCATGCCAGCCACCCTATTGTGCCAATGGTAAACCATGCCAGCCACATCTCCGCGTCAAGGCATGCCAACCATGCCATCCGCACCACTGCGCCAATGGCAAACCATGCCAGCCACATCTCCGTGCCAAGGCATGCCAACCATGCCAGCCACGTCTCCGCGCCAAGGCATGCCAACCATGCTAGCCGCACCACTGTGCCAATGGCAAACCATGCCAGCCACGTCTACCGCGCTAAGGCATGCCAACCATGCTAGCCGCACCATATGCCAATGGCATGCCAAACCCTTGGCCCCACCATGCCAAGACAACCGCACCTTGCCTTGGCCCCAACCATGATAGCCGCACCATGCGCCAATGGCATGCCAAATCCTTGGCCCCACCATGCCAAGCCAACCGCACCTTGCCTTGGCTCCACCATGCCAATCCGTCCGTACCAAACCCTTGGCCCTACTATGTCAATCCATCTGCGCCATTGGCCTTGTCCCCACCATTCCAGCCTTCCCTATGCGGCTACCAAAACGAAGGTGTGCGACGATCAACAACCACCCTTCCATCCTAGATGCAAATCCTAGCCGTCCAAGGTCGCCAAACAACATGGTAACCTTTGGCCCAACACCCTAGTTTTGGCCACGCCAAACCGCGCCAAGGCATGCCATGCCACATGTGCCAATGTCATGCTAACCACCTTGCCTCTCCATACCATGCCGGTCTTCCTCATGCGGCTACCAAAACGAAGGCGTGCGACGATCAACGACCACCTTTCCATCCTAGATGCAAATCCTAGCCGTCCAAGGTCGCCAAACAACGCATGGTAACCTTTGGCCCAAAACCCTAGTTTTGGCCAAGCCAAACCGCCCCAAGGCATGCCATGCCACATGTGCCAACGGCATGCCAACCACCTTTTCGCGCCATACCATGCCGTCCTTTCCCATGCGTCTACCAAAACGAAGGCGTGCGACGATCAACGGCCACCCTTCCATCCTAGATGCAAATACTAGCCGTCCAAGATCGCCAAACAATGCATGGTAACCTTTGGCCCAAAAACCTAGTTTTGGCCACGCCAAACAGTGCCAAGGCATGCCATTCCATATGTGCCAATGGAATGCCAACCACCTTGCCGCACCATACCATGCCGGCCTTCCCCATGCGGCTACCAAAACGAAGGTGTGCGACGATCAACGGCCACCCTTCCATCCTAGATGCAAATCCTAGCCGTCCAAGGTCGCCAAACAACGCATGGTAACCTTTGGCCCAAAACCCTAGTTTGGGCAACGCCAAACCGCGCCAAGGCATGCCATGCCACATGTGTCAATGGTATTCCGACCACCTTGCCGCGCCATACCATGCCATCCTTCCCTATGCGGCTACCAAAACGAAGGCCTGCAACAATCAATGGACACTTTTTCATCTAAGATGCAGATCTTAGCCGTACAAGGTTACCAGCTAACACATGGAAAACTTTGGCCCTAGTTTGGTCGCGCCTAAACAAAGCCAAAACCCTAACTTTTGGCCGCGCCTAAACTGGAGCCATACTGATCATACTTTCATGCCACTGGCTACTAAACGAAAGGTTGCAATAATCAACGGCTACCTTCCTCTTAAGATGCAAAATCTCCACCGTTGAAGGTCACCACCGAGCCGACAAGTCTCCCTAGCTCAACTTTCCAGACAACAACAACATGCTACATGTTTTCCATGAAAACACTTGAGACATCAACACATGTCACAAACTGGGGGATGCTCATTGGGTATTGGTTTGGCGGTTTACAACGTGCGGCGTACACTACGCTCGTTATAAGAAAGTGTCATAAGGATGAAGCGGTTAGTAAATACAGGGAGTAATAGCGAAACACTTTATTTTATGGAACATCAATTCCAAGCGTTAACGGTTACCACCTCCTCCCATTTACTCACTCGTTCTCCATTTCTTAATGAGACCAGAGTACGTTTCACTTCGACTTGTATAAATAAGCATTACCTATTTCCATCGAACGACAAGTTCAGGTCAGGAGGATACAACACCCAGAAAACATTTGCTAGCTTTCCATCTGTTAGCTTCCCACTTTCTGATACAAGTCGTGAAACAACTACTCTTCCAGAATCAACTATTCTGGTCTCAACACTTTTTCCGCTTCCCTCCCCAAAACCAACCCTTCTCCTTCACTTTGTGACCGAAGCAAGTCTGGAACGGCCATTTCTTGGTTTAGGCCGGATTTGTACAGATTGATCTCTCGAATCTAACTCCCTTGCATTACATTGTTTAGGGTTTAAATTCGTTTCTCACCCACACACCCTAAATTACCAAAATCAGCAGAAACCGTTTTCACCCTCAAACAATTGTATTTGAAGCAATTCAATAAATACACGAAATTCACCCAGAATGGTGCGTGCAACAGCAATCCCAAATATTTTATGAATTTTATTAGCATTATTAATTAGTAGATTATTTGCATAGTATTTTCCGTGCTATGTTCTCACCCGAACTCTCATTATTGACATGACATCACGATTGAGTGTTCACTCTTAGAAGAGTAACATGAATCTATCAAAGTGCCAATATAGTGATTTTTATGAAATACCCACACAGGCTACATCACTCTCTGACAGAGAGAGTCTCACATCGACGCGCTTTGGTTATCCCGATCGAGCATGCTTAATTTCCTTAAGGGAAATCTAAACTGTCCATATCAGTCTCAGAAACGATCGCAGCCACACAAGTTGGCCACACAATTTAACAAGCCTAGCCAAACCCTGACAATAATAGGCGATTGTCATGATGACCACTAGTGGGACCACTTACTCCCTAGCCGGTCGGACATCACACGAACATCTCGTGGCACCGTCAAACGCCAACCCTAAGTTGGGTGGCCGTGCTGCTTTATAGAGATTCGATCGAACATAGGTTTTTCAAGGAAGTCTTAAAATGATCATGACTGTCCAACTTCGCCATCCTGGTTGGACGGATTAGATGATCCCATGAATGATTACGGAAGCGCTGACGCACACGTTGGTGGGATCAATCTACCCTTACCTGATCGGCTTTCTTACTTCATGGTCATGGAGCAATGAACGTTTTCTCAAAACATGACGGGCGCGATGCTTTTAAGGGTCGTGGTTCCATTTGTGTCTTAAATTGATCACAACCATCCAACTTAGCCAGCGTATTTGGATGGCTTAGGTCGCACCTAGGACCATCAAGAAGGTGCGCATACGTTCACCGTTAGCCCAACGTGGGCCCCACACGATCGGTCTTCCCAAAGGAGAAGCACATCTCACCAAATCGTTTGGCCAAAGTCACGAGTGCGTGACTGTTTCAAAACCCTAATTAAGGTTTGCGGTGCACATCTGTCATAGTTCGATCACGTCCATCCATCTTCGCCAGCCTAAACGGAGGGAGTATATATAGACTCAAGAAATCCCAAGGATGTTGACGTGATCACTATGGTTAACCGGCCGGCCTAGGCAGACTATGGCCAGGCGCCTCGAAACGGCGCCCAAAGATGACATGTCGCGCGGCCTCTAATCCTTTGCGGCAATGGATTTATGTCGCAAATTGATCACGACCACTCATCTTTGCTGGTCAAATCGAGTGGCCTAGATCGAATCTTCATGGGACCGATAGGTGTAGACATGCACAGCAACGGGCCGTCTCCACGCATGATCGGTCGGTCCCACCAAAACCAGCGCCCATGCTTGAATTCGATCAATCTAAAAAGGAGATGTTTACGCACCTCTAAAAACCCTAAAATCCATCAACGACGGTGAACATGTGCCGTAAATCATCTCATCCGTCCAACTTTGCCAGCTTGGTCGGACGGCTTGGATTAAAATTAGGCAATCGATGAAGCGCCTCAATGATTACCGTCCGCCACTCAGTCATGGGGAGTGATCGACCAGATGGTGGCCCGCCCATGCGGCCTCCAAACGATCACTCGAAGATGGTTGGACATGCTGCCATTTTAAGACGCTTAATCCGCGACTTATTCAATCAAGCTTTAAAACAACGATGCTTCATACATATCGATTGTTTTGAGCTGCTTGATCTTGCGGCGGGTCCCAAGACTCGACCCACACATTCGAGACATCAAACATGTCACAAACTGGGGATGCTTACTGGGTATTGGTCTGGTAGTTTACAGCGTGCAGCGTGCAACACGCCATAACAAGAACGTGTCAGGAAAAGGTGGATGGTTAACAGTGATGAGGGAAGTGGGAAAAGATGTGATCGTGTGACAATCACTATGTGTACACGACCCCACTACTCCATCACTTCACCTCCTCCACTTCCTAAGAGATGAGGGTTGCGCTCAATGACTTGTATAAATAGGTCCTTCACCTATTTCCAGCACAGACAGAAAAACCAAGTGTTGTCATAGTATCCAGAAAACACCCAGAACTGATAGATTACATTGTTCAAGCCAGTTCAACATTCTGATACAAGTCATAAACAGCCAACACCTTCACAATCTCAACACCTTCTTCGCTTCCCTACCTAAGATCAACCCTTCTCCTTCACCTTGTGACCGAATTGAATCTGGAACGACCATTTCTTGGTTTAGGCCAGAGTCTTACAGATTGATTTCTTGAACCTAAAATCATTCCATGCAGTGCACTTGTTTAGGGTTTGAACTCGTTTCTCATCAACAAACCCCAAATTACCAAAAACAGCAGAATCAGTTTTTACCCATAAACAAAACTATGGAAAGTGCTCAACTATGAATGAAAGCAACGAAGGAAAGTCTAGTCATTAGAGGGATCATCAGTGTCTTCACTGGAGCCTTCATTGTAATATGATTCAACACCTTCATCACAAGCGACTAATGTATCCTCTTTGATGTCGTTTCAACGCCCCCCTCTCTGATGTCGTTTCAACGCCTCCCTCAACAGCTGCTTCAATATTCCTTCTAGGAGACGCGCCGACATCTTTCTTGGAAGCTGTTTCAACATCTTTTTCAGATGCCGCTACCATGATCTCCTCAGCAACCACTTCAGTACCCTCCACGGAAGCTACTTCGACCTCTTCCTCAAGAACTTCCCCAACAGCCTTCTGAGGATGCTCCGGTTCTTCCACGTCAGAATCGAAAATTATGATTCCGTTAAGGATAGGGTAATCATACTTTTTTTCACTGGGAGGACGCTCATGATTGATCCTTCGCTGCTTTAGCCGAGATGCGAGCCTTTCAGCTCTCGCGCTCGTCGGCTGAGATGCTTCGTCGTGTCTCCATTTCTCCTCCATGCTGACTGAAGCCAAAAAGTCCTGAGTACGCTCTCGAACGATGCATAGGTGCAGACAAGGCATACCCTGTATGGCACGACCAGCTTCGCGGAACGGGGAATCTATTTTGGCCATCACCTCCTCGAACGCATTAGTCTTGGGTTTGTCGACTTTGAAGCTCTATTCTGGAGAAGTAAAGAGTAATCATCACCAGCAGTTCCCATCATGTACTGCAAAATGGGCGTTATGATCATATCAACATGTTGATATATAAAAAATCATTACCATCATCAATCAAAAAAATCATTATCATCAAACCGTATAATGAACATGGAGCAATACCTGGAACGAAGAAGAGATGAAATTCTACGATGGGAGAAAGGATCCAACGTCTTATTTATATTCCACAAATCATCAAGATCCCGGGAAGGAAAGGAGTCTTTACTAGCCGCGTATAAAGGCTCCAGATGCGGGATAACAATAAAGTAGATACTTATCTATCTGAAGACAACTTACGTGCACTGAAAGGAAACATGTCTTACTCAAGAACCGAGCCATCCCCTGTCCTGGTAATGTGCGTCGAACTTCTCTTGTGAATTTCTTTGTCTGTCACCATCTAGTGCCTACCCCGCAATAGCATCGCTATTACGTGCTAAGCAGGGGACTTAATGTTGATGGTAGTTTTCGGTTTAGGGCTAAAATCGTGAAACCATGTATCTTAATACGTTGTTGTCCTTCAAAGGAACAAAAGCCATTTGGAAGTGATGAGTGCGTAAACCTTTTCACTTACATATGTATTGAGAAACTCAACATATTTATGAAATTTATCCAGAATGGTGCATGAAGCAACAATCCCAGATATTCTGTAAATTTTAATATATCGCATTATTCGCTAATGCACGGCCCGCCTAGTATTTTTCTATGCTATGTTCCCAGCCGAACTCCCAATATTGACATGACATGATGATTAATGTTCACTCTCAGCAGAGTAGCATGAATCTTCCGTAGTGCCAATATCGAGACCTGCATGAAAACACTCACATAGGCTACATCACCCTCTGACAAAGAGGTCAGCGTGTTCGCATAGGCTACATCACCCTCTGACAAAGAGACCTGTATGAAAACACGACTTATGTCTCAATATAGGAAATATAATAGAAATAGACTTTCCAAGTGATAGATGAGTTTCCGTCTCCACATACCTTTTGTTGATGAAGTTCCACAAGCTCTCCTTAGTAGTTCTCCGTCTTCAAATGATGAACACCGTGAAGTCTAAGGCTCAACTACACAATCTATGTCCTAGTCCGAGACATCTATAAGTAGACTAAAAATCAAGACTTATAATTTTGATCACTAACATTGAAAAACATGCTTGAGATAGCAACGCATGAGAGTTCGACCGAGCAGTGCTCTAACAATCTCCCTCTTTGTCAATTTTAGTGACAAAATTATCAATACATATTGATTACAAAATATATAAAACTTGGTAGCTTCTCATCCAAATGTTAGATCTCCTCGGCATCTTCAACACGACTCGAAATCTTCTTCACTTCCAAGTACTCCATGATTCTAAATGTGTTCAACTCAGAATCATAGTTGTTCAAGATCCGTAGCGATAACAATGAGAAAACAAATGCTCTCAATCATTGTTATACAATGTCATAGTGTCATTACACAACATCAAAATTCAATTGTATCACAACTTTGACAACAATACTATGGTGATATGTATCACCCCCCCTTAGTCAATACTTCATCTCGACATAAAAACCACTCCACCTTACATAATGATCCATAAACCATATGTATTTGTAGTATAAAACTACATATTAATTCTCCTCCTTTTGTCAATATAAATTGGCAAAGGTATGAAAACTAGTGGGATCCTCATGAAATTTTCATAGAGATACTCCATGATTAAAAGAGAATAACATACCAACTTATTTAGATGCAATCATATAGCCAAAGCTAAATGCATTCATCAAGGAGTTTATAAAGATACAAGATAACTCCTACAATATTCCACAACCACACTCCCCACAAAGATTTGGAAATTAAGCACAAGTTCAAAAATAACTCTCCCCCATAAAATGTCATTCTCGAAAGAACAACAAGAGCGACCTTACTTTTACGAGAAAAGAAGGATTTCTTTGGACATAATCAAATCACATGAGAACATGAATTTCTATCCAAAAATCTCAGTTGAATTTGTAACAAAATGATCAATTCAACTGGTCATGCTCAACATAAGAGAACTTACAGAGCAATACAATATATGCACAAAGATGTGGATCAGGAAAGGACCAATACTAGGGAATAAGCAAAAATTCATTATATTTTTTATCACTATTTGCACAATGACATATAATAGACTTAATCTTTGTAAACAAAAGCTCATCCTATCTTCCATCAATATTTGCATAAAGAAATAATAGGCTTAAATTTTGTTTGTCAAAAGTTCATTCTATCTTTTATCAATACTTTCATATCGACATGTAATAGAGATAACTTTTGAACAAGTATGGGTCAGTCAAGGTTCACGGACGTAAACAACATATCCCATAACAGTTTGCAATATATGAAACGATAAATATTAATACTGCAAAAATCATCTTCCAAATAACTTAGAATTTAAATAAATAAATCTTAAAACATTGAAGATGAAAACGTTGTACATAGTTATATGTACTCACAATAATGGCTATTCCAAACCCTAGTTATCTTTCTTAAAAACACAAGAATAAAATTCTGATAAGAAGTTTCCTAGACAAAACAAAAAGACACAACTCCTATGAAGCATTTCACTTACTTTGAATACTCTTCTCATATCAACTATGTTCATCAAGCTCGTCTTCGATCAGATCAATCCTGGATTCAAGGTTATCCATCTTTTCTTCAAGTATTTTGGAAGAGGATTCAAGTTCACTCTTCAGAGCACGCACTTGTTCCAAGACGAGATCCATGGTTAAAGAAAGCTTACCAAAATGAGAGACAAAGGGATTCCCAACAGGGGAGGAATCACGCTTGTCAGAGCATATCTCACTATCACAAGAGTCAAAATGAACCTTCTTAGAGGGAAAAAAAACAGTCCAGACATCACTTTCTTTACTTGAAAGACTTGATGAGGACATGATAGAAGAGAAAAATGAAGTTCTCACATAAAGGAGAAATCTTCATCTTAAAAAGGAAAGAAGATAGGGGATAAATTTCCAAAAATACCTTTGACCAAAACCCTAACAGAATTTGGTTATCCCCAAGAAAAAGTCTTTACAGGAAAAACTGTTCACGAACTCAAACGGTTCTTGACTAAAAATTGAAGAGAAACAAAAAAAAAACATAATCAAACTAGGGAACCAACATAAATATTTCATCAACCCTCTTGAAGATTATGATTTTTTGTCAAGAGAGACAAACAAGAATCATCTTAAACGAAATTACAAAATGTAATTTCTCAAATCCACAATAGGACTGGGTGATTTCTTACAAGGGGATGCAGTATTTGTTATTCCTTGTTTCTGTTTTGCCTTCAAGAAGAAAGAGCTATACACATCATTCTTTCCCCTTTTTAGAACAGTTTCGAATACCTTGTTTTTTGATTTTTGCAAACTATGAATGGCATTGGAAATCTCTTTTGAAGGGAATGAGGATTTCATAGGAGATTTCCTTTTCATCTTCTGAAAACAAGGTTTAACAGAGGAGAAATATTCTTGACCTTTAGTGCTTACAATTTCAAGATGATCCTGATTTTCACACAAGGAGACCAAACAGTTTGGTAAGTCCTTGCAGTTTTCCATATCATCCTCTTCAGGGTGATTTGAGACTGACATATAATCAGGAGTAACTTGCTGATAATGCTTAAAAGAATTAATCAAAGAAGTTCGATGTTTCTTATTAGGATCACAAATGCAAGTGATATCAACTTCTTGTCTTAAATTAAACAGTTGACATTCCAGATCTTCAATCTTTTTAATCAAGGCTTCCTTTTCCAGTTGAAACACTTCTGGATAAGTAAGATTGTTCATCGTGGAATAATCAGGACTGTTAGAAGGACAAGTGTGATTATAAGCAAAGAGATTAAGGGAACTTTCACAGATATCAACATCAGGACAGTAGTCAAGAGTAGCCATCCATGCTTTAGCTAACTCACTTAACTTCTCATCAGAACTTTTAGAAGTATCATGGACACCTCTATGGAACTTAGAACAAGTTTCATTAACACAACTTTCCTGAACTTTTCTATTCCTTTTATTGATTGATTGAGATTTCTTTTGAGACTTTCTTTTACTCTGTATAAGAGTTTTCTTAAGTTGTTGTATAAACAGTGACAAAGTTGAATTAACGCAATTCTCATCCCCTATATCAATCAATTTAGGACGTCGAGACTTTTTATCAGATGTAGCAATATGGTTGCTAAACAAGTGACGTTTTTCTCTTTGACTAAGTTCAAGATCGAAAATCCTACGCTTTCCAAGAAGAGTATTTCTGGAAAGTGTATCAAGGTAATTTCCCTCAACGATGGCATGCTTCTTAGAGTCGTATCTAGATAGCAGTGATCTGAGAATTCTCATAACAATGTCCTTTTCAGGAATAGTCTTACCCAATGCAAAAGATACATTAACAATTTCAGACACTTTGTGATTAAACTTATCAGATGAATCTTCATCTGCCATACGAAGTTTTTCCCAATTAGAATTTAGGTTTTGCAGCCTAGATTCCTTTTCACGGGTATTCCCTTCAAATACGGTTTCTAAGATATCCCAAGCATCTTTAGACCGAGTGCACGTAGTCACATGGTGCTGAAGATCTGTGGTAATGGCATGAATGATGGCATTCAAACCGTCGGAATTTTTCTTTGCAGCAAGAATATCAGCAGGGTCATAACCACCAATATCCTTTGGAATGATCGCATCTCCTACTGCAACAACGTGAGCATCATAACCATTAACTACATAAACCCATGATTGAAAATTACGTGCTTGAATAAAGGCACACATAGCAATTTTTCACCATAAGTAATTTGATCCATCGAGACTGGTGGCACGTTTATAGAGATAACACTTATGTCCCTATCAGATCGCTACAAACACAGACTTATAAGGTCTTTAATGTGTTTGCCTGCTCTGATACCAATTGAAAATGTGGGTGGTACAACAACCACACCCAACAATTCGTTTGGCAATCTGAGAGGACTTACTCCAATATACTTTAAAGAGAATCAACTAGACAGTCAGACTCAATCTTTAGAAAAGTATATCAAAGAGTTTATATCTCTATCTCTCAATTTAATCTGCAATCAGCAAATAGAAATTTGCGAGCCCGATTGATTATAAGGGTAGTAATTTGAATGGTACCAAATACCAATGTTCAAGGATCAATCAATTTCAATCAACAACCAAAGGTTAGATTTCCCAATTGATCGATTCAACGCACAACCTGTGATATTTCAATTATATAACAAAATATAATGCGGAAAAGAAATAACACAAACACCAGAATTTTGTTAACGAGGAAAACCGCAAATGCAGAAAAACCCCGGGACCTAGTCCAGCTTTGAACACCACATTGTATTAAGACGCTACATACACTAGCCTACTAACAATGAACTTCGGACTGGACTGTAGTTGAACCCTAATCAATCTCATACTGATTCAAGGTACAATTGCGTTCCTTACATCTATGATCCCAGCAAGATACTACGCACTTGATTCCCTTAGCTGATCTCACCCACAACCAAGAGTTGCTACGACTCAAAGTCGGAGATTTGATAAACAAATATGTCTCACACATAAAAGTCTATTGGAATAGATAAATATGTCTCCCACAGAAATACCTATGAGTTTTGTTCCGTCTTTTGATAAATCAAGGTGAACAGGAACCAATTGATAAATCGGTCTTATATTCCCGAAGAAAAACCTAGTATTATCAATCACCTCACAATAATCTAAATCCTATGGAAGCGAAACTAGATATTGTGGAATCACAAACGATGAGGAGCAGGTGTTTGTGATTACTTTTTATATTGCATATCGGATATTAAATCTCGAGCAAATCTTAGAGAAGATAGTACCCAGACGATAGAATCGGGCAAGATAAGAACACACAGCTACAGAGAAAATAGCTGGGTCTGGCTTCACAATCCCAATGAAGTCTTCAAGTCGTTAACCTACAGGTTCTCGTGAGAAACCTAAGGTTAAAGTAGAATCGACTCTAGTTATGCAACTAGTAACGCACAAAAGTATGGGGATTAGGTTTCCCAGTTGCTAGAGTTCTCCTTTATATAGTTTTCAAATCAGGGTTTGCAATATAAGTTACCTTGGTAACAAAGTATTCAATATTCACCGTTAGATGAAAAATCTGATCCAACTAAGCTAATATCTTTCAACTGTTAGATCGAACTTAGATTGTTACACACAACTGAAATGTACCCTCATTTAGGTTTATGTAACCGTACCTAAACGTGTACACCATGTTGGCTCAACAATAGTTAACCGAAGCTAGCCATATGAATACTCTCATATCAACCTTGTTCATCTTAACCATAACTAGTTCAAATGACTCAAATGAAACTAGTTAAAGAGTTGTTCAATTGCTATATTATCATAGAAGTATACAAGAACATAATTGAAGAAAAATCGGTTTGATTCACTTGAATCAATTCATGAACATTATATCCACGGTTTGCAAAGATTGCATTGCTTATTATATAAATGTTTAAGTTCATGTAAACAACCGATTTTAGAACTTTAACCTTCAAGTATGCAAACGGGTATACATACTTGAAATACCCGGACCAAGATTGGGTTTCGCCAGTACGCAAACGGGTACGTATACTTCCAATCCCAGCAGAAATATTCGGACATGAACCTTACGCCAGTACGCGAAAGAGTGCGCATACTTAGGTTCCCGAATTTCTCAAGCCAACAAGTACGCGTACGGGTACACATACTATGGTTCCCGTACATGGATTACATATGTGAAAGAGTACACAACATGTCATATCCAATAATGGTTAAGTATTCTAAACTCTTATTTCAATTATTGAATCTTTCTTAGAGGATGACAATAGCTGTTTTCACACACTATTAGCACCAAAGCAATTTTCAAGTTATTGAAATAATCATAACAAAACATTCCAAGTCTACACCAGATGATTGTATCACACAAACCATGTAAGATGTTACTCGTCAATTTTCACATGATCATCTTTTGACTTGCGTCAAGAATATAAGATGAACTTGGTCGAAGCGAAATCTTGCCAACACATATTCCGAGAAATATGTAAGCAAGTTAAACTCAGCTCGAAATCTAAAATGTGTATAATATAAAACTATATCGTAGCAAAACTTATGTCTCAATATAGGAGATAGCGTAGAAATAGACTTTTCAAGTGATAGATGAGTTTCAGTCTCCAAATACCTTTTGTTGATGAAGTTCCACAAGCTCTCCTTAGTACTTCTTCGTCTTCAAATAATGAACGCCGTGAAGTCTAAGGCTCAACTACACAATCTATGTCCTAGTCCGAGACATCTATAAGTAGACTAGAAATCAAGACTTATAGTTTTGATCACTAACATTGACAAACATGCTTGAGATAACAATGCATGCGAGTTAGACCGAGCAGTGTTCTAACACATACTAACTCTTTCTCTGATTGTTTTTGCATTTGAAGTAATTTTTTGTAGATCGGTTGTCTTTGTGTTCTCACCAGGAGTTCATTAAGATTAATGAACTGATGAAACCTAATGTGTTTATGAATCATGTTTCAGAATGAAGTTTGTTTTGTTTTAGAATAAGCCTTCATTTGTTAGAATGAACTCTTTTTTTGTTAAGAAGAAGTATTGTTGCTACTTGTTCATCTGTTAGAATGAAGTTATTTTGTTAAGAATAAGGTCTTCATATTTAAGAATGAAGTAATTTTGTTAAGAATAAGGTGTTCATCTGTTAGAATGAAGTTATTTTGTTATGATTTTAGGTGTTCATCTGTTATAATGAAGTAATTTTGTTAACAATAAGGTCTTCATATTTTCAGAATGAACCTTTTTGATTATGTGTTCATTTGTTTATGTAAACCTTCATTTTTGTTTTTCAGGTTTAGTATGGCCTTATTTAGTTATTATGCAGTTATGTAATACAAAGGGCATGGTATTCCATTGGAAGTATCTTTAGAGTCGTTGCTTCGTGACTTGAAAATATACGTTTGTGATTATTGGAGCTCGCTGAATCCCCAGAGCATAAGATTTATTCATGGTGAAGGTTGTGAGAAAGTGTTTATCAGTTGTGATTTCGCACTTCAAGGTCTAATTGATGTTTCTTGTTCAAAGCATTTGTCACATTTAGAATTGTTAGTTGAGGAGGTTTCTATTGTGCTTCTTCTAGCTCTTCATCTGTTATTTCCATGCAGTTGTTCAGTGACGTTAAATCATCTACTGAGTTTACTGAAACTTCAAAGATTAAATACCTGACGTAAGTCATGAGGTATTAAAACCTCTGAAAAGACTAGGGTACCTAAATATACATCAATCTAATTGTTATAGCATTGCTCCGTCGAACTCGCATGCGTTGCTATCTCAAGCATGTTTGTCAACGTTAATGATCAAAACTATAAGTATTGATTTCTAGTTTATTATAGCTAAGTCTCGGACTAGGATAGAAAGTGTAGTTGAGCTCAAGAACTTCATGGAGATTCATCATACAAGTAGAAGAACTACTCAAGGAACCGGTGGAACTTCTAGACAAAAAGGTATGTGAAGACTGGAACTTATCTATCACTCAAAAGTCTATCTACTCTATCTTCTACTCTTTGAGACAAGAAGTCGTATGCTATATATATAGACTTGGATTATACACATTTGGTATTTAGAGACGAGTATACCTCGCCTATCTATATATCAAAATATGTGTTGGTAAGCTTTTCGCTTCGATCAAGTTTATCTTTACCATGTGACGAAAGTCATGATATGTTTCAATCTTCTTGAAAATTGCTTTTACGAGAAATGGTGTAACAACTATATAACGTCCTCTAAGAATGTTTCAGTGATTGAAATGAGAGTTTAGATTATATAACCAATGGTGGACATAAGCATTGTTGTGGAAATATATTTATGTATAAGTCCTATTCCTTGAACCAAAGTTTGTGAACTTTTTTGATCAAGAGAATCGGAAGAATGACGTGACCCAAGTCTGCGAACTCATTCCGCGAACTGCCGAAGTTCTGAAACCTGAGAATTTCTGTTGAAGTTGACAAACTACTTGCTGGAAGCTAAGTCCACGAACTCAGTCCGCGAACCCAGTCCGCGAACCGACGAAGTTCTCATACCCGAGAATTTCTGCTGGAGTTTGTAAACTCTTCCCGGTAACTTAAGCCCGCGAACCTAGTCTGAGAACTTGAGAAGGTTATATATCTGAGATGATTTCTGAACTTAAACTTAAAAAGACTAAGGAATGCAGTTTGCAAACCTTGGCTATAAAAGTTCATGAACCGACTCAAGTGAATCAAATCATCTTTGCTTCAATTGTGTCTTGTGTAGTACATAAGATTTCCTTGCAATTGAACAACTCTTTAACTAGTTCATTTGAAGTCATTTGAACTAGTTATGGTGAAGAAGAACATGGTTGATATGAAATGCTTATATTGCTTACCTTTTGGTTAACTATTGTTTAACCAACAAGTACATACGTTTGGGTACGGTTAACAAACATAGAAGCGTGCATTGTCAAGTGTATGTAACAAGCTAAGTTTTTTATCTAACGGTTGAGAAATATTAGCTTGAATCTAAATCAGGTTTTCATCTAATGGTGAATATTGAATGCTTTGTTACTAAGCTAACATTGATTGCAAACCCTGATTTGAAAGATTATATAAAGGAGACATCTAATATTGTGCAAAACTAATCCCCACACCTTACGTGTGTTACTAGTTTGCGTGCTAGAGTCGATTCTCCTTTAACCTTTGGTTTTCTTCTTCTAAAACCAGGTTAACGACTTAAAGAATTCATTGGGATTGTGAATCTAGACCGATACCACTTTTAACGTAGTTGTGTGATCTGATCTTTCATCTTCTATCGTACGAGTACAATCAGGTTGATTGGCTTGAGATTGATATGTCCGATAGGAAAGATATAAAAAGTAATCACAAACATCTTCGTCTCATTTTTGTGATTCCGCAACATCTTGTTTCGCTACCATACAATTAAGATTGTTGTGAGGTGATTGATAACTCTAGGCTGTTCTTCGGGAATATAAGACCGGATTATCAATTGGTTCCTGTTCACCTTGATTATTATCAAAATACGGAACAAAAACTTTAGGGTTTATCTGTGGGAGACAGATTGATCCTTTGATAGACTTGTCTGTGTGAGACAGATTTGTTTATTGTCAAAGCCTGCGATTTTGGGTCGTAGCAACTCTTAGTTGTGGGTGAGATCAGTTAAGGGAATCAAGTGCGCAATATCCCGTTGGGATCATAGGCGTAGGAGCATAACTGTATATTGGATCAGTAGGAGATTGATTGGGGTTCAACTACAGTCCAGTCCGAAGTTAGATTGGAGTAGGCTAGTGTCTGTAGCGGCTTAATACAATGTGTGTTCAATCTGGACTAGGTCCCGGGGTTTTGCTGCATTTGCGGTTTCCTCGTTAAAAAATTTTCTGGTGTCTGTGCTATTTCAATTTACGCATTATATTGTTTTATCTTTATAATTGAAATAATACAGGTTGTGTGTTTGAATCAACCAATTAGAAATCCTATCTTTGGTTGTTGATTGATCCTTGGATATTGGTCTTTGGTATCATCCAAGTTATTCCTTGCATTTGATTAGAAATCGCAGTTCTTGCTTGAGTAAATCAAATCAAGAGAGAGATATAAACTCGTTGATATACTTTTAATTGATTGTGTCTTGTTGATTCTCTTAAAAGTATATTCGAGTTTGTCCATACAGACTGCTAAGCGAAATATTGGGTGGTGTTGTTAGACCCCCGCTTTTTCAATTGGTATCAGAGCAGGGAAACACTTTCAAGACCTTACAAGTCTGTGTTTGTTGCGATCTGACTCTATGGACAAGAGTACTATCTCTGATAAACGCCTCGCCAGAAATAAAAGTTATATCTCGTCAAATTATATTAAAGAGAAAGTTTCTTAAATCTTGAATATATACAAACCTTGTGTTCTGACGAGACAGACTAACAATGACATGTGTGATCCCGATTACCCTTCAAAAGATAGCTTCTCTGGCAATGAACGGGATTCAGCTGAGGAGAGTGAATTGATTCTAAATCTTATTAGAAACTGATATATTTAATTGGTTGAAGCACCATGTCAATACTCTTCTTGGTGTAGTAAGTGATTACAAATCCAAAGGTAATGCTGAAGATCAGTCTTTGTGCACAACTCTTGAGGCTAGCCTCAAAAAGGATTCCCTGGAAATTGAACATCTCTTGAGTAAGTTCTCTATTCGAGGATACTCAAAGCAATCCAATATGCCAAGTACTTCTGACACAAGAACAAAACAGACGTCTTGATAAACATCATCTAAAGGAAGATCGTGTTATGGTCTCTGGAAATAACGCCGCCCCTGATGAGAAAGGAAGTTCAGAAGAAAGAAGAAAAATTGATGAAATGAGAGATAATCTGAAAGAGATAATTAAAGGGTATAAAGAATTCTTCAACATGTTATCTTCCTCCTCAAAACAAGATTCTTCTGGTAAGAACTCAAAATATGTCTCGTATTTTGATGACAGTAAGTTTTATGATAATTTCTCACATAAAAAGGGATCCCTCTCTAGATTAAGGAGGAAAAAGTGACTTGACCATAAACACAAATCTCTTGATGAGCTTGTGGCTCATACTTGTACTAATTAATCACAAGGTTTGAAGAGCTTACTCATAAAAACCCTGTTGAGTAAGATGTGTTAATAATCAGGTATACTTTTGGCATCTACGTCTGTTGAGTTGAGTTATCTTCTTATCGTCCATAGATAAACTTTTTGATGTGCCAAAAGTATTGTTGTGTCTAAATTTGCTTCTCTTTTTCTTTAGGGAGTCCTAATTTGAGTCTTGTTTCTTGCTACAACTATGCTCAAAATTGCTTTCCTGAGTTATGGAATTTTTCGAGTCTTTTGTTGCAAAAGTCCCTTTTGGACTTTATTTTTTTTGGGGGGGTCATGTTGTACTCGAGCGGATACCCGTGTTCTGGGACGAGTCAACTGTTTGAGAAAACCCTAGAATCCCTTCCCTAAGAGACACTTAAATATCAACCTATTGGGTTACGAAAGTCACGTACGCATACTCTAGGTTGGCTTCTGGGTTGTCAAGAATGTCTTCTTCTTCATATTGATATGGTGGTTTTGCAAGAGCATTCCTTGACGAAGGTTGTGATGTTGATTCCAAGAAGAAAAGAACCCTTGTAGATGAAGATCATCCTAATGCTTCATGTTATTTTTCCTATGTTCATGACGATGCTGAAAAGGATATATGATCTCTCCTAAAGTTGTTCATGACTTTCTTAAGTACTTTGGGAAGCAAAACAAGAGCTCATTGTTACTCTGGAAAATCTTGATGCATTGATAACTGAGTTGGAAAAGGTTACTGCTGACGGTCTCATAAAGTCTTACATCAATGATCTTCGCAAAGAGAATCACCTATCTGATGTTGCAATGAATGTTGTTGATCACAAGCTAAAAGATCCTTTGTCTCGTGAGGATTTTGAACCGTCCATATGATCTTATTTCGTGTTCGGGATAACACTGGAGTCTGTTTTTAGCCTGATTTATTTATTTTTGCCTAGTACGTCTTCTTTTTGATTTAGTTGGAAGAATAACTAGTGCTTTGAATAGCAATGATTGTGACTACACATAGCTATTTTTTTCATCTTCTTGTTCATTTTTAGGTTTATTGGTTTAAATGCTAAAAATATTTGGAGGATGATGTTTTTTGCAGTATTAATCTTTATGATTTGTTATATTGCAATTTGATATGGGATATTGGTTTTTACGTCCGTAAACTATGTTTGTCCCATACTCTGCCAAAAGTAAAGTCGTTTGTGATCGGTATTCATGTACTGGTAAAATAATGAATGGACTTTTGACAAATACAAAAGTTAAGCCTATAGTGTCAAACATTTGATGGAAGATAGGTTAAAATCATTTGTTTTCAAGGATTATTTCTATTAATTGTCGTTATGCAAATAGTGACTGAAAATAGAATGAATCCTTGTGTATTCCGCAGTATTGATCATCCCTGATCCATATTTTTATGTATTACTGTGAGGCTCCGTAATGCATCTTATGTTGATCACTATACAACCAAGTTGATTTATTAGCTTGATTGGTGTTCCGTGAGATATGTTATGTCGAGCATATTGAACTAAATTAATCATCTTGTTTGGTTATTTAGTTATTTCTCCGTAAGTCTTCTTATGTCGAGTAAAACAAATGACAATTAAATTGATTACTTTTGTGATTGGTTTGGTTGTGTATTCCAATTAGATTAACTATGGGTTCTCTTGTAATTAATCTCGTTGAGTATTTTCGTGTCTCCATAAGTTCTCTCATGTTGAGCATAATCAATTGAATTGATCACTTTTTGTGTTTAATTTGATTGTGTATTCCGATTAAATTAATCATGGGTTTATTTGTGATTGATTTGATTGAGTTTTTTGGATATAGGATATAATTCTCATGGTTTTTCTGTCCAATAAAAATCCTTCTTTTCTTTTGAAACTAAGGTCGCTCTTGTTGTTCTTTCAGGAATGACATCAAATGGGGTGAGTTCTTTTGAACTTGTGCTTAATGGTCATATCTTGAGAGGTGTGCGGCTGTGGAATTTTAGAGGTGTTATCTTGTATCTTTAAACTCCTTGATGAATGCATTTAGCTTCGGCTTTATAATTGCATCTAAATTAGTTGGTATGTATTTTTTATTCCTCGGAAATTTCACTATGATCCCGTTCTTGTACCTTTGCCAATTAATATGTAGTTCATACTACAAATACATATGGTTTTCGGATCATTATGTAAGGGGGAGTGGTTTCCATGTGAGATGGAGTATTGGCTAAGAGGGAGTGATACATATCACCATAGTATTATTGTTGAAGTTGTGATACAATTGAACTTTGACGCTGTGTAATAATACTATGACACTTTATAACAATGATCGAGAACTATGTTTTCTCATTGTTATAGCTACGGATCTTTAACGGCGGTGATGCTAAACTTAAAACCTTTGGGATCATTGGAGTACTTGGAAGTGACGAAGATTTCGAGGAATGTTGAAGATTATACATGTGGAATAGGAGATACTAAAGTTTCTTTATCTTTTTTGTATTCCATATGTATTGATAGTTTTGTCACTAAAATTGACAAAGGGGGAGATTGTTAGAGCATTGCTCGGTCGAACTCGCATGTGTTGCTATCTCAAGCATGTTTGTCAATGTTAGTGATCAAAACTATAAGTCTTTATTTCTAGTCTATTATAGCTAAGTCTCGGACTAGGATAGAAAGTGTAGTTGAGCTCAAGGAATTCATGGCGATTCATCATACAAGTAGAAGAACTACTCATAGAACCGGTGGAACTTATCGACAAAAAGGTATGTGAAGACTTGAACTTATCTATCACTCAAAAGTCTATCTACTCCAACTCATACTCTTTGAGACAAGAAGTCGTATGCTATATATATAGACTTTGATTATACACATTTGGTATTTAGAGCCGAGTATACCTCGCCTATCTATATCTCGAAATATGAGTTGTGGTAAGCTTTTCGCTTTAACCAAGTTTATCTTTACCATGTGAAGAAATTCATGATATGTTTCAATCATCTTGAAAATTGCTTTGACGAGAAATGGTGTAACAACTATTTAACGTCCTCTAAGAATGTTTCAATGATTGAAATGAGAGTTTAGATTACATAACCGATGGTGGACATAAGCATTGTTGTGGAAACACATTTATGTATAAGTCCTATCATTGAACCAAAGTTTGCGAACTTTGTTGATCAAGAGAACCGGAAGAATGGCGTGAGCCAAGTCCCCGAACTCAGTCCGCGAACTGCCGAAGTTCTCAAACCCAAGAATTTATGCTGGAGTTAGCAACCTACTTGCGTGAAACTAAGTCCGCGAACCCAGTCTGCTTACCAGCGAAGTTCTCATACCCAATTTCTGCTGGAGTTTGTAAACTCTGCCCGGTAACATAAGTACGCGAACCTAGTCTGCGAACTTGAGAAGGTTATATATCTGAAAATGATTTCTGAACTGAAACTTAAAAAGACTAAGGAATGCAGTTTGCAAACCGTGGCTATAAAAGTTCATGAACCAATTCAAGTGAATCAAATCATCTTTGCTTCAATTGTGTCTTGTGTAGTAAATGAGATTTCTTTGCAATTGAACAACTCTATAACTAGTTCATTTGAAATCATTTGAACTAGTTATGGTGAAAAAGAACGTGGTTGATATGGAATGCTCATATGGATAACCCTTTGGTTAACTATTGTTGAACCAACAAGTGCATACGTTTGGGTACAGTTAACAAACATAGAAGCGTGCATTGGCAAGTGTGTGTAACAAGCTAAGTTTTCGATCTAATGGTTGAGAAATATTAGCTTGAATCTAAATCAAGTTTCATCTAACGGTGGATATTGATTGCTTTGTTACCAAGGTAACTTAATTTCAAACCCTGATTTGAAAGACTATATAAGGGGAACTCTAGTATCTATGCAAAACTAATCCCCACACCTCGCATGTTATACTAGTTTGCATACTAGAGTCGGTTCTAATTTAAACTTAGGTTTTCTTCTTCTAAAACCAGGTTAACGACTTAAAGACTTCATTAGGATTGTGAAGCCAGACCGATACTACTTTTATCGTAGTTGTGTGATATGATCTTGCATCTTCTGTCGTACGAGTACAATCAGATTGATTGGTTTGAGATTGATATCTCTGATAGGAAAGATATAAAAAGTAATCACAAACATCTCGTCTCATTGTTTGTGATTCCGCAATATCTTGTTTCTCTACCATACGACTAAGATTGTTGTGAGGTGATTGATAACTCTAGGTTGTTCTTCGGGAATATACGACCGGATTATCAATTGGTTCCTGTTCACCTTGATTATTATCAAAAGACGGAACAAAACCTTTAGGGTTTATCTGTGGAAGACAGATTGATCCTTTGATAGACTTGTCTGTGTGAGACAGATTTGTTTATTGTCAAAGCCTGCGATTTTGGGTCGTAACAACTCTTAGTTGTGGGTGAGATCATCCAAGGGAATCAAGTGCCCAGTATCCTGCTGGGATCAGAGGCGTAGGAGCATCTTGGATCAGTGGGAGATTGATTTGGGGTTCAACTATAGTCCAGTCCGAAGTTATCGTGGAGTAGGCTAGTGTCTGCAGTGGCTTAATATAGTGTGTGTTCAATATGGACTAGGTTCCGGGGTTTTTCTGCATTTGCGGTTTCCTCGTTAACAAAATTTCTGGTGTCTGTGTTATTTCAATTTCCGCATTATATTGTTTTATCTTTATAATTGAAATAATACAGGTTTTCCGTTTGAATCAATCAATTGGAAATCCGACCTTTGGTTGTTGATTGATATTGATTGATCCTTGGATATTGGTCTTTGGTACCATCCAAGTTATTCCTTGCATTTGATTAGAACTCGCAGTTCCTGCTTGAGTAAATCAAATCAAGATAGATATATAAACTCGTTGATATACTTTTAATTGATTGAGTCTTGTTGATTCTCTTAAAAGTATATTCGAGTTTGTCCATACAGATTGCTAAGCGAAATATTGGGTGGTGTGGTTAGACCCCCGCTTTTTCACTAATGCTTTTCCACCTATAAGTCCTTTCTCCGAAAGTGATTATCTATGCACTGAGTGGAGACAATACAAAAACTCGGTTCACACTTCGTGTGATCGTCTATTGATACGAGATCGAGACAATACAACAACGAAGTATGTTTACTTGATAAAAGATTCGGACTTAACCAAACACAATAGGATTGCTTATCAAGTAAATAGAAATTAACGTTTGTGTAATTTACTTTAAATTATAATAACAAAATTATAATTGCGAAAAATAAAAGTAAATGACACAGCAAGATTTTGTTAACGAGGAAACCGCAAATGCAGAAAAACCCCGGGACCTTGTCCAGAATTGAATACTCTCGGGATTAAGCCGCTATACAAAATCAAACCAACTTCGTATAGTTGAAACCAAGCAACTAAACCTATAGTTCACCTAGTTCCGTCTGTATTCCCACGCCTCCGACCTGTAATAAGTCACGTACTTGGAGCAATTCCCTTGGTTCGTATTCCAAACAGTAAAGAAACAACAAATCTGTTTGGTATCAACTCTTTTCAACCAAGTGATATGATTTCGACAAAGGCTCTTCTGTTTATCTTAATAAAATCCTTCGTCAGGTTCTTAGATCTATCTTATTATCAACTACCGAAGTTGTTAAGATTTTGCAATCAATACTTTTAATCACAAAGAATTGTATTGATGCCGATCTACACAACTAATCAATCTAATCTACAAAAAGGATAAACCTATTATAATTGGATCCTCTTTTACCGAAACAAGTATTGTGCACACCAAAGATTATGAATCCCAAATCAGAAATCTTCAAAGTCTTCTTTGTCTTAAAATATTCTTAGATCTTCAATAAACACCTGCACACAATCAACTTGAATCTCTTGTGATCAATCACGCACAGAACGAAGTCTGTTAACAATGGATTATCACATGACATCTTTAAATCTACAAACAGTCTAAAGATCCCCGTCGGAACTTCGATCTAGTTTGAGTGAATCTTATATCAGAAGAGAAGATTCTCAAGTATAAACAAACTAGGTGCAATCAAAGTTCAATCACTGTTAGTCAATCAAATAAATCGAAAACAAAATGTAAACCGCAATTATCTAGTTTTCCACCAACGATACTAATAGAGCTTCTCAATCCCAAAGAAGACTTTAAACTGAGTGACCGTGAGAGATTTCGCCTAATTAGGTTACTCTCCTCTCTGAATAGGCGGCTTCACCAGTAGCAGCACAATTGAGATAGTTCTTGCTGTACGAAGGATTGGTTTGCTCGAAATGCAAACTTTCATATTTATAGACCAAGGAAGTTTGGACACCAAGGAATTTCCAAAACCGAAAAATATTCTCAAGATATGCAATATATTCCAGATTCGGTTTCCTTAATTCCTGGAAATGCTTTGTCCAAAATAATGACCGAAAATCTCTTGGAAAATCTCCAACTAGTAAATTCACATTACTAATTTTCATTTTCCTAAAATAAAATTAAAAACCTTAAATAAAATATTCTCAATTTATTTTATTCGGTCTGGGATTTTCTTCTTTTATCTATTAAGGAATACCTTTGAACAATTAAAGATAAGCGTTACTGCACATGTTCAAAGTATGTCGACATCCTTACTGTATAAGTCTTCTTTCATACTTACAATCTTGAAACCGATTTGCCACACTTCCAAAAAAGTTTAGAATTGGTTCATCTGACTTTCAAGAACTACGTGATTGATCAAGAACACTCAATCACAAATCATGGGTTTCACGGTTCTACCAAAAAAAGTTTTGGTTCTACCTCCATGTGAGTACTATGCATAGTCACACTAGCTTTCCAAAATTTGGTTGACTAGGTACTAGGATCGGTTCCCCACATATATATGGTATCTAACTTGTACTTGTTTCACATGTCCATAGGATCAGTTCCCCTTTTCCTAAAAACGTGTTGCTCATATCCATAGGATCGGTTCCCTTTTTTGCTAAAAACTTGATGCACCTCATACAAGGATCGATTCCCCTTTGTGATAGGTTACACCTCTTACTCGGATCGGTTCCCTTATACCCGGACTTTGTCATACCAATAACACAAAATTGATCATACCATCTAAGGTGATTACTTAAGATCGATTTCACTAATAAAAGTCATACTAATACAAAAGTCACGCCTTTGTGAATAGTTTTACCAAGAACATAAACAAGTCATGAGCGGTTATATTAATCACAGATATTGGTAGTTCAATAGATATGCAATGAAGAACAATACCAATAATGCCTGGGGATTTCTCTTTCGATTCAAAAAACAAGTTCATGAATTTACTTCCTTAAACCAAATGTAAAACATTGTTTTCTAGGATGAAATATTTACCTTATACCCATACATAATCACAATAGCATTCAAACGATTATGTCGATGTCTTATCTACAAATTTTAATGGTTAAGCAATAAACCTCGTATTGTATTCATTAATACTATGTCTAACTAGAGTATAATTATTCATGCTTCACAGTTTTGTTTTCAATATGCACGACTTGAAAACAAAGTTGAATCAAGTGGAAAGATGATGTTGTCGTTGTAGCTCCTTACTTCTTCACTTTTTCAAGTCTTCGCAATACTTGTGATGTCTCATATCCTAATACTTTCAAGTTAACATATACGAAGTTGACTCTAGCACATAATCAAGCGACTCTTAGATGAGTTTTGGTTCACTAAAATATGACAATCAAACTTGACATACCAACGCTTGGTGGGTTCAACCGAGCTATGATCTAACAATCTCCCCCTTTGTCAATTTTAGTGACAAAACTCTTACATCATATGGATTAACAAATTACAATAATTCATTACACATACGCTTGATTCCCGAATTCAACAACACAATAACCTGTATACATTCAATCCTTAAATGCCGTTGTTGACATTATAATAACAAAGCTAATACTCCCCCTAAAGGTAAGATAGGTAGATTTTATCAATCTGCACGTCTTTGTTATTTCCTTTATAGTCCATATAACTACAAGTATATGATATGTTACTGCCCCTTAGTTTATGCTTTCACATCTTTCGTTAGATAAATGTTTAAGCACCAATGTCCTTTCCCTTAGTGATACCAATCAATAAAAATCAATACTAGTATCACTTGTTTACTCCATATATTTCTCCCCCTTTTTCTCACAAAATGACAAAGACGGAAAAATAAAGGACAAACCGAAAGGATCTTACAAATCTCAAAATAGACTTGTAACCTATAGAGTTAAGCACGAGGGTTCCACACATCATTTTTGATAACCAATATCAAAACCGAAACTACAAAGTAATTTTTTTTGATATGTTACCAAGGAAACAATTTCCCGAAGCAATTTTCCCTAATAGTTTAGCAAACCAAAAATCAACTAAGCACCTTAGTTCCTTTGCTAAACCGATTGTACAAATACAATCTCTTGTTCGATAAGACCAAAATAAATATAAATCTATTTTTCTCATCAGGTTCTAATTATCCATATAACTTAGACCTTTAACTTTTAAACAAGACAAGTACTAGGTTAGTTAACTAGCATTTCTTGTTAAGGCATTCTATTAGACTTGAATAATCGAAACCTCCACTTTGATAAGTCTAACTAAGATCAGAATTAACTTAGTTTCTCTTACCCGGAATCAAATTGGACTAAACAATTCATCCCGTATTCTTTCGTTCAGCCATAAACAATTCATACAAAACAAATAAATCAACTTGCATAATTATTCACCTCAACCGGAAGCAATTGAAACAACATAGATTTTAAAGCACCGCAATTGCACCGAAATTTTGTAAGCCTAAACAATTGATACCACACAATAAAGCAAGATAACAATAGTTCTTCTTAACCGGAACCAATTGAATCACACACATATCCATACACAAATAATGGAATAAAATATCAATTGTACCAAAATTTTGTTAAGCAAAAACAATAAATATATGAAATAAAATCAGGCTTTTCTTAAACAGGAAAACAATTAACTAACAAGATTGTTACCTCAAATTTCGCATCCTCTTCTCCAATATGTTTGCATCTTCTTCCAGTGAGAATTAATATCGAAATATCATTATGTTTTCATCCTTATGCAAAACAAAAGAATAACAACAACCAACCTTTACCAGAGAAAGGTTGAAAACCGGTTTTTAACTATTGCAAGCAAAAGTTGAAAACTCTGAAACACATATGATTTTATGCTAAACCAAGACCGATTCAACATATTGTGACTTTTTCACATGTTGTTTCTATCGGAACCCCTCATGATCCTTTGATAAAGACTACCAACATGGGACAAAACTTAATCCTGCTAAATCAAAAAGTTACCCAAACCATAAGGGTTCACAACATTATGAGATTGAATATCAAGATTAGAAAACCGAAATCAAACATCCCATAAACATACATAACAATAACATAAAGCATTCAAGCACATGCTATGTAGATCAAAAACCATCACAAGAAAAATTATAAATCAAATAATTTTATTCATAATAACATAGTTTTATTCATAACCGGTTTTCAACCGATTTGCCACACTTCCAAACAAGTTTAGAATTGGTTCATCTGAGTTTCAAGAACTACGTGATTGATCTAGAACACTCAATCACAAATCACGGGTTTCACGGTTCGACCAAAACAATTTTCGGTTATACCTCCATGTGAGTATTGTGCATAGTCACACTAGCTTTCCGAAATTCGGTTGAATAGGTACTAGGATCGGTTCCCCACATATATATGGTATCTAACTTGTACTTGTTGCACATGTCCATAGGATCGGTTCCCCTTTGCCTAAAAACGTGTTGCGCATGTCCATAGGATCGGTTCCCCTTTCTGCTAAAAACTTGTTGCACCTCATACAAGGATCGATTCCCCTTTGTGATAGGTTGCACCTCTTACTAGGATCGGTTCCCTTTTACCCAGAGTTGGTCATACCAATAACACAAAATCGATCATACCATCTCAGGTGATTACTTAAGATCGGTTTCACTAATAAAAGTCATACCAATACAAAAGTCAGGCCTTTGTGAATAGTTTTACCAAGAACATAAACAAGTCATGAGCGGTTATACTAATCACACATATTGGTAGTTCAAAAGATATGCAATGAATAACAATACCAATAATGCCCGGCGATTTCTCTTTCGATTCACAAAACAAATTCATGAATTTAATTCCTTAAAACAAATGTAAAACATTGTTTCCTAGGATGAAATCTTCACCTTATACCCATACATAATCACAATAGCATTCAAACGATTATGTCGATGTCTTATCTATTAGAGCACTGCTCGGTCGAACTCGCATGCGTTGCTATCTCAAGCATGTTTGTCAATGTTAGTGATAAAAACTATAAGTCTTGATTTCCTAGTCTACTTATAGATAAGTCTCGGAGTAGGATATAAAGTGTAGTTGAGCTCAAGACTCCATGGAGATCATCATACAAAGACGAAGAACTACTCAAGGAACTGGTGGAACTTCATCGACTAAAAGGTATGTGGAGACTTGAACTTATCTATCACTAAAAAGTCTATCTATTCTATCTCCTATCTTGAAACAAAATTCGTATTGTTGTATAGACTTTGATTATACAAATTTGCTATTTAGAGCCGAGTTTATCTCGCTTAGCTATTTCTCGAAATATGTGTTGGTAAGCTTTCGCTTAGGCCAAGTTCATCTTTACTAGTGACGAAAGTCATATTAGTTTCAATTATTTGAAAATCTTTGACGAAAAATAGCTTGTGAAGAACAACTATATAACGTCCTCTAAGAATGTTCGAATGGTTGAAATGAGAGTTTAGAATATATAACCTTGGAAGGATATAAACATTGTGTGGTAACACATACGTGTGTAATTCCTTATTCCTTGAACCAAAGTATGCGTACTTTGCTGCTCAGGAAAACCGGAACTAAAGTTCGCAAACCAGTACGCGCACTATCGGAAGTTCACGTCCCGTGAATTTCTGCTGGAGTTTGTGAACTGAAAACAAACGTATTCCGGGTACTTAAGTCCGCGTACCAGTATGCGTACTTAAGTTGGTTATTTTCTAAAAACGGTTATTCGTGAACTTAAACTTATATAAAATAAGGAATGCATACTTGCAAACCGTGGCTATAAAGTTCATGAATTGATTCGAGTGAATCAAATTGTTTTTGCTTCGATTGTGTCTTGTATACTTCTATAAGATCTAAGCTATTGAACAACTCTCTAACTAGTTCATTTGATTCATTTGAACTAGTTGTGGTAAAGAAGAATATGGTTGATATGAAAGTGCTCATATGGCTAACCATTTGGTTAACTACTGTTGAACCAACTAAGTGTACATGTTTGGGTACGGTTACACAAACTTAAATAAACGTGCATTTCATTTGTGTGTAACAAGCTAAGTTCGATCAAATGGTTGAAAGATATTATATAATCAGGTTTTCATCTAACGGTGAATATTGAATGCTTTGTTACCAAGCTAACATTGATTGCAAACCCTGATTTGAAATTCTATATAAAGGAGAACTCGAGCAACTGGGAAACCTAATCCCCACACCTTCTGTGTGATACTAGTTGTATTATCTAGAGTCGATTCTCCTTTAACCTTAGGTTTCTTCTCGAGAACCTGTAGGTTAACGACTTGAAGACTTCATTGGGATTGAAGCCAGACCCAACTATTTTCTTTGTAGTTGCGTGATCTGATCTTGCAGTTTCTATCGTATTTGAGTACAATCGTAAGATTGGCTTGAGATTGATTTCTTTGATAGGAAATATATAAAAGAAGTCACAAACACCTTCGTCTCATCGTTTGTGATTCCGCAATATATTTTTTCGCTAGTTGATTAAGATTATTATAAGGTGATTGATAATTCTAGGATGTTCTTCGGGAATATAAGTCCGGGTTATCAATTGGTTCCTGTTCACCTTCATTTATCAAAAGACGGAACAAAAACTCATAGGTGTTTCTGTGGGAGACAGATTTATCTATTACCATAGACTTTTCTGTATGATACAGATTTGTTTATTAAAGTCTTCGACATTGGGTCGTAGCAACTCTTAGTTGTGGGTGAGATCAGCTAAGGGAATCAAGTGTGTAGTATCCTGCTAGGATAAGAGACGTAAGGAGCGCAACTGTACCTTGGATTAGTGTGAGATTGATCGGGGTTCAATTACAGTCCAGACCGAAGTTAGTTTGTAGTAGGCTAGTGTCTGTAGCGGCTTAATACAGTATGTGTTCAATCTGGACTAGGCCCTGGGGTTTTTCTGCATTTGCCGTTTCCTCGTTAAAAAAACTTCTGGTGTCCGTATTATTTCTTTTCCGCATTATATTTTGAAATATCACAAGTTGTGTGTTGAATCGATCAATTGGGAAATCCAACCTTTGATTGTTGCTTGAAATTAATTGATCCTTGAACATTGGTCTTTGGTACCGTTCAAGTAGATTCTCTTGTATTCAATTAGACTCGCAGATTTCTATTTGCTTGAGTAAGTATTGAATCGATAAAGAGGGATATAACTCTTTGATATACTTTTATTAAGATTTAGTATGACTGACTAGTTGATTCTCTTAAAAGTATATTGGAGTTAGTCCATATAGATTGCTAAGCGAAATATTGGGTGTGGCTGTTAGACCCCCGCTTTTTCAATTGGTATCAGAGCAGGAAAACACGTTAAAGACCTTACAAGTCTGTGTGTTTTAGCGATCTGACTCTATGGACAGAAGTGCTATCTCACTAAATGCACCACCAGATCCAGGGATTCTAGAAGTTGCTTCCATGTCTGATTTAATTAAATCCATACAATAAATTCTGGCTAAACCTCCGCCAGGTTTAAAATCCCTTGAATTTTTTCAGGGCTTGGAAAGAAACTTGAAAGCTTATCTTCTGATGTTGGTTCATTTTTCCAGAAAGAACAAGAGTCC
Organism: Papaver somniferum; assembly: GCF_003573695.1. Classification (NCBI taxonomy): domain Eukaryota; kingdom Viridiplantae; phylum Streptophyta; class Magnoliopsida; order Ranunculales; family Papaveraceae; genus Papaver; species Papaver somniferum. The sequence continues at coordinate 3,760,546 of NW_020622934.1, forward strand.
CTTGACAGGCTAAATCAAGTTATGATGAAAAATATTCATGTTGAGGTCGATATTTATTTATTAATCAGTAAGAGCAGTGCTCCTCCTCTATGTAAACCAATGAGTTATAACAAACTAAATGTTTTACAAGAAGAGTTTAAGTCTCAGGCGTCTGAGTACACCACCTTAAAGCATGAAGTGATTCAGTGTTCAATTCCTAATATTTCCCATCAAGATAGTTGGAGTGTCTTCATGGATGAAGAGGTTAGAACGTTATCTTTTACAAAAAAAGGTTCCCCTTGCAGTACTAAAGGTTATCTGCAAAAACTGCTCTTTTCAAGATGGAAAACAAGAAATCAGAAATACAAATTCTTTTAGGTTCTCTTGAAGTCCTAGGATAATCTTGAAAAGACAGTTCCTCAGGTGTTTCTCGTTGCTAAAAATTGTGAAAGTTGTTGGAAAGAAACCCTCTCTTGGTGTCATATGTGCAAGACTCATGTTTGTACTTACAAAAATTACTCAAAACAAATTTGTGTTGTTCTATTGCTCTCTTGTTTGTACCAAATGAGTCCCTCACTAGCACACATGTGGTTCACATACGTTGAATCCAGAACGGCTTCACGAACGAAAATCTATTTTGGACGTGTAAAAATGGTTCCTATGACACATAAAAGAGAAGAGGATCTCTTCGGTACCATCTCTTCTTCGTTCCCTCGGTTCGAAAATACAAGAGAAACCCAAACAGTTTTCATACCTTTGCTCCATCAACTTCTCATTTCTTAACCAAATCAAAGTTGGTTTGTTCCTTTGAACTCAGGAGGAGCTCGTGTACGCTGGGTCAAGAACAGTTTTTGTGGTTGACAATCATTTGGAGTTTTGCCACTAGGGACATCTCACGAACCAAGTAAGTTTCCTAACTTTTGTTCTATAATTTTTTCTCCAACTATGGCACATAAAAGAACAAGGAATATTGGAATCTCAAGTCAACAACCTAGGGATGAGTCCTTCTATGATTCCAATATCCGTGCTAGGTTTGTCAACCCCTCTGCTCGTGTGCTCTATTTGGAGTATATGAACAAACAACCTATCTTTGAAAGATACTATGATGAATTAGAGATTGAAGTAAAAGGTTTAACTAATTTCTTCAAAAGACACACTTGGGGAATCATTCATAAAACTTTAGGAACTGCTCGTATTGAAATGGTTGCGCAGTTTTATGCGAATATGCATGAAATAGATCCTGCAAATTGTATGTTCAAAACTATGGTAGAAGGTATTACATTTTCCGTGGATCGCAATATTATTGTTTATCTGATGAATGTACCTGTTGGGGGTGATCGGTTTCCTTCTCCCGAGAATGAAACATTAACTCCACAAGTGATGTCTAATCTCCTCTTTGATAGAGATGTTTCTCGGAGAGATGGAAAGATCAATGTTCGTGGTGCTGAATTGTTTCTGAAAGTTGTAGCAAAACTTATTTTAGCCAACATGATACCAAGCACCATCGACAACAATTTATGGACCAGATCTCTTGCAGAATTGGCCTGTTATATTGTTGAAGGGAGAAACATTGACTTATGTGCACTTATTATCAATCAGATGATAAGTGTGAAACAGACCCCAAAGAAAACTCCAGGTTTCCCCTGCCTCATCTCAAGGATTTATGGTAATTTTAAGATCACTCCTTTTGGATCCGAGAGTGGTGGTCCAAAGACTCTGAGTATGGAAAATATCAATGCAATGAGGCAATCCACATCAAGTGCGCCAACATGTTCGTCTGCATCTGCTAATGCTGAACTAGTTCGTTTTCAAGATGAAGTTGATTGCATGAAAGAACAGTTGGAGTATGCTGAAGCAGAAAATCCAAACCTAATCGAGAATTTTTATGAAATTTCTAGAGATTATTGTAGGAGAAGTGAGTGATCTCTGCTCTAGTTAATCTCTTACTAGCTTTTCTTGGGTTGTTAAACATGTTATGTTATTTGTTTAAACTTCTTGAACTTAAGGTCATTGTGATGTAATAAATTTAATGGCACTTTAGCTTTGAATGATTATTTCGTCTTTCAATTAAATCGCTAAATTGTGTTAAGTTCATAAGAAGTACAAACATACTTTTTCAAAAGTTAAGTCTTTCGTATGTCGATATGCGTGTATTGATAAAAGAATGAATGAACTTTTGACATTACAAAAGTTAAAGCCTTTTATGTCATATTTTGATGGAAGAAAGAATAAAACTTTTGTTTACGAGGATTATGTCTATTGTATGTCATTATGCAAATAGTGATGGAAAATAGGATGAATCCTTGTCTATTCCACAGTATTGATCTTCCCTGATCCATATTTTTTATGTATATACTGTGCGGCTCCATAAGTTCTCTTATGTTGAGAATTTCTGATTAAATTAATCATGGGTTTTCTTGCGGTTAATTTAATTGAGTATTTTGGATTCAAATTCATATTCGTATGTGATTTGTTATGTCCAAAGAAATCCTTGTTTTCTTGTGAAAGTAAGGTCGCTCTTGTTGTTATTTCAGGAATGACATTTTATGGGGGAGAGTTCTTAATTGAACTTGTGCTTAATCGCCAAATCTTTGTGGGGAGTGCGGCTGTGGAATATTATAGGGGTTATCTTGTATCTTTATAAACTCCTTGATGAAAGCATCTAGCTTCGGCTATATGATTGCATCTAAAAAGTTGATATGTTCTTTCTTTGGTCATGAAATGTCTCTATGGAAATTTCATTAGGATCCCACTAGTTTTCGTACCTTTGCCAATTTTATTGACAAAAAGGGGGAGAATTAATGTGTAGTTCACGCTACAAATACATATGGTTTTCGGATTATTATGTAAGGAGGAGTGGTTTTCATGTGAGATGGAGTATTGACTAAGGGGGAGTGATACATATCACCATAATATTTGTTATAGCATTGCTCGGTCGAACTCGTTGCTATCTCATGCGTGTTTGTCAATATTAGTGATCAAAACTATATGTCTTGATTTCTAGTTTACTTGTGACTAAGTCTCGGTCTAGGATAGTCAAGTGTAGTTGAAGCTCCAGACTCCATGACGATCATCTTACGAAGACGAAGAACTACTCGAGGAACCGGTGGAACTTCATCCGACTAAAAGGTATGTGGAGAATTGAACTTATATATCACTCAAAAGTCTATTTGATCTCCTACTCTTGAGACAAAGTCGTTTAAGTATGATAGTTTTCAAACATACACATTTTCTATTTCGAGTCGAGTTTACTCGCCTATCTTTTTCTCGAAATATGTGTTGATAAGATTTTGCTTTAACCATTTTCATCTTTACCCGTGACGAAAGTCATGATGACCTTTCAATCTTGAAAATAGCTTTGAAGACGATAGTCGTGAATAACGATTGTTATAACATTATAGAAGAATGTTTCAATGATTGAAATTTAGAGTTGAGATTACCATCTATGGATATAAGCATATATAGTGTGTTCACACATTAGTGTATAAATCCATGTACCGGAAGCCAAGTGCGTGCATATGTGTGCATGCGGTATTGGTGAAGGAGACAGGTTGAGTACGCGTACCCACGGAAGTTTTTATACCGAAAATTTCTGCTGGAGTTTGTAAGTTTGCAAACTAGTAACCAGTCACCTTAGGTATGCGTACTCACGTAAGTTTTCAAACCGAAAATTTCTGCTAAGTTTATAAACTCAAAAGCGGTAGCTAAGGTACGCATACCCGTACGCGTACTCAAGATGATGATATCTCAAATCGGTAGTTCATGAACTTAATGCAATCTTTGCAAACCGTGGCTATATTTTTCATGAATTGATTCAAGTGGATCAAACCGATTTTGTTTCAATTGTGTCTATGAATAAAGACCTAAGCAATCGAACAACTCTTCAACTAGTTCTTATGAGTCATTTGAACTAGTTATGAGAAAGATGAATACGGTTAATATGAAAGTTCTCATATGACTAACCATTGGTTAACAATTTGTGAACCAACTAAGTGTACACGTTTAGGTACGGTTACTCAAATCTAAATAAATGCATTTCATTTGTATGTGTGCCAAGCTAAGTTTCGAACTAACGGTTGAAAGATATTAGCTTGGCTGAATTAGGTTTTTCATCTAACGGAGAATTTGAATGCTTTGTTACCAAGGTAACTTAGATAGCAAATCCTGATTTGAAAAACTATATAAAGGAGACATCTAGCATCTGTAAAAACTAATCCCCACACCTCCTGTGTGATACTAGTTGGTTTGCTAGAGTCGATTCTCCTTTAACCTTAGGTTTATTTTCGAGACCCTGTAGGTTAACGACTGAAAGACTTCATTGGGATTGTGAAGCCAGACGAAACTACTTTTCTTGTAGTTGAGCGATCTGATCTTGTCATTTTCTATCGTACAAGTTCTATTGAATAATTGGCTTGAGATTATATATCCGATAGCGCATGATAAAAAGAAATCACAAACATCTTCGTCTCATCGTTTGTGATTCCACAATATCTAGTTTCGCTATCACACGATTTAGATTATTGTGAGGTGATTGAAAATACTAGGATGTTCTTCGGGAATATAAGTCCGGTTTATCAATTAGTTCCTGTTCACCCTGATTTATCAAAAGACGGAACAAAAACTCTTGGGTATTCTGCAGGAGACAAATTTATTAAATTCTATAAACTTTTCTGTGTGAGACAGATTTGTCTATCAAGTCTTCGACTTTGGTCGTAGCAACTCTTAGTTGTGGGTGAGATCATCTAAGGGAATCAAGTGCGTCGTATCCTGCTGGGATCAGAGACATAAGGAGCACAACTGTACCTTGAATCAGTGTGAGATTGATTAGGGTTCAACTACAGTCCATACCGAAGTTAGTTTGTAGTAGGCTAGTGTCTGTAGTGGCTTAATACAATATGGTGCTCAATCTGGACTAGGTCCCATGGTTTTTCTGCATTTTCGGTTTCCTCGTTAACAAAACTTCCGGTGTCTGTGTTATTTCTATTCCGCATTATATTTTGTTATATAATTGAAATATCACAGGTTATGCGTTGTATCGATCAATTGTGAAATCCAACCTTTGGTTGTTGATTGGAAATTGATTGATCCTTGGATATTGGTCTTTGGTACCATCCAAGCTTTTACCCTTGTATTTGATAAAGACTCGTAGATTTCTATTTGCTTGAGTAAAGATCAAATCAAGAGATTGGGAAATTAACTCCTCGATATACTTTTCTCTAGATTGAGTATGAATGTGTAGTTGATTCTCTAGAAAGTATATTGGAGTTAGTCCATACAGATTGCTAATCAAAATATTGGGTGAGGTTGTTAGACCCCCGCATTTTCAGTATTGTTGTCGAAGTTGTGATACAATTGAACTTTGATGTTGTGTAATAATACTATGACACTGTGTAACAATGATTGAGAATTCTTGTTTTCTCATTGTTATAACTGCGGATTTTCAACAACGATGATACTAAACTTACAACCTTTGGGATCATTGGAGTACTTGGAAGTGACGAAGATTTCGAGTAATGTGGAAGAACCAAGGAGATCAGGCATGTGGAAGAGAAGCTACAAAAGTTTATTTATCTACTTTTGTAATCCATATGTATTGATAGTTTTCTCACTAAAATTGACAAAGGGGGAGATTGTTAGAGCACTGCTCGGTCGAACTCGCATGCGTTGCTATCTCAAGCATGTTTGTCAATATTAGTGATCAAAACTATAAGTATTGATTTCTAGTCAACTTATATCTAAGTATCGGACTAGGATAGAAAATGTAGCTGAGCTCAAGACTCCATGGAGATCATCATACAAAGACAAATAACTGCTCAAGGAACTGGTGGAACTTCATCGACTAAAAGGTATGTGGAGACTTCAACTTATCTATCACTCAAAAGTCTATCTACTCTATCTCTTATCTTGAGACAAAAGTCGTATTGCTTTATAGACTTTGATTATACACATTTGCTATTTAGAGTCGAGTTTATCTCGCTTAGCTATTTCTCGAAATATGTGTTGGTAAGCTTTCACTTTGGCCGAGTTCATCTTTACTAGTGACGAAAGTCATATTAGTTTCAATTATTTGAAAATCGCTTTGACGAAAAATAGCTTGTGAACAACAACTATATAACGTCCTCTAAGAATGTTTCAATGGTTGAAATGAGAGTTTAGAATATATAACCTTGGAAGGATATAAACATTGTGTGGTAACACATACTGTAAGTCCTTATTCCTTGAACCAAAGTATGTGTACTTTGCTGCTCAGGAAAACCGGAACTAAAGTCCGCGTACCAATACGCGCACTATCAGAAGTTCACGTCCCGTGAATTTCTACTGGAGTTTGTGAACTGAAAACAAACTTATTCCGGGTACTTAAGTCCGCGTACCAGTATGCGTACTTAAGTTGGTTATTTTCTAAAAACGGTTATTCGTGAACTTTAACTTATATAAACTAAGGAATGCATACTTGTAAACCGTGGCTATAAAGTTCATGAATTGATTTGAGTGAATCAAATCGTTTTTTCTTTGATTGTGTCTTGTATACTTCTATAAGATCTAAGCAATTGAACAACTCTCTAACTAGTTCATTTGAGTCATTTGAACTAGTTGTGGTAAAGAAGAATATGGTTGATATGAAAGTGCTCATATGGCTAACCATTTGGTTAACTACTGTTGAACAAACTAAGTGTACATGTTTGGGTATGGTTACACAAACCTAAATAAACGTGCATTTCATTTGTGTGTAACAATCTAAGTTCGATCTAACGGTTGAAAGATATTCGCTTGAATCTAATCAGGTTTTCATCTAACGGTGAATATTGAATGCTTTGTTACCAAGTTAACATTGATTGCAAACCCTGATTTGAAAGTCTATATAAAGGAGAACTCTAGCAACTGGGAAACCTAATCCCCACACCTTCTGTGTGATACTAGTTGTATTAGCTAGAGTCGATTCTCCTTTAACCTTAGGTTTCTTCTCGAGACCCTGTAGGTTACGACCTGAGATTGATTTCTCTGATAGGCAAGATATAAAAGAAGTCACAAACACCTTCATCTCATCGTTTGTGATTTCGCAATATCTTCTTTCGCTAGTCGATTAAGATTATTGTTAGGTGATTGATAATTCTAGGCTATTCTTCGGGAATATAAGTCTGAGTTATCAATTGATTCCTGTTCACCTTGATTTATCAAAAGACGGAACAAAAACTGGTAGATATTTCTGTGGGAGAAAAATTTATCTATTACCGTGTACTTTTTTATGTGATACAGATTTGTTTATTAAAGTCTTCGATTTTGGGTTGTAGCAACTCTTAGTTGTGGGTGAGATCAGCTAAGGGAATCAAGTGCGTAGTATCCTGCTGGGATCAGAGACGTAAGGAGCGCAACTGTACCCTGGATCAGTGTGAGATTGATTAGGGTTCAACTACAATCCAGACAGAAGTTAGTTTGTAGCAGGCTAGTGTCCATAGCGGCAAAATACAGTGTGTTCAATCTGGACTAGGTCCCGAGGTTTTTCTATATTTGCGGTTTCCTCGTTAACAAAACTTCTGGTGTCTGTGTTATTTCTTTTCCGCATTTTGTTTTGAAATATCACAGGTTGTGCGTTGAATCGATCAATTGGGAAATCCAATCTTTGGTTATTGATTGAAATTGATTGATCCTTGAATATTGGTCTTTGATACCGTTCAAGTAGTTTCTCTTGTATTCAATTAGATTCGCAGATTTCTATTTGCTTAAGTACGTAGTGAATCGAGAAAGTGAGATATAACTCTTTGATATACTTTTATTGAGATTGAGTCTGACTGACTAGTTAGTTCTCTTAAAAGTATATTAGAGTTAGTCCATACAGATTCTAAGCGAATTATTGGGTGTGGTTGTTAAACCCCCGCTTTTTCATTATTTACAAAGTTTAATGGTTAAGCAATAAACCTCGTATTGTATTCCTTAATACTATGTCTAACTAGAGTATAATCATTCATGCTTCGCAGTTGTTTTTTCCAATATGCACGCCTTGAAAGATACATTTAGAGAATGAAACAGTTCAAGTCAAATATCACTAACCTCAAGTGGAAGGATGATGTTGTCGTTGTAGCTCCTTACTTCTTCACTTTTTCAAGTCTTCGCAATACTTGTAATGTCTCATATCCTAATACTTTCAAGCTAACCTATACGAAGTTGACTCTAGTACACAATCAAGTGACTCTTAAAATGAGATTTGGCTCACTAAAATATGACAACCAAACTTGACATACCAATGCTTGGTGGGTTCAACCGAGCTATGCTCTAACAAACTCTTTTATTTAAAGGTTGAGAAGATATTTTTAAATGTGTTGGACAAGTTTTTCATGGTGGTGTAGAAGAGGTGCACTTAGCTGTCAACAAATATTGCAGCAAGTCTTATAAATTTGCATAGGTTAAGAATAATTTACTTAGGTACACAGTCAAGTGGGCTAGGGATGCAGATTATGTGTTAGAGCACTGCTCGGTCGAACTCGCAAGCGTTGCTATCTCAAGCTTGTTTGTCAAGTTTAGTTGATCAAAACTATATACTTGATTTATAGTCTACTGGGAAGCTTGGAGGAAGATCATCAACAAAAGGTATGTGGAGACTAAAACTTATCTACCACTCAGAAGTCTATTCTGAAAAGACGAGGGTACCCAAATATACCTCAAACTAAAACTTTTCCACCTTTAAGTACTTTCTCCAAAAGTGATTGTCTATGGACTGAGTCGAGACAATACAAAAAATCGGCTCACACTTCGTGTGATCGTCTATGGATACAAGATCCAGACAATACGACAACAAGATAACTTGTGTGATTGACTATGCATACAAGATCGAGAGAATGCAACAATGATGTATATTTACTTGATTAATGGTTCAGACTTAATCCAACACAAATAGGATTACTATCAATTAAATAGGAATTAACGTTTGTGTAATTTACTTTAAATTATAATAACAACAATTATAATTGCGGAAAATAAAAGTAAATGACACAACAAGATTTTGTTAACAAGGAAACCGCAAATGCAGAAAAACCCCGGGACCTTGTCCAGAATTGAATACTCTCAAGATTAAGTCGTTATACAAAATCAAACCAACTTCATATAGTTGAGACCAAGTAACTAAACCTATAGTTCACCTAGTTCCGTTTGTATTCCCACGCCCCCGACCTGTAATAAGTCACGTACTTGGAACAATTCCTTTGGTTTGTATTCCAAACAATAAAGGAACAATAAATCTGTTTGGTATCAACTCTTTTCAACCAAGTGACGTGAGTTCGACAAAAGGCTCTTCTATTTATCTCAATAAACCCCTTTGTCATGTTCTTAGATATATCTTATTAACAACTACCTAAGTAATTGTTAAGATTTTGCAATAAATACTTTTAATCACAACGAATTGTATTGATGCCAATGTACACAACTAATCAATCTAATCTACCACATGGATAAACCTATTATAGTTGGATCCTCTTTTACCGAAACAAGTATTGTGCACACCAAGATTATGAACCCAAATCAGAAATCTTCAAAGTCTTCTTTGTCTTCAAATCTTTTTAGATCTTCAATAAACACCTGCACACAATCAACTTGAATATCTTGTGATCAATCACGCACAGAACAGAGTCTGTTAACAATGGATTATCACAAGATGTCTTTAGATCTACAAACAGTCTAAAGATCCCCGTCGAAACTTCGATTTAATTTGAGTGAATCTTATATCAGAAGAGAAGATTCTCAAGCATAAACAAACTAGGTGCAATCAAATTTCAACCACCGTTAGTCAATCAAATCAATCGAAAACAAAAGATAAACCGCAATTATCTAGTTTCCCACCAACGGTACTAATAGAGCTTCTCAATCCCAAAGAATTCTTTAACCTGAGCGGCTGTAAAGGATTTCTCCTAAATTAGGTTACTCTCCTCTCCGAATAGGCGGCTTCACTAGTAGCAGCACAACTGAGATAGTTTTGCTATCTCTGAGGATTAGTTTCTTGAAACGCAAACTTTGATATTTATAAACCAAGGAAGTTTAGACACCAAGGAATTTCCAAAACCGAAAATATTCTCAAGATACGCAATATGTTCCAGATTCGGTTTCCATAATTCCTGGAAATGCTTTGTCCAAAAATGACCGAAAATCTCTTAGAAAATGTCCAACTAGCAAATGCACATTACTAGTTTTCATTTTCCAAAAATAAAATTAAAAACCTTAAATAAAAGATTCTCAATTTATTTTCGATCCGGGATTTTCTTCCTTTAGCTATTAAGGAATATCTTTGAAAAATTAAAAATAAGTGTTACTGCACATGTTCAAAGTATGTCGACATCTTTACTTTTTAAGTCCTCTTCCATACTTACAATCTTGAAACCGATTTTCCACGCTTCCAAACAAGTTTAGAATTGGTTCGTCTGAATTTCAAGAACTACGTGATTGATCAAGAACACTCAATAACTAAACATGGGTTTCACGGTTCTACCAAAACAAGTTTCTGTTCTATATCCATGTGAGTACTTTGCATAGTCACGCTAGTTACCAAAATTTGGTTGACTAGGTACTAGGATCGGTTCCCCACATATATATGGTATCTAAATTGTACTTGTTGCACATGTCCATAGGATCGATTCCCCTTTGCCTAAAAACGTGTTGCACATGTCCATAGGATCGGTTCCCCTTTCTGCTAAAAAATTGTTGCACCTCATACAAGGATCGATTCCCCTTTGTGATAGGTTGCACCTCTTACTAGGATCGGTTCCCCTTTACCCAGAGTCGGTCATACTAATAACACTAAATCGATCATACCATCTCAGGTGATTACTTAAGATCGGTTTCACTAATAAAAGTCATACCAATACAAAAGTCAGGCCTTTGTGAATAGTTTTACCAAGAACATAAACAAGTCATGAGCGGTTATACTAATCACACATATTGGTAGTTCAAAAGATATGCAATGAATAACAATACCAGTAATTCCTGGTGATTTCTCTTTCGATTCACAAAACAAGTTCATGAATAAATGTAAAACATTGTTTTCTATGATGAAATCTTCACCTTATACCCATACATAATCACAATAGCATTCAAACGATTATGTCGATGTCTTATTTAAAAAGTTTAATGGTTAAGCAATAAACCTCGTATTGTATTCCTTAAAAAGGACTATTTACGGGAGCCCTAATATTGTAGTCTTAATTCTTAAAACGACTGGTCCTGGGAGCACTATAAGTTTTCAGATTACGAACTTGTTTGTTTGCAGCTGACTCGGCATCTGAATCTGAGTCAACGTCTGAATCTGAGTCAACCCCTGACTCGGACCGAGTCAGCAATCAGACCGTTTGTTTTCCATTTTGAGTCAGATCTGACTCGACCTATGACTCAGACATAACCCCTGACTCGGACTCATTTGAGTCAGGTAACAAAATATCCCTGACTCATGGGACCAAACCACTGACTCACTTATTTCCGAGTCAGATGAGTCAGATCTGATTCAAAACAAACATATCGACTCAGATCCAGATGAGTCAGGTGATTTCACTCAAATCCAGATGATTCAGATCCAGACGACTCAGATGAGTCAGGAGTAAACAAACATGGTGTACGTCTTCCTTCTATAGCCTAACAATAATTCTAATAAACACAGTCCTACTGGATCATATTTTATCAAAAAAAAATGAAATTGATTCAGCTGGATTCCGAAACTGACCCAGCTGAATCAAATAAAATAATAACAAACAAGAAACTAAAGTTCAATTTACATTCAAATACAACCTGCATTCTTAAGTTCAAATTATTCCCATTCAATAAATGTTAGAATTCATTAGACGTACAACACACTGATCATAGCTTAGATTCAGAATCACCAAAAATTGTAAACTAAACCTGAATCAGCACCAATACAAGTGATAAGTTTTCTTAAAGATAAGTACAAACTGACAAAACGATAAACTATCTGATGACAAACTGAGCCGCACAACTCAGAATCGCATACCTGCAGCAAAAATAAGCTTGTGCATTAGTTTACAACTAATTTCAACATGACAAGAATAAACTATTCAGAGATAATATAGAAAACAATGTTCAATTCATTCGCCATACATAGATTGACCTACACATAAGAAGATTGTGTATATGCTACAAGAGATGCTAGGGTATGCTAACACGAGATACTTTTTTAAGTATCCTGCACAATAAGTTGATTTAAGTAATACATTGACAAAACAAATGCAACAAATGCAATTGCTTATACAAACTTGAAAAACAGACAAGCTCACCTTGTTAAGGAACAGGGTCTCTGACAGTACTGTAAAGGGTATAATTGCAAGTTTCGTCATCTGCACGGAAAAATCAATTCATCCGGATTAAACTTTCACTACTACAACCAAACTAAACTAATCAGATCCTAAATTCTCTTACAAATGATCATAAAGATAAAATCAAATTAGTTAACCTGGTAGAATCCAATGGAATTGAACCCAAGACAGAAATCGAGAAGTCCAGTAGACACGCCATTTAAAAATACTAAATAGCATTACAATTTCGGTACCAATTGCCTTGGTCTTAGAAACATTGAATCTTTGTGCCACATGAAGTGTGCAAAATGTGACCAATAAATGCCAACTAGTTGATGTTATAGTTGCAAATAAAAGAGAGGTTGAAGTGAAAAAGAGTGAATCAGAAGATTTCAAGACACAAATACGTTTCAAATCAATAATACATGGGCCTGTGAGATTGAAATACCTAATCCCCGTCATCATCGGAATCACACCAAAGCTAATGAGCGCTCTACAGATTAAGAAATGTTATTTTTCGAAGGCGCTAATATTGGGAGATAGGTCTGCACACTTTATTAGAAGTATAAACACTAAGATCCCGAATGCATACTTGTTATCTGTGATTCCAACAGTTCTAATATCAAGAATTGTTGACCTACAATCAACGAAGTAGTAAACTTTAACTATGCAAGTGGAGAAACAGCTGAGCACAACTGGTAAAAGTAAAGCAAGTGAAGTTCATGCTTACCTACAAAAATATTAAAATGGGCAACATGGTACCTTATGTTCTCATATATGCATCAGTATATATATCCAGGTTAATCCTGCAAGATATCTAAAGTGGACTCACCATCATTGCCACTAACAGTACCAACAATCCAGAGTACAGGAACAATGCCCCCAACCCAGCAACCACCTAATAAAAAGCACAAACCATATTTCAGAAAATTCATTTCCACAAGCAGCAGAGCAAGTAATCAACATTACATAAAGAAAAAGAAACTCAAATTGGTTGGTAGTATATCTTCAGTCAATCAAATTTCTTTATGGATCACCAGATGTAACCCTCACCATAGTTGTTAGATGGTTCATTGCATAACTAATCTCGATCCTAACTGGTTGCTGCAGATACATAAAGACCATGTTATAAGGGATCGCAGTGGTTGGGAACCGATTTGATACAAATCCTACAAGATTTAGTTACCCATATAAAAATCTTGAATGAAATTATCTTACAAATTAATATTATAACCTCTTATCAATAGATCATTGCTATATATACTTCATGACTCTCAAGTTTGTACAGAGTCGGGACAAAGAGGTTTATTTTCAGTCCTTCAGATGATAAAAGGCATCTGAACTAGTGGTCGGAGTGAGGTCAGATAGACAAACTGAGAATAAAAGATGAATAAAAGAATTTCCATAATAGCTCACTCAAGCACCTATATTTGATATCATATTAACAAATTCAGAGTATTTAGACATTTCAAGTGAACATCAAACATCGAACACAAAAAACATTAATGTGACAAATTAGTACTTACATAAACTACTCTTCTTATCATCAAGAGAAATCCCTGCAAACATCAAACACCAAAAATGCATCATGATTCTTATCAAACCCAATTTCATAACTAACCTAGAGGGCTAAAACCAGAAAGATTTTATCAAACAAACAATCGAAAAAACTAAAAAAATTCAATAACTGAAGAAACAATTCTAAAACTCAAAATCCCAGACTTCTTAGCTGCAGTTCCAAACCTAAATCACTCATAACAGAAACCCAATAAACATTTCAGAAATCAAATCAACATCAAAGAATAGATCAAAACAAAACATAAGATTGAAGAGAAATAAAACGAACCTCTGCACAAAGGTATACAAAATAGCTACCACCTTTGAGATTTTGATACTGATTAGGTGATATAGGGTCTTCTCTGCATCAATGAAGTTGTTGGTGAACTCTGCGTCTTCCAGTATGTTTAAATAAAGTGCTTGTTTAGAGATTAATGGCTGCCAAACATTAAAAAACAACAAAAACATAGTTAGGGTTCTGTTTCAAAAATTTACTAAAAGTCTTCATTTTAGGATTTCGAGACATACCAAGGAATCAACATATTCGGGTTTGTGAGTAGAAATCACCAAAGCTGATGTTTCAAATTTCGAAGAAAACCCATGCTTTAAAACTCCTTCAAATACAATAATCGAAAATAAAAATTGCATAATCAAGCAAAAATGAGAAAATCAAGCAAAAATGGAAAATAACAAGTAACAACAATAAGGTTTATACCTGAGGAAATTTTCTTCTTAGAGTCTTCACCACCACCAGAAATAGCAGCAATAATGGTAGATGATGTCGCTAATGATGAATCGATATATTCAGATCGAATTAACCAATACCAAGCAAATATAATCTAATAAAATAACAATAATCTCAACTAAAAACTAAATCAAAGTTATAAATGAGTTTAATCTCTAGTTCGATATCTTCTTCTTCCCGTTAATTAAACTAGATACAGGGTTACAAAAAGGGTTTCCTTTTGATTTCTGCTGATATATGAGCTTTGATTTTGAGACGGTTATGATTAATCTTCGATTTGTAAGTGAGAGGTTAGATCTGTGAGGTTCGACCTATGAGAGTGAGGTTGTGGTAGAAAATTGAGAGAGAAGCAGGTTATGAAAGAACCGAGAGACAAGTGAGAGAAGAGGCATACCGAGATGTAGATAAGATTTGTTTCTGGAAACCTATAGAAACAATTTTCCAACACAGTCTTAACTGAAGTGGGACCAGAAGAACAAGTTCCCTTAACAGTCATAATATAAGTCCACGTGGAGGCACTTATATTTCCTAAACTGCCCTCCTGTATTCGGCTGCTATGGAGGCTCGATTTGCTTTTTAGTGAAAAATGACTTTCATGGCAAGCCTGACATATAAAGAAATTCCGGGGAAGTCATATTTATAAATTTTAAGCAGACTTAAAAAACTCATTTCCCACTAGTGAGTATTATCATTCATGCTTCGCAGTTTTGTTTTTAGTATGCACGACTTGAAAGATACGTTAGGGAATGAAACAGTTCAAATCAAATATCACTAACCTTAACTGGAAGGATGATGTTGTCGTTGTAGCTCCTTAATTCTTCAAGTCCTCCCAATACTTGTAATGTCTCGTATCCTAATACTTTCAAACTAACCTATACGAAGTTGACTCTAGTACATAATCAAGTGACTCTTAAAATGAGTTTTGGCTCACTAAAATATGACAACCAAACTTGACATACCAACGCTTGGTGGGTTCAACCGAGCTATGCTCTAACAATCTCCCCCTCTGTCAATTTTAGTGACAAAACTCTTACATCATATGGATAAACAAATTACAATAATTCATTACACATACACTTGATTCCCGAATTCAACAACACAGTAACTTGTATACATTCAATTCATAAAGGCCGTTGTTGACATTATAATAATAACAAAGCTAATACTCCCCCTAAAGGTTAGATGGGTAGATTTTATCAATCCACACGTCTTTTTTATTCCCTTGTAGTCCATATAACTACAAGCATCATATGATATGCTACCCCCCCCCCCCCTTAGTCTATGCTTTTACTCTTTCGTTAGATAAACGTTTAAGCACCAATGTCCTTTCCCTTAGTGATACCAATCAATATAAATCAATACCAGTATCACTTGTTTACTCCATACATTTCTTCCCCTTTTGTCACAAAATGACAAAGAAACGAAAAAATAAAAGACAAACCGAAGGATCTTACAAATCTTAATAGACTTGCAACTTATAGAGTTAAGCACGAGGGTTCCACACACCATTTTTTATAACCAATATCAAAACAGAAACTACAAAGTAATTTTATTTTGATATGTTACCAAGAAAAAATTTCCCGAAGCAATTTTCCCTAATAGGTTAGCAAACCAAAAATCGACTAAGCACCTTAGTTCCTTTGCTAAACCGATTGTACAAATACAATCGCTTGACTATAAAATCAAAATAAAGATAACTCTATTTTTCTCATCAGGTTCTAATTATCCATATAGCTTAGACATTTAAATTTTGAACAAGACAAGTATTAGGTTAGTTAACTAGCATTTCTTATTAAGGCATTCGATTATACTTGAATAACCGAAACCTCCTCTTTGATAAGTCTAACTAAGATCAGAATTAACTTAGTTTCTCTTATCCGGGATCGAATTGGACTAAAAAATTCATCCCGTAAGCCTTTTTTTTCGTTAAGCCATAAACAATTCATACAAACCAAATTAATCAACTTGCATAATTATTCACCTCAACCGGAAGCAATTGAAACAACATAGACATTAAAGCACCGCAATTGCACCGAAATTTTGTAAGCCTAAACGGTTGATACCAAACAATAAAGTAAGATAACAATAGTTTTTCTTAACCGGAACCAATTGAATCACACACACATCCATACACAATAATGGAATAAAATATCAGTTGTACCGAAAGTTTGTTAAGAAAAAGCAATAAATATATGAAATAAAATCAGGCTTTTCTTAAACATGAAAATGATTAACTAACAAACTCGTTACCTCAAATTTTGCATCCTCTTCTCCAATATGTTTGCATATTCTTCCAGGGATAATTGATATCGAAATATCATTATGTTGTCATCCTTGTGCAAAACAAAAGAATAACAACAACTAACCTTTACCAGAGAAAGGTTGAAAACCCCGAAACACATATGTTTTTATGCTAAACCAAACGATTCAACATATTGTAACTTTTTCACATATTGTTCCTATCAAAACCCCTCATGATCCTTTGATAAAGCCTACCAACATGGGCTAGAACTTAATCCTGCTAAACCAAAAAGTCACCCAAACCATAAGGGTTCACACCATTATGAGATCGAACATCAAGGTAGTAAAATCGAAATCAAACATCCCATAAACATACATAGAAATAACATAAAGCATTCAAGCACATGCTATGTAAATCAAAAACTAATAGAACCATGGATAGACTATATTGAAAGCATAAAAAAGTTTACTATTACACAAAGGGTTCTTAACAGTCATACAACATTAAAGATTGTTCACCGGACAAACCTACAGTAATATACATAATATTATATGGTAACAGTTGTGAATGCTAATCCGAGATGTCCATGTTAGTATCTTCTTCCGAAGAAGTATCTTGATACTTGTCTGAGATGCCACTCAAGGCTTCAGTAAGATATGGATGTATGTTTGTAGCATGATCAATCAAATCGACAATGCAGTCATTTTTCCTCTGTAGTCTTCTTCTAAGAGTTTGTGGATCTCCTTCAACTCTTATATGCGGAGGAGTATTGAAAACTTGTCCTATCATTTTGTTGAGAATTCCTTCTCCTAATTTCTTTGGAATTTTTTCCCTGGCGTTTGGCCAGAAGATTCCAAACGAGCTGCATATTCTTGTAATCAAACAACCAAAGCCAGGATTTCTTCTTTTACCTCTTCGAATTATTATCATTTGTCTGATCATTAGACCACAAAAATCAAAATTTTTGACTCCTCCGATGATATTATATACAAGTTCAGCAACATCTCTAGTCCATTTAGTCTTATGCATATTGCTAGGACACAGGTTTGCACAGGCTAGTCTTCCAAAAACTTTGAGATGAAATTCAATATTGTAAATAAGAAGAGAGTTACCTGACCATGCTCCACCAATTGCTGAAGAAATAGTATTGTTGTCAACTCTATATCTTTCATCCAAACAGAGTAAGAAGTTTAGGTACGTATATAGAATTAATTCCGAAATCACTTGTTTATTAACTTCAAATGATCTTGTACCAATCATAGTACGAAAAGTACATCCTTAAAAATTCATCTCATGCATGTTAGCATAAAAAAGCTTTATAAGGTCCGGTGTAGCATTGAATGAGCTTTCATGGATAATACCCCATTCACGATTTTTCACAAAGTTCATATAATTTCTATCAGAAACTTTGACAAAAATTATCTCCATGACGGGTTCCTTGATTGAATTAAATTCTTTAAAACATTCATCATCCACAAAATAATTTTGAGAAGCAACATCATAAGTGAGACTAGGCATGTTTCCATAATTTATATCCATGGTAGAGTAAAGCATCGAATTCCTATTTGAGCCTTCTCCTCAAACAAAGTTTCTACTACCCCTAGTTCGATTATCCATTGAATTAACAAGAGAAGTGAGAAACCACTTACAATTGGTAGAGCTTGTTGAGAGATGAATCTCCTTGCTTGAGACGAATTGGAATGAAATAAGTGCAATCCTTTGTTCTTTTTGAAATCTAGAATTGATTGATACAAGTTTCTCCTCTTGAGTCGAACATGCAAGAATTGCAAAGTGAGAAATTTCGAACCTTCGTGAGCTGTTGGAGTTTCTATGAACTCGAAGAAGGTAGAGAATGAAATAGTCCCATCTTTCTTTGTTTTCATCACCAACACTATCTTGTATTCGGATGTGGATCCGGATCCGAATAGTACCACACACCAAATACCAAACACATGATAAGGGATAACCAATAATCGGTTCCTTGACTAATATTGAATTGTCCAGGTTTTGATAACTTGGACATACTAGGTGTTGACATGAAATTATTAGTCAATGAAATTTCACTGGACAAGTCAAGAATGGTTTTAGTATACTCACAATCTGTATCTGAGTCATTATAATTTCAAGAGAAAATTCTTCTGAAGATTTATTGAGAGAGTCTTCTTGAAGAATATCAGATTCTTCTGAGGTATAATTCATTAAATACTCATGACTGAGTTGATTTCCTTTAAAATTATTAGTTTTCTTTGAGTTGTCTAGTTCTTTAAGGAACTCATCAACCTCATTTTGAATTCTACTAGAGTCTTCAAGGATCTTGAGTGTTTTAGATAGTGACTCATCTTCCTTTTGTTCGTATATTTTAATCTCATTTTTTAAGTTAGAGAGTTGCTTTTCCATTTCCGCAAATTCAGATAATTTTCTGTCGATTTTGCTAGAAGTATCTTTTGTGAGATTAAGATATAAGCGACATTCATCGAATGTCCAAAATTCTTTGGATCGAAGTGATTCAACAATTTCAGTGTTTGAAATTGATTCAAACAGGTTTGAGTCATCTAATCCTGCCACCACGTTAACTGAATCATTTAATAGATTCATTTTCTTATAGGTTGGATCGCACCAAACACAGATTGTTAGATCTTTTCGTGTTTGCCTGGTCTGATACCAATTGAAAAGACGAGGGTACTTAAATATACCTCAAACTAAAAAATTTCCACCTATAAGCCTTTTCTCCGAAAGTGATTGTCTATGGACTGAGTCGAGAAAATATAACAAATCGGTTCACACTTTGTGTGATCGTCTATGGATACGAGATCGAGACAATACGACAACAAGATAACTTTTGTGATTGACTATGGACATAAGATCGAGACAATGCAACAACGAAGTATGTTTACTTGATAAATGGTTCGGACTTAACCAAACACAAATAGGATTACTATCAAGTAAATAGGAATTAACGTTTGTGTAATTTACTTTAATTTTAATAACAACAATTATAATTGCGGAAAATAAAAATAAATGACACAGTAAGATTTTGTTAACGAGGAAACCGCAAATGCAGAAAAACCCCGGGACCTTGTCCAGAATTGAATACTCTCAGGATTAAGCCGCTATACAAAATCAAACCAACTTCGTATAGTTAGGACCAAGCAACTAAACCTATAGTTCACCTAGTTCCGTTGTATTCCCACGCCTCCGACCTGTAATAAGTCACGTACTTGGAACAATTCATTTGGTTCGTATTCCAAACAGTAAAGGAACGACAAATTTATTTGGTATCAACTCTTTTCAACCAAGTGATGTGAGTTCAACAAAAGGATCTTCTATTTATCTCACTAAACTCCTTTGTTAGGTTCTTAGATCTATCTTATTATCAACTACCAAAGTAATTGTTAAAATTTTGCAATCAATACTTTTAATCACAAAGAATTATAATGATGCCGATCTACACAACTAATCAGTCTAATCTACCACGAGGATAAACCGATTATAGTTGGATCCTCTTTTACCGAAACAAGTATTGTGCACACCAAATATTATGAACCCAAATCAGAAATCTTCAAAGTCTTCTTTGTCTTCAAATCTTCTTAGATCTTCAATAAACACATGCACACAATCAACTTGAATCTCTTGTAATCAATCGCGCACAGAACAGAGTCTGTTAACAATGGATTATCACAAGACGTCTTTAGATCTACAAACAGCCTAAAGATCCCCGTCGAAACTTCAATCTAGTTTGAGTGAATCTTGTAGCAGAAGAGAAGATTCCCAGGCATAAACAAACTAGGTGCAATCAAAGTTCAACCACTGTTAGTCAATCAAATCGATCGAAAAAAAAGGTAAACCACAATTGTCAAGTTTCCCACCAACGGTACTAATAGAGCTTCTCAATCCCAAAGAAGTCTTTAAGCTGAGCGGTCGTAAGATATTTCACCAGTAGCAGCACAACTGAGATAGTTTTGCTGTCTTTGAGGATTAGTTTGCTCGAAATGCAAATTTTGATATTTATAGACCAAGGAAGTTTGGACACCAAGGAATTTCCAAAATCGAAAATATTCTCAAGATACGCAATATATTCCAGATTCGGTTTCCATAATTCCTGGAAATGCTTTGTCCAAATAATGACCGACAATCTCTTAGAAAATCTCCAACTAGCAAATTCACATTACTAATTTTCATTTTCCAAAAATAAAATCAGAAACCTTAAATAGAAGATTCTCAATTTATTTTATTCGATCCGGGATTTTCTTCCTTTAACTATTAAGGAATATCTTTGAATAATTAAAGATAAGCGTTACTGCACATGTTCAAAGTATGTCGATATCTTTACTTTGTAAGTCCTCTTTCATAATTACAATCTTGAAACTGATTTGCCACACTTCCAAACAAGTTTAGAATTGGTTCACCTGACTTTCAAGAACTACATGATTGATAAAGAACACTCAATCACCAAACATGGGTTTCACGGTTCTACCAACACAAGTTTCAGTTCTACCTCCATGTGAGTCTTTTGCATAGTCACGCTAGTTACCAAAATTCGGTTGACTAGGTACTAGGATTGGTTCCCCACATATATATGGTATCTAACTTGTACTTGCTGCACCTGTCCATAGGATTGGTTCCCCTTTGCCTAAAAACGTGTTGCACATGTCCATAGGATCGGTTCCCCTTTCTGCTAAAAACTTGCTGCACCTCATACAAGGATCTATTACCCTTTGTGATGGGTTGCACCTCTTATTAGGATCGGTTCCCCTTTACCCAGAGTCAATCATACCAATAACATTAAATCGATCATACCAGCTCAGGTGATTACTTAAGATCGGTTTCACTAATAAAATTCATATAATACAAAAGTCAGGCCTTTGTGAATAGTTTTACCAAGAACATAAACAAGTCATGAACGATTATACTAATCACGCATATTGGTAGTTCAAAAGATATGCAATGAATAACAATACCAATAATGCCTGGCGATCTCTTTCGATTCACAAAACATGTTCATGAATTTACTTCCTTAAAACAAATGTAAAACACTGTTTCCTAAGATGAAATCTTCACCTTATACCCATACATAATCACAATAGCATTCAAACGATTATGTCGATGTCTTATCTACAAAGTTTAATGGTTAAGCTAACTAGAGTATAATCATTCATGCTTCGCAGTTTTGTTTTCAATATGCACGACTTGAAAGATATGTTAGGGAATGAAACAGTTCAAGTCAAATATCACTAACCTCGAGTATAAGGATGATGTTGTCGTTGTAGCTTCTTACTTCTTCACTTCTTCAATTTTTCGCAATACTTGTAATGTCTCATATCCGAATACTGTCAAGCTAACCTATACGAAATTGACTCTAGTACATAATCAAGCGACTCTTAAAATGAGTTTTGGCTCACTAAAATATGACAATCAAACTTGACATACCAACACTTATGGGTTCAACCGAGCTATGCTCTAACATATTATAATCTATCTTCTAATGAGACTAACTCGTATAGCTATATAGATTATTACATTATACACATTTGATATTTCGAGCCGAGTTTAACTCGCTTATCTATTTCTCGAAATATTGTTGGAAGCTTTTTGCTTTAGTTATGTTCATCATATTTTTGACGAGTTTAGTTGGAAACAATCTATTTGTTGGTAACTAAATATTAAGTCAAAAGATGGTCATGTGAAAATTACCTTGAACATCTTATATGATTTGTGTGAGACAGTCATTTGATGTTAACTTAGGAAGTTTCGTATTGATCATTCGATCACTTTAAAATTACTTGAAGCTAATGGTTTGTGTGAGACAACCATTGTAGGATCCAAGGATCTTTCAATGATTGAAATGAGAGTTTAGAACGATTACCCATATTTGGATACAACACGGTATGCATACCTAGTATTCGAATTGTATTGTGATGATTCAGGTACGAAACTTTTGTTTGCGTACCTAGTATACAAACGGATTTACCTGAGAAGGTACAGAACTCTTTTTTGCGTACCTAGTATGCGAAGGGGTTTATGTGATTTGGGTCCAGAACGGTTGTTTGCGAACCGAGTTTGCGAACGGCTTGACTAGGCCAAGGTCTGGAGCTGCTATTCAAGTACCTGGTTGGCGAACACAGTGGTGAAGTTCTAGAATAGGTTATGTATGATTCTCATACTCATGAACTATAACATTTATTATCTAAGGAACGCAATCTTTTCAAACCGTGGCTTAATGTTCATGAACTGATTTTTGTAAAAGTACTTTGTACGATTACGAATCAAACCAATTTCGATTCAATTTGTTCATATATATTTCTACGAGATAATGAAAAATTGAACAACTCTATTTGAAAAACAATTAGATTCATTTGATTATCTTTCATGATTGATTGATATTCATATGTGATCTAGAAGTGTTAGATGAATACAGCTAAGACAAAAGTGCTCATATGGCTAACTTCGGTTAACTATTATTGAGCCAACTCAATATACACGTTTAGGTACGGTAACCCATATCTAAATGAAAGTATATTTCATTTATGTGTAGCATGCTAAGACCATCTTACGGTGGAGATTGGTTGCTTTATTTTTAAGCAGACTTAGCTTGAATCTTAAATCAGGTTTTCATCTAACGGTGAATATTGAATGCTTTGTTACTAAGATATCTTAACTTTGGTTGAAAGCAACCCTGATTTGAAAGACTATATAAGGGTGAACTCTAGCAACTGGAAAACCTAGTTCCCACACTTATGTGTGTTCCTAGTAGCTTACTAGAGTCGATTCTCCTTTAACCTAAGTTTTTCCAAAACCATTATAGGTTAACGACTTGAAGAATTTATTGGGATTCGTGAAGCCAGATCCAACTATTTTCTTTGTAGTTGCGTATTCTGATCTTACTTTTTCTATCATATTGAGTTTTATCTTCAGTAAGATTTACTCGAGATTTATCTGTGATAGGTGAGATATAAAAAGTAATCATAATAGTTCTTCATCTCAGACTCTTGTGATTCTGCAATAACTTTTCCTATTAATAAGTTGGGTTATGGTGAGGTGACTAATATTTCTAGGATTCTCTTCGGGAGTATAAGACCGGATTATTAGTTGGATCCTGTTCACCTTGATTTTATCAAAAGATGGAACAAAAACCGAATAGAATGGATATATCTGTGGGAGCCAGATTTGTTTATAAATCTTCGACTTTGGGTCATAGAAACTCTTAGTTTTTGGTGAGATCATCTAAGGGAATCAAGTGCGTTAAATCCGGCGTGGTTC
This sequence comes from Papaver somniferum, assembly GCF_003573695.1. Lineage (NCBI taxonomy): Eukaryota > Viridiplantae > Streptophyta > Magnoliopsida > Ranunculales > Papaveraceae > Papaver > Papaver somniferum. The sequence goes on from NW_020622934.1 coordinate 3,784,607, forward strand.
TAGAGGCATAAGGAACGCGACTTTACCTTAACCGGTGTGAGACATGGTTAGGGTTCAACTGCATTCCAGTTTGAAGTTAACTTGTCGTAGGCTAGAGTCTGTAGCGTCTTAATACAGTGTGGTGTCCACATTTGGACTAGGTTCCGGGGTTTTTATGCATTTTTGGTTTTATTCGTTAACAAAATTTCTGGTATCTGTGTTATTTTCCGCCTTATATTTTTATATAATTGAAATATCACAGGTTGTGCAAAGTTCAATCAGTTGATAAATCCGACCTTGTTTGTTGGATAGAACTTGATTGACACTTGGGAATTGGTCTTTGGTACCGTCCAAGTTATTTCTCATATCAATCAGGCTTGCAGATTTCTATCTGTTTGATTTGCTGATTGTATTGAGAAAGAGATATAAACTCTTTGATTTAATTCTTGATTGAGTCTCTCTTTTAAGTTGGTACTCTCAGAATTAATTTGGAGTTTAGTCCATACAGATTGTCGAACGAATTATTGGGTATGGTTGTTATACCCCCCGATTTTTCAATTGGTATCAGAGCAGGCAAACACGCTATGACCTCATAAGTCTATGTTTGTAGCAATCTAACTCTATCGATATAAGTGTTATCTCTATAAACGTACCGCCAGTCTTAGATGGCTCTAATTACTTATGGTGGAAAATTTCTATGCGTGCCTTTCTTCAAGAGCGTGATTTTCAATCATGGGTTCGTGTTGGTAATGGCTATAATCCTCTATTAGTTACAGTAGACGGTGTAACTGTTGCAAAGGATATTGGTGAGTATGATACTGTCGAGATCTCGATGCAAAGAAAAATTATGATGGATTAAATGTTATGATCCATGATATTACCCCAGATCTTCAGCACCATGTGACTATGTGCGCTCAGTCTAAAGATGCTTGGGATATCTTAGAAACCATATTTAAAGGGAATACCTCAGAGAAAGAAGCTAGGCTTCAAAACCTAAATTATGATTGGGAAAACCTTCGTATGGCTGATGAAGAGTCATTTAATGAGTTTAACCACTAAGTGTCTGAAACTGTTAATGCATCTTTTGCATTGGGTAAGACTATTCTTGCAAAGGACATTGTGATGAAAATTCTCAGATCGCTACCAGCTAGATACGATTGTAAGAAATATGACATCGTTGAGGGAAATAAACTTGAAACACTTTCCAGAAATACACTTGTTGGAAAGTTAAAGATCTTTGATCATGAGCATTCATCCAAAGCTGGAAAGAATATTGTTTTCAAAGCATAAAAGAACACAAAAATACTTGATAAAAGTAAAAGTGCTGGCAACTCTGTGGATGATCCTATTGAGACTGAATCATCAGATGAAGATCTTGACAACTCAATTTCTTTCATCACAAGACAGTTTAGAGATCTTCTTTTGAAGAAAAGCAAACGATTCACCAGAGATAAACCTAGATCATCAGTTAAACCCCATGATCGCGCCTCTCCTAAAAACAGGGATATTGTCGACACGATGATGAGGATATTCCACAGTTCTTCAGGTGTAAAGGTTTTGGTCATTTTTCCAATGAATGTCCAAATCGGAGAAAATATACTGGGAACAAAGGTCTTTTTTCAACTCTTGTTGAAACATCTGATCACTATGATTCGACTGAAGATGAAAAATCAAGTGTGGCACTTCTTGTCGAAGATATTAATTTTGATAATTGTAGCAATACTCACATCAACCTTGATATTTTTTCTAGAGAAATCTCATCGACCACATTGGAGGATGAAATTGATTTTTCTATGACTTATGAAAACTATACCTCACATGTTTCAGGTACTTCACTTTGTTTAGCAGCATGTTCGGCTATGGTGCCTGAACCATCCTCCACTTTAATATGTTCTTATTGTACTATTAAGGGTCATGGACTCTTTAATTTTTTTAAGTACAAACATAAAGTAAGATATGTCAACAAACCGCAGAGAGCTAATCGATTAGCAAACAAGCTCAAACTTGCTCTAAAATCAAATACATCAGAGGTATGTCTTTTTAGTTCATCTCCTAAGAAGTTGATTTCTAAGGATAAAGTTAGATCTCTATAGAAAAGAACTAGGTACAAACGACCTATGAAAAGGGGTGTTGAAAATTCCGTGCAGGAACCATGTGGTGGACAGATTATTGTTCACCCCAACACAGTAATTGTGTTATAAGTGCATCTTGTCTATGTGCCTGTGTTTCGAAAAGAGACAAGAGTTGTGCACAATCGGGCTATAGGATATGAAACTATTCTAGGTTATTTTTTTTTTGAATTTTGTTTTCTGATTTTCTGGTTATTTTTTCCATATCAACAAATAATGATAATTAAAGATTTCTCAGTTTTTTTTAAAAAAGGGTCAAAATCGACATTCCTACCCTTTTTAGGGTTGTTTGTGTTGATCGTACGTGAACCATATTACTCTGTATATAGGTTCCGTAACTCTACATTTTTTTCCTTCTCTGAAACTCTTTTCATCAAAAGGTTGCTTGTGAAGCTATTATTTTTATGTTCCTTTTCACAAACCCCATATTTTAATATTATGGAGACTCCAAGCATCATCTCTTCAGATGGAAAAGATGTTAATATGATTGTTAAGCTATCAGTCATGAAGAAAAAAGAAAAATCTCATTCCTTTACAACTTTGAAGAGAAAAGGGAAAAAATATGAAGAAACCAAGGTCTAATTCACCTCAAATCTTCAGAAGTATTTTTTTGTTCTTGAATAATTGAAAGAAACAAGGATGGAGATTTAACAAATAAAGGCTATTGCTCTAAGATATCTTGAAATTCATAAGTCCCTGGTTCAGCAACAGTCAAAAAGGTTTGTTGGAATTGACTCCTTTCTTCATGAACCTTATGTTCCAATGTCTGTTGACGACAAGGAGTTCGGGGACGATAAAGAATTTTCAAGAATATTAATGTCTAGGAAACTTCTTATGAGAATTTATTCTTATTTTTAAGAAGGATAACTAGGGTTTGGAATAGTGTTATTTGTGATTACACATAGCTATTTTAACGATTGTGGAAATTGAATTATTGTCCCTTGTTTTGATGGACTTCACAAATATGCTTATCACATAATAAATATATCCCTCTCTAACCACAAGCCCATCAGGGGTCCATTAAAGTTTTTATTTCTTCTAATCGTACCCTCTTGTATATCGAATATCAATATCTTCCCTTTCATTCCAGATCCAAAACTATTATTTGTTCTCTCTTTCCAGACAACGCCACCACCATTGTCTTCATCATAGATCCCACCACCATCACCGCCAACACTATCTCCGCCGTCAATATCATACCCAGCACCGCCACCACCATTTCAAAGTCAGAAAAAGAGATTCAATAGAGATGCGAGATTGAGAGAGAGATCTTCAATTGATAACCAAACCCACCACCACCATCTCCATCGACACTATCACCATCTCCATCTACTTCCATCACAAAAAATCTCGAGTTCCTCCACCAAAACCAGCACCATCACCTCTGTTACCTCCGCAACCGCTATCTACAAATCTATTAAGGTTAATATGTTCTGCTGTTGTGAAATCTAAACTGAGAGATTGAAGAACGGAATGTGAAATTAGGGTTCCTAAGATGAAATTAAGATTGAGATCGAGTTAGATTAGCAAAGAAGATGAAGTTTCTGTTTGATTGGGGTCACAGTTGGTGATGGGAACTATTGGTGCTATTTTAATGAAGGTTCGAATCTGTGTTCGAGATCGAGTTCAATATGTTGATGGTGTTCCAGGTATAACAATTGTCCTTTCAGTAACCTAATTACTTCAGTTTTTAGTAGATCAACTACTGTTGTTGATCCCGTTTATTGGATCAACTTCTATTGTTAACCCAATTTTTATTGGGTCAACTACTGTTATTGATCCCTTAAATGGGATCAACTACTGTTGTTGACGCCTTTTTTTAGGTTGGTGGTAATGGCAGTATTATACTTGTATTTGTGTTGGATGTTTTTGATGGTGGTGGAAGGTATAGTAGTAGTGGTTGTCGTTTGTGTTTTGCGGCGGTGGTGGTGGATGTTAGGGCAGTGATAAATGTTGCTTTGAATGATGTTTATGTTTTTATGGGATCAATTGTTGTTTTTGATCCATTTTATGGGATCAACTCCTGTTGTTGACCTAATATTTTATGGGATCAACTTCTGTTGTTGACCCATTTTTTTATGGGATCAACTACTGTTGTTGATCCTTTCAACTCCTATTGTTGACAATATTCCTTGGATAAGTACAATCATGCTTGTAGTTTAAATCATGCTTTGTAGTTCAAATCATGTAAATTTCTTCCAATGTTGAACTTGTGGTGCAATGGTAGCATGACTGACTCCATGTCAGATGATGCGTGTTCGACTCACGCCAAGTTCACTCTATTTACATGGATCAACTTTCATTGTTGATCCAATTTAGGGGATCAACTACCATTGTTGATCCCCTAAATTGGATAAACTTCTACTGTTGATCCCTTTTTTTTGGATCGACTACCATTGTTGATCCCCTAAATTAGATCAACTTCTACTGTTGGTTCTATTTTTATTTGGATCAACTACTGTTGTTGATATAAAAATATCTAAACCAGTGATGGTGGCGGAGGCAGACGCCACGGTGGTGGCGACGGCGGACTAGTGGTGGTGGCGACGACGAACTGGTGGTGGTGGAGGACTGGTGGTGTAATGTCGGTGGTGAAGGAGTGGTGGTAGAATATTAGTGGTGGTGGCGGTTGGTAGGTGGTGGTTGTTGAACGGTGGTGGTGGAATGGTAGTTGAATGTTGGTGGTGGTGGTGCTAGTGGTGGTGGTGAAGTGGAAGAGGAAGAAATTTGTTGCATTTTAAAATAAAGAAAAATATTATATGGTGAGGGTATTAAGGGAAACTAATTTTAAATGGATAAGGTTATTAAAAAGTAGGGACATATTTATTGTTATATAAGGATATATTTATTGGGTGTCAAAAGTAGGGACATATAATTAATATACCCTTAACGATTTTCATCTTGCAATGTTTTTAGATTTATTTATTTAAATTCTAAAGTTATTTTGAAGAGATATATATGTGTTTACGTTCGTGAATTATGCTTATCTCATATATGCAAAAAAATGAAGCCTATTATGTCATTATGCAAATATTGATAAAAGATAGAATGAACTTTTGAAAATATTTCGCAGTATTGATCTCTCCCTGATCCACTTTTATGTGAAATTAATGTATGGCTCCGTAAGTTTTCTTATGTTGAGCGTTTCCGATTAAATTAATCAATAAGGTCTTCGTGTGGTTAATTTATTCGAGTTTACTGGATACAAATACATATGTTTTGTTAATGTCCAAAGAAATTCTTATTTTCGTGTAAAAGTAAGGTCGCTCATGTTGTTCTCTTGGGAATGACATCTAATGGGCGAGAGTTCTTAATTGAACTTGTGCTGAATTTCCATATCTTTGTGGGGAGTGCGGCTGTGGAATATTGGAGGAGTTATCTTGTATCTTTATAAACTCCTTGATGAATACACTAAGTTTCGACTATGTGAAATCATCGAAACAAAGTTGATATGTTCTCTTTTAGTCATGAAATATCTTTTTGAAAATTTTATTATGATCCCGTAGTTTTCGTATTGCTAATTTATATTGACAAAAAGGGGGAGAATTATTTTGTAGTTCACACTACACACATATGGTTTACAGATCATTATGTAAGGGGGAGCGGTTTTCATTGTAAGATGAAGTATTGACTAAGGGGGAATGATACATATCACCATAGTATTATTTCAAAGTTGTGATACAATTGAACTTTGATTATCTACAGTAATACCATGACACTATATAACAATTATTGAAAGCATTTGTTATCTTATTGTTATGGCTACGGATCTTCAAAAACAATGATGATGAGTTGAACACGTTCAGAATCGGTGAAGTACTTGGCATAGCGAAGAATTCAAAGAATGTTGAAGAGCCAAGGAAATTTAGCATGATGGATGAGAATCTACAAAGTTTATTTTTTTGTAATCCATATGTATTGACAGTTTTGTTATTAAAATTGACAAAGGGGGAGATTGTTAGAGCGCTGCTCGGTCAAACTCGCAAGCGTTGCTATCTCAAGCTTATTTGTCAAGTTTAGTTGATCAAAACTGTTAGAGCATTTTTCGGTCGAACTTGCATGCGTTGCTATCTCAAGCATGTTTGTAAATGTTAGTGATCAAACCTATAACTCTCGATTTCTAGTCTATTATAGATAAGTCTCGGACTAGGATAGAAAGTGTAGTTGAACTCAAGGAATTCATGGCGATTCATCATACAAGTAGAAGAACTACTCAAGGAACCGGTGGAACTTCTCGACAAAAAGATATGTGAAGACTTGAACTTATCTATCACTCAAAAGTCTATCTACTCTATCTCCTACTCTTTGAGACAAGAAGTCGTATTCTATATATGTAGACTTGGATTATACACATTTGGTATTTCGAGCCGAATATACCTCGCCTATCTATATCTCGAAATATGTGTTGGTAAGTTTTTCGCTTCGATCAAGATTATCTTTACCATGTGACGAAAGTCAGGATATGTTTCAATCGTCTTGAAAATTGCTTTGACGAAAAATGGTGTAACAACTATATAACGTCCTCTAAGAATGTTTTAATGATTGAAATGAGAGTTTAGATTACATAACCAATGGTGGACATAAGAATTGTTGTGGAAACACCTTTATGTATAAGTTCTATTCCTGAACCAAAGTTTGCGAACTTTGTTGATCAAGAGAACCGGAAGAATGGCGTGAGCCAAGTCCGCGAACTCAGTCCGCGAACTGCCGAAGTTCTAAAACCCAAGAATTTATGCTGGAGTTGACAAACTACTTGCGTGAAGCTAAGTCCGCAAACTCAGTCCACGAATCCAGTCCGCGATCCGGCGAAGTTCTCATACCCGAGAATTTCTGCTGGAGTTTGTAAACTCTGACCGGTAACTTAAGTTCGCGAACCTAGTATGCGAACTTGAGAAGGTTATATATCTGAAGATGATTTATGAACTTAAACATAAAAATACTAAGGAATTCAGTTTGCAAACCGTGGCTATAAAAGTTCATGAACCGATTCAAGTGAATCAAATATCTTGCTTCAATTGTGTCTTGTGTAGTACATAAGATTTCCTTGCAATTTAACAAATCTCTAACTATTTTATTTGAATTCATTTGAACTAGTTATGGTGAAGAAGAACATGGTTGATATGAAATGCTCATATGACCAACCTTTTGGTTAACTATTATTGAACCAACAAGTGCATATGTTTGGGTACGGTTAACATACCTAGAAGCGTGCATTGTCAAGGGTGTGTAACAAGCTAAGTTTTTGATCTAACGGTTGAGAATTATTAGCTTGAATCTAAATCAGGTTTTCATCTAACGGTGAATATTGAATGCTTTGTTACTAAGATAACATTGATTGCAAACCCTGATTTGAAAGACTATATAAAGGAGACATCTAGTATTGTGCAAAACTAATCCCCACACCATACGTGTGATACTAGTTTGCGTGCTAGAGTAGATTATCCTTTAACCTTTGGTTTTCTTCTTCTAAAACCAGGTTAACGACTTAAAGACTTCATTGGGATTGTGAAGCCAGACCGATGCTACTTTTATCGTAGTTGTGTAATCTGATCTTGCATCTTCTATCGTACGAGTACAATCAGATTGATTGGCTTGAGATTGATATCTCCGATAGGAAAGATATAAAAAGTAATCACAAACATCTTCGTCTCATTGTTTGTGATTCCGCAACATCTTGTTTCGCTATCATACGACTAAAATTGTTGTGAGTTGATTGATAACTCTAGGATGTTCTTCGGGAATATAAGACCGGATTATAAATTAGTTCATGTTCACCTTGATTATTATCAAAAGACGGAACAAAACCTTTAGGGTTTATCTGTGGGAGACAGATTGATCATTTGATAGACTTGTCTGTGTGAGACAGATTTGTTTATTGTCAAAGCCTGTGATTTTGGGTTGTAACAACTCTTAGTTGTGGGTGAGATCAGCTAAGGGAATCAAGTACGCAGTATCCTGCTGGGATCAGAGGCGTAATAGCATAAATGTACCTTGGATCAGTGGGAGATTGATTGAGGTTCAACTACAGTCCAGTCCGAAGTTAGCTTGGAGTAGGATACTGTCTGTAGCTGCTTAATACAGTGTGTCTTCAATCTGGACTAGGTCCCGGGGTTTTTCTGCATTTGCGGTTTCCTCGTTAACAAAATTTCTGGTGTCTGTGGTAATTTAATTTCCGCATTATATTGTTTTATCTTTATAATTGTAATAATACAGGTTATGCGTTTGAATCAATCAATTGGAAATCCGACCTTTGTTTGTTGATTGATATTGATTGATCCTTGGATATTGGTCTTTGGTATCATCCAAGTTATTCCTTGCATTTGATTAGAAATCGCAGTTCCTGCTTGAGTAAATCAAATCAAGAGAGAGATATAAACTCGTTGATATACTTTTAATTGATTGAGTCTTGTTGATTCTCTTCAAAGTATATTCGATTTTGTCCATACAGATTGCTAAGCGAAATATTGGGTGGTGTTGTTAGACCCCCGCTTTTTCAATTGGTATCAGAGCAGGCAAACACTTTCAAGACCTTCAAGTCTGTGTTTGTAGCGATTTGACTCTATGGACAAGAGTACTATCCCTGATAAACGCGTCGCCAGAAATAAAAGTTATATCTCGTCAAATTCTATTAAAGAGAAAGTTTCTTCAATCTTAATATAGAGAAACCTTGTGTTCTGACGAGACAGACTAACATCGACATGTGTGATCCCGATTACCCTTCAAAAGAGAGCTTCTCTGGCAATGAACGGGATTCAGCTGAGGAGAGTGAACTGATTCTAAATCTTGTTAGAATTCAAGCTGATAGATTTAATCAGTTTAAGTACCATGTCAATACTGTTCTTGGTGTCGTAAGTGATTACAAATCCAAAGGTAATGCTGAAGATCAGTCTTCGTGCACGACTCTTGAGGCTAGACTCAAAAAGGATGCCCTGGAAATTGAACATCTCTTGAGTAAGCTCTCTATTCAAGGATGCTCAAAGCAATCCAATATGCCAAGTACTTCTGACACAACTAAAGATGGTTCATGCTCAGAAGTAAAAACAGAAGCCCCTTCTAGTAAAACGGATGTGCCTGAAGTCACCATCACTCAAGGATGTTGCACATCAAATGGAGGGAAGAAATCTTCTAACGATGATATTAAGATTATACTATCTAATCATTCTAATGATCAAAAAGTATGTCTTGTCTATGAGACAAAGAGTTCTGTTAAACGAAAGGGAACCTCTAGGTTGAAGAAAAATTCCTTGTTTCTACTTCAAGACAGCTTAGATTTAATTCTTAAAGGTGTAACTGACATTCGTATGACTAAACCAATTGGTTTTCGTACCTACCATGTGTATGCTACCAGGAACGTCAGTTCATTGAGTTCCTCGAACACTGAACAACAAAACAGACGTCTCAATAAACATCGTCTAATGGAAGATCGTGTTATGGTCTCGGGAAATAACGCTGCCCCTGATGAGAAAGGAAGTTCAGAAGAAAGAAGAAAAATTGATGAAATGAGAGACAATCTGAAACAGATAATTAAAGGGTATAAAGAATTCGTCAACAGGTTGTCTTCCTCCTCAAACCAAGATTCTTCTGGTAAGAACTCAAACTATGTCTCGTATTTTGATGACGGTAAGTTTTATGATAATTTCTCACATAGAAAGGGATCCCTCTCTAGATTAAGGAGGAAAAAGAGACTTGACCATAAACACAAATCTCTTGATGAGCTCGTGGCTCATACTTGTGCTAATTAATCACAAGGTTTGAAAAGCTTACTCATAAAAACCCTGTTGAGTAAGATGTGTTAATAATCAGGTATTCTTTTGGTATCTGCGTCTGTTGAGTTGAGATATCTTCTTATTGTCCATAGATAAACTTTTTTCTGTGCCAAAAGTATTGTTGTGTCTAAATTTGCTTCTCTTTTTTCTTTAGGGATTCCTCATTTGAGTCTTGTTTCTTGCTACAACTATGCTCAAAATTGCTTTCCTGAGTTATGGAATTTTTCGAGTCTTTTGTTGCAAAAGTCCCTTTTGGGCTTTATTTTTTTTGGGGGTCATGTTGTACTCGAACAAATACCCGTGTTTTGGGACGAGACAAAAGTTTGAGAAAACCCTAGAATCCCTTCCCTAAGAGACCCTTAAATATCAACCTAATGGGTTACGAAAGTCACGTACGCATACTCTAGGTTGGCTTCTGGGTTGTCAAGAATGTCTTATTCTTGATCTTGTTATGGTGGTTTTGCAAGAGGATTCCTTTACAAAGGTTGTGATGTTGAGTCCAATAAGAAAAGAACCCATGTAGATTAAGATCATCCTAATGCTTCATGTTTTTTTGCATATGTTCATGAGGATGCTGAAAAGGATGATATGATATCTGCTGAAGTTGTTCATGACTTTCTTAAGTACTTTGGGGAAGCAAAACAAGATCTCATTGTTACTCTGAAAAATCTTGATGCATTGAAAACTGAGTTGGAAAAGGTTACTGCTGACCTTGGTCTCATAAAGTCTTACATTAATGATCTTCGCAAAGAGAATCACCTATCTGATGTTGCAATGAATGATGTTGATCACAAGCTAAAAGATCCTTTGTCTCGTGAGGATTCTGAACCGTCCATATGATCTTAGTTCGTGTTCGGAATAGCACTGGAGTCTGTTTTTATCTTTCTTTATTTATTTTTGCTAGTATGTCTTCTTTTTGATTTAGTTGGAAGAATAACTAGTGCTTTGAATAACAATGATTGTGATTACACATATCTATTTTTTCATCTTCTTGTTCCTTTTTAGGTTTATTGGTTTAAATTCTAAAAATATTTGGAGGATGATGTTTTTTTTGCAGTATTAATCTTTATGATTTGTTATATTGCAATTTGATATGGGATATTGGTGTTTGCGTCCGTGAACTATGTTTGTCCGATACTCTGTCAAAAGTAAAGTCGTTTGTGATCGGTATTCACGTACTGGTAAAAGAATGAATAGACTTTTGACAAATACAAAAGTTAAGCCTATATTGTCAAACATTTGATGGAAGATAGGTTAAAATCTTTTGTTTTCAAGGATTATGTCTATTAATTGTCGTTATGCAAATATTGATTGAAGATAGAATGAATCCTTGTGTATTCCGCAGTATTGATCATCCCTGATCCATATTTTATGTATTACTGTGAGACTTCGTAATGTATCTTATGTTGAGCACTATACAACCAAGTTGATTTATTAGCTTAGTTGGTGTTCCGTGAGATATGTTATGTCGAGCATATTGAACTAAACTAATCATCTTGTTTGGTTATTTAGTTATTGCTCCGTAAGTTTTCTTATGTCGAGCAAAACAAATGACAATTAAATTGATTACTTTTGTGATTAGTTTGGTTGTGTATTCCAATTAGATTAATTATGGGTTCGCTTGTAATTAATCTGGTTGAGTATTTTCGTGTCTCCATAAGTTCTCTTATGTTGAGCACAATCAATTGAATTGATCACTTTTAGTGTTTAATTTGATTGAGTATTCCGATTAAATTAATCATGGGTTTACTTGTGATTAATTTGATTGAGTTTTTTGGATATAGGAAATCATTATCATGGTTCTTGTGTCCAATAAAAATCCTTCTTTTCTTTTGAAATTAAGGTCGCTCTTGTTGTTCTTTCGGGAATGACATCAAATGGGGGAGAGTTCTTTTGAACTTGTGCTTAATGGTCATATCTTGAGGGGTGTGCGGTTGTGGAATTTTAGAGGGGTTATCTTGTATCTTTAAACTCCTTTATGAATGAATTTATCTTCGGCTTTATGATTGCATCTAAATTAGTTGGTATGTAATTTTTTTTCCTCTTTTGTCATGAAATATCTCTCGGAAATTTCATTATGATCCCGTTCTTGTACCTTTGCCAATTTTATTGACTAAAAGGGGAGAATTAATATGTAGTTCATACTACAAATACATATGGTTTTCGGATCATTATGTAAGGGGGAGTGGTTTCCATGTGAGATGGAGTATTGACTAAGGGGGAGTGATACATATCACCATAGTATTATTGTTGAAATTGTGATACAATTGAACTTTGACGTTGTGTAATAATACTATGACACTATATAACAATGATCGAGAACTATGTTTTCTCATTGTTATAGCTACGGATCTTCAACAGCGGTGATGCTAAACTTACAACCTTTGGGATCATTGGAGTATTTGGAAGTGACGAAGATTTCGAGGAATGTTGAAGATTAGATATGTGGAATAGGAGCTACTAAAGTTTCTTTATCTTTTTTGTATTCCATATGTATTGATAGTTTTGTCACTAAAATTGACAAAGGGGGAGATTATTAGAGCATTGCTCGGTCGAACTCGCGTGTGTTGCTATCTCAAGCATGTTTGTGAATGTTAGGGATCAAAACTATAAGTCTTGATGTTTAGTGTATTATAGCTAAGTCTCGGACTAGGATAGAAAGTGTAGTTGAGCTCAAGGACTTCATGGCGATTCATCATACAAGTAGAAGAACTAATCAAGGAACCGGTGGACCTTCTAGACAAACAGGTATGTGAAGACTTGAACTTATCTATCACTCAAAAGTATATCTACTCTATCTCGTACTCTTTGAGACAAGAAGTCGTATGCTATATATATATACTTTGATTATACACATTTGGTATTTTGAGCCGAGTATACCTCGCCTATCTATATCTCGAAATATGTGTTGGTAAGCTTTTCGCTTCGATCAAGTTTATCTTTACCATGTGACGAAAGTCATGATATGTTTCAATCATCTTGAAAATTGCTTTGACGAAAAATGGTGTAACAACTGTATAACGTCCTCTAAGAATGTTTCAGTGATTGAAATGAGAGTTTAGATTACATAACCAATGATGGACATAAGCATTGTTGTGGAAACACATATTATGTATAAGTCATATTCCTTGAACCAAAGTTTGTGAACTTTGTTGATCAAGAGAACCGGAAGAATGGCGTGAGCCAAGTCGCGAACTTCCAAAGTTCTCAAACCGGAGAATTTCTGCCGGAGTTGACAAACTACTTGCGTGAAGCTAAGTCCGCGAACTGGCAAAGTTCTCGTACCCGAGAATTTCTGCCGGAGTTTGTGAACTCTGACCGATAACTTAAGTCCGCGAACCTAGTCTGCGAACTTGAGAAGGTTATATATATGAAGATGATTTCTGAACTTAAACTTAAAAAGACTAATGAATTCAGTTTGTAAACTGTGGCTATAAAAGTTCATGAACCGATTCAAGTAAATCAAATCATCTTTGCTTCAATTGTGTCTTGTGTAGTACATAAGATTTCCTTGCAATTGAACAACTCTCTAACTAGTTCATTTGAATTCATTTAAACTAGTTATGGTGAAGAAGAACATGGTTGATATGAAATGCTCATATGGCTAACCTTTTGGTTAACTATTGTTGAACCAACAAGTGCATACGTTTGGGTACGGTTAACAAACCTAGAAGCGTGCATTGTCAAGTGTGTGTAACAAGCTAAGTTTTCGATCTAACGGTTGAGAAATATTATCTTGAATCCAAATCAGGTTTTCATCCAACGGTGAATATTGAATTCTTTGTTACTAAGCTAACATTGATTGCAAACCCCGATTTGAAAGACTATGTAAAGGAGACATCTAGTATTGTGCAAAACTAATCCCCACACCGTACTTGTGATACTAGTTTGCGTGATAGAGTCGATTCTCCTTTAACCTTTGGTTTTCTTCTTCTAAAACCAGGTTAACGACTTAAAGACTTCATTGGGATTGTGAAGCCAGACCGATACTACTTTTATCGTAGTTCTGTGATCTGATCTTGCATCTTTTATCGTACGACTACAATCAGATTGATTGGCTTGAGATTGATATCTCCGATAGGCAAGATATAAAAATTAATCACAAACATCTTCGTCTCATTGTTTGTGATTCTGCAACATCTTGTTTCGCTAACATAAGATTAAGATTGTTATGAGGTGATTGATAACTCTAGGCTTTTCTTCGGGAATATAAGACCGGATTATCAATTGGTTCCTGTTCACCTTGATTATTATCAAAAGATGGAACAAAACCTTTAGGGTTTATCTGTGGGAGACAGATTGATCCTTTGATAGACTTGTCTGTGTGAGACAGATTTGTTTATTGTCAAAGCCTGCGATTTTGGGTCGTAGCAACTCTTAGTTGTGGGTGAGATCAGCTAAGGGAATCAAGTGCGCAATATCCTTCTGGGATCAGAGGAGTAGGAGCATAACTGTACCTTGGATCAGTGGGAGATTGATTGGGGTTCAAATACAGTCCAGTCCGAAGTTAGCATGGAGTAGGCTAGTGTCTGTAGGGGCTTAATACAGTGTGTGTTCAATATGGACTAGGTCCGGGGTTTTTCTGCATTTGCGTTTTCCTCGTTAACAAAATTTCTGGTGTCTGTGTTATTTCAATTTCCGCATTATATTGTTTTATCTTTATAATTGAAATAATACAGGTTGTGTGTTTGAATCAATCAATTAGAAATCCGATCTTTGGTTGTTGATTGATATTGATTGATCCTCGGATATTGGTCTTTGGTACCATCCAAGTTATTCCTTGCATTTGATTAGAAATCGCAGTTCCTGCTTGAGTAAATCAAATCAAGAGAGAGATATAAACTCATTGATATACTTTTAACTGATTGAGTCTTGTTGATTCTCTTAAAAGTATATTCGAGTTTTTCCATATAGATTGATAAGCGAAATATTGGGTGTTGTTGTTACACCCCCGCTTTTTCAAAAACTATATACTTGATTTCTAATCTACTTATAGTTATGTCTCGGATTAGGATAGAATGCGTAGTTGAGATTCAGACTTCACGCGTTCACCAATTGAAGACGAAGATCTACTGAGGATCTTAGAGAAACTTCATCAATAAAATGTATGTGGAGACTAAAATTTATCTATCACTCAGAAGTTTATCCTAATATATCTTCTAAATGAGACTAAGTCGTATAACTATATAGACTTTTACATTATACACATTTGATATTTCGAGCCGAGTTTGACTCGCTTATCTATTTCTCGAAATATGTGTTGGAAGCTCTTTGCTTTAGCTATGTTCATTATATTCTTGACGAGTTTAGTTGGAAATAATCTATTTGTTGGAAACTTAATATTAAGTCAAAAGATGGTCA
Organism: Papaver somniferum; assembly: GCF_003573695.1. Taxonomy (NCBI): domain Eukaryota; kingdom Viridiplantae; phylum Streptophyta; class Magnoliopsida; order Ranunculales; family Papaveraceae; genus Papaver; species Papaver somniferum. Next base: position 3,799,842 of record NW_020622934.1, read on the forward strand.
TGTGAAAATTACCTTGAACATCTTATATGATTTGTGTGAGACAATCATTTGATGTTAATTTGGGAAGTTTCGTATTGATCATTCGATCATATGAAAATTACTTGAAGCTAATGGTTTGTGTGAGACAACCATTGCCATTTTCCAAGGATGTTTCAATGATTGAAATGAGAGTTTAGAACGATTACTTATGTCTGGATACAACACGGCATGCATACCTAGTATGTGAACTGTATTGTGATGATTCAGGTCCGGAACTCTTGTTTGCGTACCTAGTATGCGAAGGAGTTTACCCGAGTTTGGTCCGGAATAGTTGTTCGCGAACCAGGTTTGCGAACGGCTTGACTAGGCCAAGGTCTGAAGTTGTTGTTCGCTTACCTGGTTGGCGAACACAGTAGTGAAGTTCTAGAATCGGTTATCTATGATTTTCATACTCATGAACTAAAAAATTTATGATCTAAGGAATGCAATCTTTGCAAATCGTGGAAAATGTTCATGAATTGATTCTTGTATAAGTACTTTGTACGGTTACGAATCAAACCGATTTCGATTCAATTTTTTCATATATATTTCTACGAGATAGTGAACAATTGAACAACTTTATTTGAAACAATAAGTTTTAAAATCACACTCTCTTTGGCTGCTTCTTTTTCTTCTCCAGAGTCAGACTCGTCGGTAAAATAATCAGGAAAGCACTTATTAATACATGTCTGTTTCGTTGGAACACAATGTTCATCTATATTCGAGATTGACAAATTTTTCTCTTTAATAAATTTCATAGAAAAAAAACTTTTATTTTTGGTGATGTGTTTATCTGAGATAACATTACTGTCCGTAAGCTATTGCAGTTCCTAAACTGCATGACCAATCATCTGTCTAGCCAATGATCAGTATTGTAAGAGCATAATGCAGGGTGCTACAAATGCTGCAACCTTTACTGAAAAATCTGTAATCCTTCGAGTAACCAACAAGCTCACACAGAGGTTCCAAAATTTAACCCTAATTTTAAAATTTCTAAACATGAATCACTATTTATCAATATAGAGATGTTAAGTAGATAAAATAAAAAAAATCAAAGAAACATCAATCAAGGTACAATCAGCTCAATCAATTCAAAAACCCTAACCAGCGATAAATATGAAGGAAATTTAGTCCCTAATTCAATTATTGACAGGGATCTATGGATACACCACTGCAATGTTTGGACAATTCATTTATTCAAAGGAACCAAACTCTATTGTCAGTAAACAAGCTCCCAAATTACAAACTAGATTCATCAAAATTAACCCAATTCTACCCAATTCAGACGAGATTCATTAGTAAACATACCGTAAAAAAATTAAAAATTAATCATAAAAAAACTAAACGAAATTTGTAGAATATGTTATCAACTTGACACAATCAATTATGCTGCAATCAATTTGGGAAAAAAAACCTAATTTTGAAATTCTCCTAGAAAACTTAATTTAGGAAACATCAATCATCTCAACTTCATTATAATCAACAAAAACATCATTCATGAGTCGATTTAAACAAAAATAAACGAAGGGTTTAAATTACTTACTTGTTTTCTAAATGAAAAACTAAGCTTCTTTGACCTGACCTAAAATCAAAAACAACACCATCTAAAATCGATTCTCACGATTTCAATATGTTATCGGTCTCTAGCTCACGATTCAATATGTCTTAGTGAGTATCAAACTTTCTCTATCGATCTACCTCTCTGTGAGACTGTGACTCTTTGGATATCTCTCGGATTCTCTCTATCAATCTCTTTCTATTGAGAATAGAAGAGAAAAAAATGTTAAAAAGAGAGGCTTATCTTATCGACATCTAATACCTATGGGTGGATATTACTAATACGTCCCTAGTCTTATCAGATGTCGGAACTTAACCTATCGGATATGGACTCATCCGGTTCCGTTATGATAAGGAGGTAAATTCCTATAAGTAATCTGGTTCCGAAATCCGAAATCCGACACATCGGTTTAAATCCTATAGAATGTCGAATTTCCGGAATCAGATCTCGAATTTCGGACGTATATTAACATCCATAATCTTAAGAAAAGTACATCCAAGAGTTATATATTTATTTCTCAATTCAATCTGCAATCAAACAAATAAGAATTTGTGATCCCGATTGAATATAAGAAATAACTTGGACGGTATCAAAAACCGATATCCAAGTGTCAATCAATATAATCAACAACCAAAGGTTGGATTCACAATTGATTGAACTTATGCACAACCTGTGATATTTAAATTATATAAACAAATATAATGCGGAAAATAAATAACACAGACACCAGAAATTTTGTTAACGAGGAAACCGCAAATGCAGAAAAACCCCGGGACCTAGTCCATATTTGAACACCACATTGTATTAAGCCGCTACAAGAACTAGCCTACTCCAAATTAACTTCGGACTGGAATGTAGTTGAGCCCTAACCAATCTCACACTGATCATGGTACAGTCGCGTTCCTTACGCCTCTAGAACCACGCCGGATTCTGCGCACTTGATTCCCTTAGCTGATCTCACCATCAACTAAGATTTGCTACGACCCAAAGTCGAAGACTGATAGACCAATTTGTCTCACACAGAAAAGTCTATTGAATAGATAAATTTGTCTCCCACAAAAATACCTATGAGTTTTGTTCCGTATTTTGATAAATCAAGGTGAACAGGAACCAATTGATACACCGGACTTATATTCCCGAAAAACATCCTAGTAATATCAATCACCTCACAATAATCTTAATCGTATGGTAGCAAAACAAGATATTGTGGAATCACAAACGATGAGACAAAGATGTTTGTGACTATTTTTTATCTTGCCTATCATAGATTAAATCTCGAGCAAATCTTAAAGAATATAGTACTCAATCACGATAGAAAACAACAAGATAAGTACACGCAACTACAGAGAAAATAGTTGGGTCTGGCTTCACAATCCCATTGAGGTCTTCAATTCGTTAACCTACAGGGTTTTGGAAAAACCTAAGGTTAAAGGAGAATCGACTCTAGTCGCAACTAGTATAACACAGGAGGTGTGGGGATTAGGTTTCCAAGTTGCTAGAGTTCTCCCTTATATAGTCTTCAAATCAGGGTTTGCAATCAATGTTACCTTGGTAACAAAGCATTCAATATTCACCGTTAGATGAAAAGCTGATTAGACTCAAGATAATATCTTTCAACCGTTAGATTGAACTTAGCTTGTTACACACAAATAAAAAGTGACTTCATTTAGATATGAGTAACCGTACTTAAACGTGTACCCATAGTTAACCGAAGTTAGCCATATGAACACTTTCATATCAACTATATTCATCTTAACCATAACTAGTTCAAATGACTCAAATGAAACTAGTTCTGGAGTTGTTCAATTGTTTGTATTTTCATAGAAGTATACAAGACACAGTTGAAGCAAAATCGATTTTGATTCACTCGAATCAATTCATGAACATTATAGTTACGGTTTGCAAAAGATTGCATTCCTTAATATATAAATATATTGGTTAATGAAAAAACCGATTTTAGAACATAACCTACTCAACTATGCAGACGGGTACGCATACCTATGTGGACGGACTAAGTTTGGGTTTGCCAGTATGCGATCGGGTACGCATACCTTCCAAACTCAGTTGAATTTCTGGAACTTGAAACTCACGCCTGTACACATACCGGTATGCATACTAAGTTCCCGGACTTACATTAACCAACCAGTACGCATACGGGTATGCATACTATGGTTCCCGGACTTGGAATAACATGTAGCAGTTAGCATACAAGTATGCATACTGTGCTATATCCAATCATGGATATTTGTTCTAAACTCCTATTTCAATCACTGAAACATTCTTAGAAGACGAAAATAGCTATCTCACACAAACTAATTACTTCAAAGCAATTTTCAAGTGATCGAATGATCAATACGAAACATTCCGAGTCTACATCAAATGAATGTCTCATACAAATCATGTAAGATGTTACAAGGGGATTTTCACATGATCAACTTTTGACTTTTGTCAAGAATATAAGATGAACTTGGTTAAATCGAAAGCTTACCAACACATATTCGAGAAATATGTAAGCGAGTTAAACTCAGCTCGAAATTTCAAATGTGTATAATTGAAGTCTATATAGCTATGCGACTTTTGTCTCAAATAGGAGATAAAGTATATAGACTTTTGAGTGATTTATGAGTTCAAGTCTTCACATACCTTTGGTGGATGAAGTTCCACAATCTCCTTAGTAGTTCTTCGTCTTCAATCGATGAACGCCGTGAAGTCTAATGCTCAACTACACTTACTATACTAATTCGAGACTTAGCTATAAGTAGAGTAGAAATCAAGACCTATAGTTTTCGCAACTAAACTTGACAAACAAGCTTGAGATAGCAACACTTGCGAGTTCGACCGATCAGTGCTCTAATAGACTTAAAGACTTCATTGGGATTATGAAGCCATAACTAACTATTTTCTCTGTAGTTGCGTGTTCTGATCTTACTTTATTCTATCGTATTGAGTACTATCTTCTGTAATATTTGCTCGAGATTTAATCTCCGATAGGTAAGATAAAAATTAATCACAAAGCTCTTCGTCTCATTCTTTGGTGATTCCACAATATCTTGTTCTGCTACCATACGATTAAGATTATTGTGAGGTGATTGATATTACTAGGATGTTCTTAGGGAATATAAGTCTGATGTATCAATTAGTTCTTGTTCACCTTGATTTATCAAAAGACGGAACAAAAACTCGTAGGTATTTCTGTGGGAGATAGATTTATCTATTCAATAGACTTTTGTGTGAGACAGATTTGTTTACCAAGTCTTCGACTTTGGCTCGTAGCAACTCTTAGTTGTGGGTGAGATCAGCTAAGGGAATCAAGTGCGTAGAGTCCTGCTGGGATACAGAGGCGTAAGGAACGCGACTGTACCTTAATTTCTGTGGGATTGGTTAGGGCTCAACTACATTCCAGTCCAAAGTTAACTTGTAGTAGGCTATAGTCTGTAGCGGCTTAATACAATGTGGTGTTCAAATCTGGACTAGGTCCCAGGTTTTTTCTGCATTTGCGGTTTCCTCGTTAACAAAATTTCCGGTGTTTGTGTTATTTCTTTTCCGCACTATATTTTCTATATAATTGTAATATCACAGGTTGTAGGTAGTTCAATGAATTATAGAATCCAACCTTTGGTTGTTGATTGAAATTGATTGACGCTTGGATATTGGTCTTTGGTACCATCCAAGTTATTTCTCATATTAATCCGGCTCAAAGATTTCTATCTGTTTGATTGCAGATTGATTTGAGAAATTGAGATATAACTCTTGGATATATTTTCCTTGATTGAGTCTGACTGTCTAGTTGATTCTCTTGGAATTATATTGGAGTTAGTCCATACAGATTGCCTAAACGAAATATTGGTTGTGGTTATTAGACCCACGCTTTTTCAGATCCAAAGAGTACTTCTGGTTTCTTGTTTCTTATGGTTTCTAGCATAATCTCTTGGTCATCAAAGAAGTAGAAAGTAATTTCTTTCTCAATTGCCGAAGATGAACACATAGCAGCTAATGCTACGATATCTCAAGCTGTTTGGTTACTGAAAAGACGAGGGTACCCAAATACACCATAATCTTTAAAATATCCACATATAAGTCCTCTTACCGAGAGTGATTGTCTATGGACAAAGTCGAGACAGTATGACAAATCGGTATTCACACTTTGTGTGATCGTCTATGGATACGAGATCGAGACAATACAATAATCAAAGTGTGATTACTTGATAATAGGTTCGGACTTAACCAAACTCTATAGGATCACTATCAAGTAATATAGAGTTAATGTTTGTGTAATTTACTTTAAATTATAATAACAACAATTATAATCGCGGAAAATAAAATTAAATGACACAGCAAGATTTTGTTAATGAGGAAACCGCAAATGCATAAAAACCCCGGACCAAGTCCAGAATTGAATACTCTCATAATTAAGCCGCTATACAAAATCTAAACCAACTTCGTATAGTTGGTACCAAACAACTAAACCTAGTTCACTTAGTTTCTTCAGTATCCCTGCGCTTCCGACATTCAATAAGTGCACGCACTGGAACAATTCATTTGGATCGTATTCCAAACAGTAAAGGAACAACAAATCTGTTTGGTAACAACTCTATTGATTCTTTCCAGATAAAGATATCTCAAGTCATATGCAAAGGCTCTTACGTTTAAACTAATAAACTCATTTTCCTGGTTAGATCAATCTATCCAATAACTACCGAAGTAGCAGAGTTCAGATTTGCAATCAATCAATATAGACTCTAACAAGAAACTATAAAGCGATACCGATCTCACGCAACTAATCAATAGAATAAATCTGATTCTAGTTGGATCCCAGCTGATCAAGGTTTGTGCTACACAAAGATATGAGAAACCAATAAGAAATCTTCTTCGTCTTCAAATATCCTTTAATCTTCAATTAAACCCGCACAACACCACTTGAGTCTCTTGTGATCAATCACGCATAGAATGGAGTCTGTTAACAATGGATTATCACAAGATGTCTTTAGATCTACAACTAGTTCTAAAGGTCCCGTCGACACTTCGATCTAGTTTGAGCGAATCTTATATCAGAAGATAAGATTCTCAAGAGTAAACAAACTAGGTGCAATCAAAGTTCAACAGCCGCTAGTCAATCAAATCAATCGAAAACTAATAAACTGCAATTATTAAGTTTCCCACCAATGGTACTCGTAGAGCTTCTTGATCCCACAGAAGTCTTTAAACGAATGGTCGTAAGAGATTTCGCCTAATTAGGGTACTTTCCTCTCTGGATAGACGACTCCACCAGAAACAACAAAAAGATGAAGTTTGCCTGGCTCTTAGGATAGTTTGCTAGAAATGCAAACTTAGGTATTTATAGACCAAGGATGTTTACACCAAGGAATTTCCAAAACCGAATTATTCTCAAGATATGCAATAAATGCCCAAATCGGTTTTCATAATTCCTGGAAATGCTCTGTCCAATATTTTTCGACATCTCTCAATAGAAAATATCCAATTAGTAAATACACAATACTAAGTTTTATTTTCTAGAGATATGCATTTAATTGCTGCACTAGTACAAAAGTGGCCTTTAGACACGCCAGATATAAATTTCCATGTCACGATTTTTGGTTTTGGCGTGTCTATAGGGTAGACTTCTAACCTATAGACACGCCATGTTCTATGGGAGTGTTAATATAAGTGCTTTCAGCCACGCTGGGGCTAGTAGCGTGTCCAAATATCACCATTTTTCATGTTAACTTTTAATTTTTTGTTGGGCGTGTTTATAGATCAGTTTATGGCCATGTTAACCAGTTGTGGTGTGTCCAAAAAAATAGTCATGCCACTTGAGGCGTGGTTAAAAAGTTGGTTTTATTAGACACGCTAGTATGCGTGTCCATAGTGTACGATTTGCAGACCCGTCGGTTAATATGCGTGGCTATAAAGTTGGTTTTATTAGACACGCTAGTATGCGTGTCCATAGTGGGCGTTTTATGGACACGCTTGTTTTATTGCGTGGCTAAAAAGTTAGGTTTATTGGATACGCTATTATGCGTGTCCATAGTTTGCGTTTTATAGACACGCTGGTTTATATGTGTGGTTAAAAAGTTGGTTTTATTAGACATGCTAGTATGCGTGTCCATAGTGTGCATTTTATAGACACGCCAGTTCTATTTATTACTATGTACATGAAATGGGCTGTAACTGCGACAGCATAGGCCCAACTCTGTTGAGGGTCTTTTTCTTCTCCTTCCCAACAGTCATTGACTGACTTTCAAAAAATAAATAAAAAAGCTTCTGCCCAAATTCGAACGCATGGTCTCGACTCGAAGGAGGTAGGTAACAAGAAGAATCAATTCACCAAGCTTCCCATCTATAGTTGTTTAAGATTAGTTACAATAAGTTGTTTTTGCTACTCCACAACGACCAAAGGATAGTTGCAATCTACGATGAATCATCTGATTCTCCGCAACTCACAAAGAATAAACTCTTCCTCTTCCTCCTCATGCTCTGCAACTCATTCATCCCTTTTACTCCAAAACTATGTTTCCATTTTCTCCTCATTTACTACTCTTTCACCCCTTTAATCCCAAACACTAGTACTAATGCTTGGACTTGGTTTTGTTGTTGTCTTCTTATTTGCTGCTGAATTCATTAAAATATTTTGGTGCTTTTGCAAGTGTTTTAATGGATTCAGCAGTAAACAAGAAGACAACAACAAAAACTAGTCCAAGATGTTCTGCCAAGTTAACCTGCAACTGAATGGCTATAAATAACTCATCTGATAGACGTGCCTTCTATGAATGCATAAAACCAAACGGTTTAAGGTGACCTAACAATGCACCTCTTAATTGGAGTAAAAGCTAATGAATTAAGAGAATATAATTAGGCTTTGGAAATAGGGTTTAGCAGAGTAATGACGGCTTTGAAGAGGGTACGCATGGCATTGAAAAGGCGTTAATAGCAAAGCGACAGACACTTGACCAAGCTCCATAAAAGACCATTTATGGCTAATCTACTACCATTACTTAAACAAGGCAGGGGGATAAACAGATTATTATACCAAAAGAAGAATCATAGAAATAGAGATTAAGAAAACAAATAATGGCAGAGAATGCTAGTATTTCAACGAATGGAAATCAGACCGAGCCACCACCTGATTCAGATGCAATGGTACGTGCAAAGTTGACAATTGGGACTTTATCAAGCTCTGAGATTGAAAGGTTGATTCCTTTTCTGAATCAGGAGAAGATAAGGAAGAAATAGCAAGAGGAGCGACAAGAACGTGAAAGATTAAGGGTTGAAAATGATGATGATTTTCAGTTGTGGATGAGAAAGTTGGATGCCATAGATGCACGTCGACACAGGTAGAAGCTTCAACGACGAGGAGAGTAGAAGTGTTCATGGGGGAAAACTTGCAGTGCGACAGAAAGTTATAGTGAAGATGAAGAAAAGAACTGTGAAGGAGGAGAAGATGAGGAGAGCAATGATGATTCAATGAAGAGAGATGATAGAGCAAAAGAAGCATAGAAAAAGAAGAGGAAGAGGAAAGAGTTTGAAGATGTGATGTACAAGTGCTATCTCACCGAAAAGAAGAACAACCCTCGTAACTTTGCTCGAACCATGTCGGAACCCCTGAACGTGGATTCTGACGGAGAGGATATTCCTGGGTTAGACCTCGATGGAGAGCCTGTATTTGCTGGTGAGATGGTGGTTTGCAGTGAAGCAGTCGATGAGGAAGAAAAAACCGAAGATGACTATCTCCAGGGTCCCTACACATCTTCAGACGATGATGATGGTACTAGTGCCTACTATGAAGAGGATGAGTTAAACTATAGTAGAAACAGTGATGGCAATTCTTGGTGATTGCCTTATAGGTACTGTCAAATCCCTTAGAACTAGAGTAATGTGATATTTTGATTACTATTTCTCTTGTGCATCTTCCTGAAAACTTGTGGTGATATTGATGGTACTTTATGTTGCTGAAGAAGTGTATGGAGAATGGAGTTTCAATTTCAGATATTTGGTGGTAGTTTGTTTTTTTTTGTTTTTTGTTTGATAGATGGTGTTGATGAAGAAGATGTTAGGTGATTTTGGGGTTCAGTTTGCAGCAGGTGCATTGTTTGGATAACAGCTGGGAGAGTTGCAGTGTTTATGATGGGTAAACCTTTTATGTCAGGTAGATTAGTAATGTTGCATCTCTAAATTTTGGTTGTAAAAAGAAAGTTGTAATGGCACTAGTATCCTGTCGGGTATTTAGAAGTGGTATTCTGTTTGCTTTGTCCTTCTTTAGATGTAATTAAACTAGTTGTGTTCTTCTAGTTGTTTGAATTTCAGTAGTATTAAACTTGTGATGGATGTAGGTTTGAAGAAATTTGTCAGTTTTTCTTGCTCTTTTGATTTCAGTAGTAATGGATTGAATACATTATATGTACAAACAAGAAATGTTCTTGGTGAATGATTCTAAAATTCCAATGATTGTTAAGTAGATATTGGTAGGAATGATTGAATTAGTGAATCAATAGGGTATAGAAAATATTTTTTAAGATGGTAGAAACTAGAGTATTAAGATTAATTCAAAGACTATTTTAGGCCCTCAATTCCAAAAAAAAAATCTATGTGCAAGCCTATTACTATTACTACTAATCCTAGCATGACAGAATTCAACAATCAGTATAGCAAAATCCAAACTCATCCAACATTGCTAAAACCCATTTGCATACAAAATCCCAACATGATTTAAGAATCAATTTTTTTCAACAATCCATTCTCGCCTATTCGGTGAGAAAAACTATCCCCTCCCACCGTTTCGATTCTCCATAAATCAAATTATATCTCTTGTGACTAATTGTCTAATCGACTTTTCTATTTTGAAAGTCATCTGTGTTGCGACAAGTGGAGGACATTCAGAGATCATTTACACATTTGTTATTAATATACTAGTTAACATGAATAATTTAGTTTAGTGTCACATGAACATGATATGCATCTCTTTCTGATCTTGGTTATACTGGTTGTCCCTTCACATGGACAAATTGAAGAACTGCTTATAGAGGAGAGGAAGTCGGTAATGATGACAGTATAGGGTGCACAAATTGTGTTTATATAAATGACATTAGTATATCACAAATTATCTTTATCTTTATTTATATAAAAAAATGCTACCATATTTATGAAATCAAAGATGTTTCCTCCAAGAAAAATATAACAGAGATCCTTCTTGGTATACTCACGTACCTAGACATTTTACTCTGGATATGTCTACCATGCATATAAAGAAACCTATGGCTACCATATTAAAAAAAACACAAACAACATAGCCGTGTCTTCCACATTTGCAGCAGCAGAAACTTGAGAGAGTGGGATCACGTCATTTGTTCACTTTCCTTGAAGTTATACCCTTAATGTCGGTACGATATGTGCAAGCCTATTACTATTACTGCTAATCCTAGCATGACATAAAATTAATTCAACAATCAGTATATCCAAATCCAAACTCACAATATTCACTCATCCAACATTGCTAAAACCCATCTGCATACAAAACCCCACCATGATTTAAGAGTCAATTTTTTTCAACAATCCATACATTCATTTTCTAGATAACACGGAAATCCAAAGTGCTAACTTAAATTTGAACCAAATTCAGTACCATGATGATCATCATTACCAAAATAGTATAACCCAAAACCAAAAACAAAGGCTAAGAGTATATATACACTAACCAGTTCCTTAAACAAAAACCAAAAAATGTTCCAACCTAATAATTCATCTATTAGCAAACACAAAAAACTGCATTCTATCACCTGGCTTGATTATCGCTTAGTCCTTGGAAATGGTTTCATGCTACAGCGTCCGAGTTAGTGAAGTAATAAATGAAACCATCAAATTACCCTTTGGAAAATCTGGGATGAAAACTTTAAAAGATGTTGGTGATGCTGAAATTTGTTGGCCATTAAATCAAACCATCATGAATCAAGAGGTTGGTTTCTTGTCTTGTTTGCTTTATTAACTCATTGGATATGTTTTTACACAAACCGGTTATATATATATCTTGTTTGATATTAGAGACGAATATGCTATCAGCTATATGAATCATGGACGTTAGTGTATATTTTAGAGAACCTTATAGAACGAGATATGTGGTTAGCTATTTGATTATGAGTCAGTTGTGCATTGTGCTTAAATGGTTTCACTGGAAAAGAAGGTACAACTTTCATTTCAATTTTCTGATGCAGGTAAGTCAACCAAAACATTCCGAGTCTGTGAAATCACCGGCTCCACTCAACGGAAGCCAATCTCGTATTGCAATATCTGAAAAAATTCCGAAGGTTTAAACCAGTTACATGATCTTAAGACCATATGAATCTGAAATATGCTATCAACTATATGAATCATGGATGCTAGGGTGCATTTTGGAGAACCTTGTATATTTGTTACCTATTCAATTCATCAATGTCTTCGCATTCACGGTGGAATTTGGTATATTTGTTACCCGAATATGGAATATTACTCTACTGCTGCAGGTAACTCAACAAAATTCGTGGAAACATACTCTGGATGTAACATCAAAAGCTCCATCTAATCGGAGCAAATCTGAGATCACGAAAACTATAACAGTTTATCCGGTATCTATTTTATTTTTATATGCATTTTAAATCTCAAATTTTCTTTGTAGTTTTACCTTGAAGATGTTCATATGCCATATATTTCCGCAGGATAAAAGGTGCTACCTTTTTGACCAGCTGTCTAAGGCAAACGTCCTTGCTAGATTTCTGTTAGCAGGAAAACAACAATTATATGGAAAGGATGGGGTGGAGGTTAATTGCCACAAAATCCTGATTGAGGAAGTAATAAAACCGAATTTCTGTCTACCCGTATGATTTGAAGGTATGGAAACATTAGGACAAACTCTTGGAAAAGTGATTCTTGGGCCAAAGTATGGTGTTAAATTTACCGAGCCTGCTAAGAAGGTTAGTTTCTTAGCTTGTTTGATTTGTAAGTCGAATATACATAAACCAGTCTATATAGTTCGTATTAATTACGAAGGATATATGAGACACAGAGATGATATCAATTATATGAATCACCGATCCAAGTGTAAATTAGAGAACCTAGAAAAATAGAAATATGTGTAACTTTCAAAAGTAAACAACTCTTTTAATCTTATGCAGAACCCTACCAGTAATTCACAACCAACTACTTCTCTACGGAAGTCTCCTGCACGTAGCAACCCTTCTGATGGATCTAAGAAGCAGTCTCCTAATCTTATGCAGAACTCTACCAGTAATTCCCAACCAAATCCTTCAATATCTCTAGATAAGTCGTGCACATCTACGACAGAACCTCTGTCTAAGACATCTAATGGAGTATGTTTTTTATTTTTATTTATTTTTCTTCGTAAACCTATATTGCTAATTCTAGCATCTTCTTTTTATATGATGTTCATATGTCGTATATCTCCGTAGAAAGCAAAATACGACTTTTGGAATGGATCTAGGGGAAACGTTGTTGGTAGAGGCAGTATTTTACCTACGGTGCCTAACCAGAAAATACATGGAGAAGATCTTCCTAAACACTGTTATGTTATCAATATTCAGGAGGTTATAGTTCCATCGTTCGTGTTAACCGCACCAAGTGGTGAGTTTAAGTTATTAAGGGAAGATGAAGATAGTTTTGTGGCATGGCCGAAAGATAACTGTACCATCTCTGATGACAAGGTTAGTTTCTTAGATGTTTTGCTTTGTTAATCAAGTATATATATTGTTTTACATAATCGTGTATTAAGTTTGATTAAAGAATAAGTACGAGACAAAAAATATAAATGGAACATGAATGCCAGTGTAAATTAGAAAATTGATCTACTAAATAAAGATATTTGGTTACAGATTTTATTATGGGCGTCAGTTGTGAAAAATGGTGTGGTCTTCAGTGAAGTTGGCTTTTTACATTGTTGGAAAAATGACTTTTGTCTGTCTCTTGTTGAGAATTCATATGATAGACGAATTCTCCTTGGATTTAGAATATATATAAAATACATTTAATATCTTGATGCAGGAAACTCCACAGCATGGAAAACCTCATAAGCAACTAGAACCAGTTTTAGATTCTGAGAAGAAATTGGGCAATGATCTAACAACACCTAGCATCCTAGCAGATGATAAACGGAATGAGGAGCACCTAGCAGTCAATATTGATTCCGGGAGTCATGTAGCCTCTGAAATGCTTACTGTGAAGACTCAAAAGGCGTAGAGAAGGTTATATATACAAAGCGTAGACCATGCATACCAACAGAGGAAAACAAGGCTTGGCGCGTCGAGAATGTCACAACCTGATCCATTGGATGCAGAGACACCACCATCAAAAAAGTTGAAGAAAAAATGATGATCTTTGGATAAATGCTCTTGAATATTTTCTTTTGCAAACTGTTAGACCAAAGCTCAATATTTAATATTGTGTGATTAATAATAATATGAATTTTTAGCATATATGAATTTCAGATTTAACCACAATTTCTAAAATATAAGATGCGTCTTATATGAACGGCTTAGATGCGTCACACGCTTTAAATACACGATTCGAGATTAATTGGCGTGACTAAACATAACATATAGCCACCTTAAACAAATATAAATTGGCGTGGCTAAACATCACATATAGCCACGCTATATGGCGTGTCATAGGATATCCAATGAACGGCTCACAACGTTACATGTGGACGGTGTAGGATGCATCTAATTTGACGGTCAATATTGCATCATCTTAAAAGAGATTCAATGGTTCCTAATATAGCCACGTGGATAAAGGTAATCTTTAATTGGCGTGGCTAAACATTACATATAGCCACGCTATATGACGTGTCTATAGGATCTCCAATGAACGGATCACAACGTTATATGTGGACGGTGTAGGATGCATCTAATTTGACGGTCAATATTGCATCATCTTAAAAGAGATTCAACGGTTCCTAATACAGCCACGTGGATAAATGTAATTGTAAATTGGCGTGGCTAAACATCACATTTAGCCACGCTATATGGCGTGTCTATGGGATCTCCAATGAACGGCTCACAACGTTACATGTGGATGGTATTCAACGGTTCCTAATACAACCACGTGGATAAAGGTAATTGAAATTGGCGTGGCTAAAACATAACATATAGCCACATTAAACCTATATGGGGTGTGTCTATAAGATATCCTATGAACGGCTCACAACGTTACATGTGGATGGTATTCAACGTTAAACCTATATGGCGTGTCTATAGGATAACCAATGGCCACACCAAAAAGCAATTTGCGTGTTTAAAGTGAACCAAATAGCCATGCCAAAAGAAATTTGCGTGTCTATAGTGAACCAAATAGCCACGCCAAAACAATAAATCGAGTGTCTACAGGGTACCAGTACTTCAGTTTTTGGGACACTATATAGCAACGCCTATATGGCTCTAGCGTGTCTATTTCATGTAGAAATAGACATGCAAGGCAGGCGTGGCTATAAGATACCTAAAACCACGCCGTCATGCCTAAAACCACGCAAGCAGAAACCACGCCAAGTCCAAACCAAATTGGCGTGTCAAAACCCCTATGGACAAGCCAATTTGGCGTGGTAAAAGGGCCAGTTTGTACTAATGCTGGTAATTAAAGCATATAAAACAATCAACCTTAATTAAAAGATTCTTAATTTATTTTGGACCGGGATCTGCTTGAGTAATTAAGGAATATCTTTGAACAACAAAAGATAAGAGTTACTGTTCGTGTTCAAAATATGTTGACATCTTTTCTTTGTAAATCCTCTTTTATATTTACAATCTTGGAATCGATTATACCACACTTCCAAACAAGTTTATAATTGGTTCATCTGTATTCCAAGACAACTATGTGATTGATAAAATATCAAATCACAATCATGGGTTCAATCGGTTCTACCAATCACTGGGATCGGTTATACCTTATATGGATTACTTGTGATCGAACACACAAGTTACCAGGATCGGTTACATCAATTACCAGGGCCGGTTACCATATATTCATGGTATTGATTGTGATCGGTTACATAAGTCACTAGGATCGGTTACACCAATTACCAAGATCGGTTACACCAATTACATGGATCGATTACACAATTCTTTTGTGATCGGTCACACCAATTACTAGGATCGGTCACACCAATTATAAATATCGATCATACCATCTCAGGTGATTACTTAGGATCGGTTACACTAATTAATTAAAACTAGCCATACCAAATCATAAGTCAGGTATTGTGATTAGTTATACCAATAAATAACAAGTTAAGATCGGTTCTACTAACTCACGCATATTGGTAATCCAAAGATATGCAATGAATAACAATACCAATAAGCCTAGTGATTTCCCTTTCGATTCATAAAACAAGTTCATGAATGTACTTCCTTTAAACAAATGTAAACATTGTTTCCTAGGATGAAATCTTCACCTTTACCCATACACATAATCAAAATAGCATTCATACGATTATGTCGATGTCATATATACGAAGTTCAAAAGATAAGCGTTATACTTCGTAGTCTAATTCCTTAACACTATGATGATATGATCACGTCTCACTACTAGAGTAAAATATCATTCACAGCTTCACAGTTATGTTTTCAATATAGCACAACTTGAAAGATACGTTATGAATGAAACAGTTCAAGTCAATATTACTAACCTGAAGAGGAAGAATGATGTCGTCGTTGTAGCTCGTTACTTCTTCACATTCTTCAAGTCTTCGAGTAATACTTGTATGTCTCATATTCCTAGACTTTCTATTCTAACTTATACAAAGTTGTCTCTAGTACATAATCAAGCGACTCTTAGATGAGTTTTGATTCACTAAAATATGACAACCAAACTTGACATACCAATGCTTGGTGGGTCCAACCGAGCTATGCTCTAAAAATTACGGCGTGTACTTGAAACATTGAATATCACTCAAGCAACAACAACAAAGATATATTGCGACAACAAGGCTACAATAGCTTTAACCAAAAATACAGTGTTTCATGGAAGAACCAAGCACATTGATAACAAGTTTCATAAAATACGTGAGTTTTTGCAGAGCAGCGAGATTGAACTGGAATTTTGTGAGCCGCAAAATCAAATTGTAGATATATTTACTACGTCATCGAAGGATGAAGCATTTTACAAGATGAAAAGGCTTATGAGTGTTTGTAATGTTTGAGCTTCAGGGAGGCTGTTGGAATCTAAGATCAAACATAATTAAGCTAAGTTTCTTATCTTTCTATTTTGAATAAGTCATAGTACTTGGTCTTTGTTGTGCCGAGTATTTAAGAGATATTGTTGCGATTTGTTAGCATTACTGGCTAGTCCTTATGTATACACCTATAAATAGGTGGATGTTCTTTGTTTTCTATACACAAAGAACTGAAGTGGTCAATAAAAACCTCTTATTTATTTTTGGCTTCTCTTGAATATAGCCCATGCTTTTATTAACTATAACCTACATAAAATAAGTCATTAATCTAACCAAGCGGATTCTTATAATTATTACATTAACCCATAAAATTTTACACAATTTTTATATATAGCCCAAAAAATCAAAAAAAATAAAATAAATCTAATTATATAATTTTCATAATTAAAGTTATGTAAGATCTATGGCATAATTAATGCTTTTTAAGAATACTCAATTTAATGTAATCATGATTGGGAGAAAAGAACAACATCTTAGAATTTTTTTAATAGAATAATAGTGCTTATGGAGTTTTAGAAAATTGATATTTTTTTTGGAATAGAATCAAAACGTTATTTGGTTACATTTCGGTTTTCAATTGATATTGTATTGTTGTGGAGAATTTTTAAGGGAATAACTAGAATATATAACCTCAATCGACATTACTGGAATCATGTTTTGGGAAAAATAACATCATTTTAGAGAAAATGTGAAAAGTTGGGTTTAATTTGTTTTAGGGAAAAGTAAATATTTAGGTTTATAATTGCGAAATTTGTAAGAATTATGAGAGAACGACTAAAATTAAATTGAAGTATAATTTAGTTTGGATTGTAAAAATGAAAAAAAGCTAGGGTTTTTATATTTTAATTTTGGGGAAGAAATATAATTATTAGTAAAAAAATTAAGACATGTTTGGTAATTTTATCTTTTCATTTGAAATGTTATTCTCCATATTATATTCTTGTATATTTTGTTGTTATAGCAGGTGGACTCAGATCCTACACTTCTCAACTTCTTTAATCTTTTCTCACCGAGCAAACATCATTTCTCTGGAAAATGAGTTTTCACTTCAACAACCATCAACCACAACACAACCCATCAGCTCGATAATCCATAGACTCCTCAGTTTCGTCAACAGCCATCATAACCATCTCCTCCCCGTACATCCGTATATCCTAGCAAGCCATCTCGTCATAACACCTCTTCATATCCAATCTCTATGAACTCAGCCATCAATCATTGCCAAGCTTGAGTTATTTTCATCATAGGCAGTCAAGTCTTCCTTCATCTCTATATCGCTGTCATCACCATTAATCATTGGCATCCATCAATCAATCATTGTCATTGCTAATAATGGCAGCAATATTCAAACTCATTGGAAAGTCAATTTACCATAGATTCGCTCACTGCCTTCTCAAACAATCGATGCCTGAATGATCTTGATCAAAAACCACCAGTAATGGTAGCGATCTTTATGGCTGATTTTTGTTTTTCTCATTGTCTGCACTTGACGAGAAGATCTCGTCTTTCCTGATTTGGTCTGTCTTCTCCAATGTATTCAATCAATCACCGCAGTAACCCTCATTATTGTTGTTCATCAACATCAACTGATTTTCTCACTTAGCACCTTTCAAAATCAGAATCGCTTTTTTCTTTGTCCTTGATGACTCGAACACCCTTATAACTCTTGGTTAATAACCTAAATTAGTCATGACAGTCGCACTAAGAAGTTTGATTCAATAAAAAAACATGTCATAACGTGACTGGTGCTGTTACAACAATCTTCCGTACATAGTTTGATTTGAAGATGCAGAAGATGGTGGCAGCTCTGAGGTGAATGGCTGGTGATTTTATAACTGGTGACTGCCACCGAGCACAAACATAGATGCCCTTATTAATATCCATTCAATTGTCAGTCTGCCGGGACTAAACGTTTAGTTCTTGCTTCTTCTCGTTGAACTGTTAGTTCCGGAGAACCGACAAGCTTAACTTCTCAATTTATGCCCTTATTAATATCCATTCAATTGTCAGTCTGCCGGGACTAAACATTTAGTTCTTGCTTCTTCTCGTTGAACTGTTAGTTCCGGAGAACCGACAAGCTTAACTTCTCAATTTGCCATACTTCTTCATACGATATCGGATTGAGCTCATTCTTTCGTCGTTGGCATCATATTTCTATTTATTCAAGGTGATGAGAAGAAATTCTAGACTTGAACGAGTTCCACTTCGTCTTTGGCTCTTTTCCGCTCGTAGACTTCACTTTTGTAGCTATTTCCACTTATTTTCGGATGATTCACCTAACAAAAGAAATAAACTAGAAAACAATGATGATACAAGGTAAGATACAAGGATTATAGTTAAAATAAGTATGGAATTGACATCCAAAACATGTAAATTAAACACTTATCAATGTGCGAAACTCCTAAACTATGTGATGTTTTGGTATGTTAAGTTTGATTGTCATATTTTAGTATTAAAACTCATCTAGAGTCGTTTGATTAAAAACTAGAGTCAACTTCGTTTAGGTTAGACTAGAAAGTCTATGAATGTTGAAACATACAAGTATTACTCTGAAAACCTGAAGAATGTGAAGAATTAACGAACTACAACGATGACATCATCCTTCCACTTGAGTTTAGTAATACTGACTTGAACTGTTTCATTCCTAACGTATCTTTGAAGTCGTGATATATAGAATACATAACTGTGAAGCTGTATATATTGTATATTATACTCTAGTGATGCAACATGATCATAATAGTATGATCATAGTATTAAGGAATTAGACTACAAAGTATAACGCTTATCTTTTGAACTTCGTAGATATGACATCGACATAATCTTGTATATATATATATATATATATATATGTTGATGGTGGATTTTCGACAAAGGTCAAAATTGTAAAATCATGATACTGCATGTTTCTGACCCGACTTCAGGAACGCATGTGACGATTCATATTTTACGATCCGTGAACTGTTTCACGATATGTGATCGAGTTCCTCTCGGAGGCATGATGAATATGTTTCTCGAAAGGCCTCCCACTAGCTGAGCGTTCGATGCTACGCATTTCATCGTGCCTTCTATGTATAAGAATGATTGGGCGGTCCTCTAGACATAATTGTTTGTTAGAGGGCTTAACGCCTTCAGGACGTCGGCGATAATCGTTGTTTCCTGACTACATAGAGAGACCCCCTCTATATAGAAGAACGATTAGGACGTTATCTGGACATAATTGTTTGTCGGAGGGCTTAACGCGCTCAGGACGTCGACAATACTCGCTAATCCATGACTATGTAGAGAAACCGTGTATAGATTCAGGCGGCTCTCTGGACATAATTGTTTGCTGGAGGGCTATACGCCTTCAGGACTCCAACGCTGCACGTTGTTTCCTGACTATGAACTCTTCTGAACGAGTATGATGCTTCAACTATCACATATCTCGATTCTACAATAGATTAATTCTACCGTGATATTCACCGACTGAATTCCTAGAAAATAAGATATTTTATGGCTATCCCCGGCTGATTTCATGGATTAGTAAAGGATAACCATCTTATCTCATTACTCTATTCCTTGAGTTCCCCGGCTGGATTCGTGGATTAGTAATAGATACACAATTCATTTTATTACTCCGTTTCATGAATCGTTCTCCGTTGAATTCCATGAATTAGTAATAAATATCCAACAATCGGGCATCTGGACTATCACCGAGTAAGCCCCAATAAAATGGTGCAAGTGTACTCAACAATGATGCACGAACGAGCACCCAAATGCACGAACGAGCATTCGAAAATATGGACAAACGAGGAATCTTACACAAAATAGGAGAGAGAAAATAATAATAATAAAATAGAAAAGAGGCGCCTAGGGACCGGGCCCACCGGCCGGCCGGCCATGCCTCCATGGCCGGTCCCCACGCCTATTCCTTTATTTTTCATATTTTATTTTATTTTCATGAACTCATGAAAACTCCTTCATTCAAACAACTTTCCTTATTTGAGCAAAACTCACGGTTTCTCCATATTTTCACGGTTTTATCATATAATGCTCAATTGAGCACTATTTCAATAAATGATTAAACCTACATTTAATCATCATTCCACCAACCAGTCAACAAAGGACTTTGGTTCGCGCTCGTTCGAGCACTTGGGCACCACATGGTCGTCCATCATCCCATGTGGTCGGTTCCTCTTTCACTCAGTGACCTATTTTCAGTAATTCATCAATTGACGAATAATTGATCAAAAATTAGGGTTTCGAACAAATGCTCTGCAAATCACGAATTTGAGCAATTCCAAACACTAATAAATTTATGTCGACTCAGCAATCAACATCTGGATTAATAATATAATATTTGGTAGGCTACCAATATTTTAATTAATATTTTATTGAGTCACGTTACCAATAATTCATCGAATTGAGCAATACTTGCTCAGTTGCTCGAATATTGATCCAACTATCAATATTCAACAACGAATTTACAATATTTGCTCAGACGAGCAATATTAACATCATTCAAGAACTATAACATGTTCAATCCATGAATCACTGATCATTCGTCAATCATGCTCAATTTAGCAAAATCTAGACTCATTATCTAATCAAGACAATGACTGAATAATCAAATACATGTATGCTTTGCAGACTCCACGATCGTGAGACATCAATAACGTCACATGTGGGTTATCAATTAGGGTTTTGGTCTGGCGGCCTACAACACGTGTATTCATCCACGATGAGAAATGTGAGTAAGTCGTGCAAGAGGTTGAGGGAGTTAGCAAAGTAGTGGGTGGAAGATCAACCAAGTCTCCGCACGACATGGAACTGATTTTACCACGATCTCCCACTTCCCATTCTTTCACTCAAGAAACCGTCACACTTACTGGGATCAATGTGTTTACTATTCTGACAATATAAATAAGTATAAAAGTCGATGACTAAGAACAACATTCGTCTACACACAAGTTTTCTCGATCAAACTTATTTACACATACTTGCAGAAACCTTCAACACATCCACAATCATTGATCATCATTAATCCCACAATTCTCAACTTCCCTCCTAACAAATCAATCCATCTCCCTCTTTGTGACCGAATTGACTCTGAAACGGCCATTGACTTGGTTTAGGCTGGAGTCCTACAGATTGATCTCTAGAACTCAAAACACTCTCGTCCAGTGCATTTGTGTGAGGTTAAGATGTTTGCTCGGTTGAGGAGACTCGCCTGAACCGTCGTCTCCTAACTTTCCCAAGAAACCAGCAAATAGTTTTTCCCTATCTACAGATTGGCGACCACATTGGGAGATTAATCTCTCGGTTGTAATAATCTCACATTTTCACAAAGATGGTTGGTCTTAAGTCTAGGTTAGGTACAAATGCAAACGACGCTAGCACTAGCAACAATAACAATGATCGTATTCCAGAAACCATTCCTGCTTCCAACAATGTTGATGATACCACTCCTTCTAAAACCAACATTGGAAATCATCCTCTCTTCGGCTGGCATCCTAAGGAAGTCAGAAAAAATCCACCCACCATAGATGATCTCATGAAGGTCCAAGAAGTTCTCGCCAAAAATCAAATTGATATGGACACTACTCAGAAGGAACTACGCAATTATCTTAAAACTCTCACCGACAAAGTCTCAGAGAAAACTAAGGAGGGGTCGAAGAAAGGAAAACCCAAAGAAATAGACCCTGAAATTTCACTAATCCATGCGGTGGATGATGATGAAGCCTGCAAAGCTGCAAAAAATCTACCGGAGAAGGAGTCTGCAGGTTTCATCACTCGTGAAGATCTGTAACTCTTCATGGAGTCTCGAGGAAAAGACAAGACACCATTCGTCCATCGTCATAAACCTCCATATCCTGCTGCTACACAAAGGATCCCTCTTCCGAAGGTTATACTTCTCTGACGTTCACATTGTATAACGGAACAGGGAATACTCGCGAACACGTTTCTCGATTCCTGGAGGCACTAGGAGAGAACGAACACAACCATGTCGTCCGTCTGAAAGAATTCTCTAAATATCTGACCTTCCGAGCATACACCTGGTACAACAACATTGCACCTGGGAGCATCGCTAGTTGGGGAGAAATGGTTAATGCCTTCTATAGGAAATACTTCTTTGACTCTGAGAAGGTTACTCTCTCTGACTTGGGAAGAATGGATCAGAAGAACACTGAACATCCGAACGACTATGTGAAGAAGTTCATAATTCAATCTTTGGATTGCCATGACCCTAATGTCACCGAACAACAATTGGTAGACTTGTGCATCAACGGGATGATACCGGTCTACAAGACTTTGCTGGAAAATCTCTGGTTCCAAACCTTTTCAGAACTTCATGAAGCGGCCAAGCGATCGACAACTACTGCTCTAGCCTTACTGGAAAAAATAAAAATCGCCAAAGTCGAGGAGCCGCGAGACACCCGAAGCAGCACCAAGCGCCTAATCAATAAATAATACAATGTTCAACCTTCCATGAATGTTGCTGAAGGAAGCAAAAGGAAAGATGAGGCGCAAAAACATAAGAATGCCCCTTCAACGTCTCATCCTACAAAAGCACCGTAGAACGACAACAAAACTCGAAATGCACAAACACGTACTCAGCATCAGCAGAATGATCAGGAAGTACCAGACTTTCCTTTCACTAATGAAGAGGTGATCGAGTTATTGGAAGTCTGGATCCAAGATGGTGCGATCAATTTACCTCTCGTCAGGAGAGAGTCGGCAGACAAGGAAGTGGAGAATTCGCGTTACTGTCGCTTTCATAGGTATGTCAGTCATTCGACAGGTGATTGCAAAACTTTGCAGTGCATATTCAAGTAAAATGCCAATTCAGGAGAACTGGGGACTGAAGGGGTACACAAGAATCCTCTCCCAATCAGAACCTTTACATTCTCTGGACCACCAGTGAAATAAGCAGTTCAATCATTGATCGAGCATGCCTGCGAATTGCTTTATCTGTCAAATGCTCAAAAGACGGACATGTTTGCGCTCTAAACCATATAGTGTCCAAGAAACGACTGTCCATTCCAGAAACACTCCCGGAGCCTCCAGTCACTGACAAAGAAATGTACGACTGGGTACTTCTCACCACAGTGCAACTGAAAGGAAATGAATTCAAGCGAGAGTTGGTCGATATTGGCACTACTATCAATATCATCCCTTTGAAAAATCTCAGAGCTGCAGGCATCACCCGACAAGAAGCACTCATGCTCCTGTCTCAG